>NC_140492.1:102510378-102895378 GCF_964271855.1 Acomys minous | reverse complement strand
GTCCTGGACTCCCTTTGTAGACTAGGCTGGCCTCGAACTCACAGCGATCCGCCTACCTCTGCCTCCCGAGTCTGGGATTAAAGGCGTGCGTGCTTTTCTTATTTTAAAATGAAAACATGTTAGGAAATATCCCAGTCATAGAAAAGTAACTACTAATTCTCCTCTCTGAGTAGCCATCTACATGTGATCTTGCTTACTTTATTTTGTTACCTTTTCTGCACCTCTACCTCTTTTCTCTATAATATTTTGTTTTATTATTATTTTTTTATAGGGATCAGGCAAGGCCTGAAAAAAAATACACTACTTGTTGTTTGGTCATGCAGACACATGGTATATCTACTCATTTATGAACTACTTTCATTTGTTATATTGAACATTTTAGGTCATTGAGTACTCTGAAACTCATATTTTTTCATGGTTAGATACTATTCCATTAGAAGAATGTATTTTGATTCCTTCTTAAATTATAGAACATTTTAACTCGCACGCTTTTGTGTTAAGCTGTGGTGATAGACCCTGTCTTAGTTAGGGTTCCTGCTGCTGTGGATAAAGTACAGTGGCCAAAAGCAGCTTGGGGAAGAGTTTATTTCAGCTCAGAGCTTGTCATCCGTCATCCAGGGATGTCAGGACAGGAGAATGAATGGAAGCCATAGAGGAAGTGTTTCTGCTTATAGCACCCAGGACCACTAGCCCAGGGGGGGGTGGGTTCACCTCCTACAGTAAGTTGGGCCTTGCTAACACCAATCATCAATCAAAAAAACATGCCACAGGCTTGCCCAAAGGGCTGTCTAGTGGAGGGAGTCATTTTCTTCTCAATTAATGTTTCCTTTTCTCAAATGACTCTATCTTGTGTCAAGTTGACATAAAACTAGCCTTCACAGACCCCTATAGATAAGTCTCCACATATCTTGTAATTAGTTACATAAAATAAATTATTTGAACAGAATTGCTTTGTCAAAGGGTGCATACAGAAATCTAAAGGCTTTGAATTGTATTGTCAAATATTTTCTAGATTCTTTGCTCACTGATTGCTTCTGAAAGTGTCAGTTTCAGCTCACACTAACACTGAATTCTATCAGTTTTTAAAAAACACTGTTTCAACAAGTAAAAAAGTAACTCATGGTTTTAATTTGCAGTTCTTTGATTTCTAATGAGATGGACTTGATTTCTCTTTTTATTCCTCAGTTACTATTTGTGTAACTTAAGCCACTTAGATCCTTTGTTTTTATATTGTATACCTGCTTCCCAGGCTATTCACAAATATAAAAGCTGTAATCCCAGTAGAGGCAGGAGGATCTTTGTGAGTTTGAGGCCAGCCTGGTCTACAAAGTGAGTCCAGGAGACAGAGAAACCCTGTCTTTAAAAAAAAAAAAAAAAAGAAAGAAAGAAAGAAAAAAAGAAAGAAAGAAAAGAAAAAGGAAGAAGAAAGAAAAGAAAAAAAAAAGCATTTTAAAAACGGGAGTTTTAAACTTTTTGACCGTGATACATAGGTTTTCATAGCCAAAAGTTTCATGAAACAACACATACCTCTTTTCAAGTCTGAATTGCTTGAGATTTTATATTCACATTAATCTTTATAAATGTTTTACTGACCATTATGAACCCTAACCTTCTGGTTGTGGCCTAGAGTTTGCAAAGCATTGCTCTAAGGTCCATGCTGCTGTGTCTTGTGTCTACTGTGATCACCCCAGGACCATAGAAGTCAGCTAGTAAAGTCTACTTCCAGTAGAGGTGCATGGGGACAAGGCCCCAAACCCACCTTGCTGTATTCCTGTAGTAAATGCTAAATACGTTTGAGTCTCTGTGATACTGTACTGATCATACGTGTAACTGTTGGGATACAGCTAGTGTGTTTGAGCAGAAATAACATATTGTAGGGATTATATTTGCTGACTCCATGCTTGAGAATCATCATTGATAAAAGACTTTCACCTCTGATTTTTGTTACCTTAAAATATGACAAAAGTGATAAATAACACTTAATTTTAATATCGCCTCCCTTAAAGAGAGAAAGAATGAGAACTGGGTAATACTAAGAAGTAGGAAGTTAAAGATGTGTGACGGCATTACATCAAGGACCAGATGTTGCTCACTGATGGACTTAGAGTGAATGAAAATGGAGTAGTGGTGGGTATTATTTGAAAACTACTTGGTAGTTTCCCTAATTGGTAGTGCAGCTGTTTTTACTCTTGATGTGTAGTTAAATATGTTTTCTCTAAAAGAGTTTTTATACTGAATAGGATGAACATATTTATCTATTCATTCATTCATTCATTCATTCATTCATTCCAGACAGGGTTTCTCTGTGTAGCTCTAGTTGTCCTGGAACTCACTCTGTAGAGCAGGTTGGCATGGAATTCACAGAGATGCTCCTGCCGCCACCTCCCAAGTGCTAGAATTAAAGGCATGTGCCAGCACCACCCTTGAACATTTTAAATGACTTAAGGTATAAGCTTAAGGGATTTACTACTCTCCCACTGGTCCACATTGAAAAAACTTAGAGAGGAATGTTACAAAATTCATTATATAAAAATAAAACTATATTTTATATTGAAGAAACAGTTTTATTTTTGGAAAAGAGCAGGGTATATATGTTGCATCTACCTTATGTATATTTTTTAAAACAGATGACACCAAATTAGAAAAATAAGTAACTCAGCCCCTGTTCTGATGAATGTTGACCTTAGTCACTATAGTAATATAGTTAGTACTGGATATATGAGATATCCCCATGTGTATGGTCTGAAGTCATTTTTGATTCTGAAGTTTAAAAGAGTCTAAATATGCTTCAAAATGAGTGGAGCAATCCATTGCCCAAATGGCCCATAAATACATGAAGTACTGTTCAGCCTCATTTGTCATCAGCAACACGTAAACTTAGAGCAACCTAATGCCATTTAATCACATTGGCAACAATTAACAATACTTTTTGACAATATCAAATGTTGGTAGGATGCAGTATGGACCATTCAGATATAAATTGGTCCAAACGCTGTGAAGAACAATAACAATTTGGAGATTTGTTATAGTGCATATCCCATGACCAGGAACTCTGCTTTTAGTGTGATATGTGCACAAGAAAGCATAGGGAAACATTGTTTATAATGGAAAAAGTTGGAGCAACCTGTGTGTCTAGTACAGCTAGGTAAATGATGTGAGTTTTGTATGTCATTGTAATTTACTTTTGAAGTTCAAAACAAAACCAATTTCAGCATACTTTGAAACAGCACATTATCCTTAAACATGTAATTAGTGTAGAAACAAACAAATAAAACCAACCAAACCACTAACTTTGAAATCTATTATGTATTTGCATTTAGTACACATTTCCACTCAGCTGTTAAGTTTTCATTGGAAGTACTTTATCTGGATTTATATTTCATGAAATTTATGTTACATAAAATTTCCCATACGGGGTCTGGAGAGATGGTTCAGTGGTTAAGAGTACTGACTGTTCTTCCAAAGGGCCCAGGTTCAATTCTCAGCACCCACATGGCAGCTCACAACTGTCTGTAACTCTATGATCTGAGACCCTCACACAGACATACGTGCCGACAAAACACCAAAAAATGCACATAAAAAATTCCCATACCAAAGTTGTTTCATACATTTTTTTTCCCAGTAGCTGAATTGAGTATCAGACTTTAAACTTAGTCACCTTAGTAGTACTGTTCTTCAAATGCTTGGTAGTAATGTGGCTAATGTCTGCCTTGCTAGATAGTGCAGTTAGATCATAGGAGACGTATTGCTATATGAAAGTTAAAATGAATTCCTGCATATGTATAAAATAAGAGACGAGTAACTAATCAAAATTTGCAGTGTTAATAAAACTGAAGAAGTAGTGAGCAATTTAAAAACATTTGTGTGTGTGTGTGTGCATACCACCTATGATCATTTTTCCAAATATTAATATTTAGCCACATATTTTGTATCTTTAACGTCAACCCTGATTTTTTAAGAGTATTTATTTGTCCATGTATTTCCGAGATTGAATACCCATTTGTTTAGTTTGTAGCCAGTATGTAGTTGAGAATTATCTTGTTCTTTGAGGGTGCTTTTAGACCTTAAATGGCCTTTTACTGTCTTCTAAGTCATTCTTTTTTTTTTTAAGTTGAAAGAACTGGGCATCTACTGAGAAATCTTCCTGAGATTTTCCTAGTACATACTATTATTCCTCTGAATTCAGCTTTCTTTAGAAGAACTCATCAGGACAGAAAAGAACATTCAAGTACAATAAAACTGTTAATATCAATTTTATACATAACTGTAAATGTTGTACCTCCTGATGCGTTTTAAACTC
Organism: Acomys minous; assembly: GCF_964271855.1. Taxonomy (NCBI): domain Eukaryota; kingdom Metazoa; phylum Chordata; class Mammalia; order Rodentia; family Muridae; genus Acomys; species Acomys minous. The sequence goes on along the minus strand of NC_140492.1, from coordinate 102,891,078 downwards.
ATGGTATTTTAATTGTGTTTCTAAGTAGAGAGGATTTTAAATGAGTGGAGAAGCAGAGACATCGTACCACATTTTAAGTCTGTATAGCTCCTTATATAGCAAGGTCATGTTATAATTTTGTATTTGCCACATAGTAACTTTCAGGTTTTATAATACACTACCTGCTGTGTGTTTGGTTCATCACTAGATGGAGTTCTTACAGTGCAACTATGTGTTGGGTAGGCATTGGTAGAAATGCTTTCCTCAAAGTAGACTTTGTTTTTAATACAACAGGCAAACACACAGCATAGTAATATGGTGGTACTTTTTTGTTGGTTTATATGAGAAATACCAAATGTTTTAGTTAAGATTTTTGTTAGGTGTATTGAGGAAAGGGATGGAAATGAATCGAGATTTAATTGTATAGAATAACTTTTATTAAGAAGTTAGGCAAGGTAAATTTTTTTAGAAATGTCAGTGCTTGTGATCTGCTTGACTGAGGCGCGCTGTGCTGCCTCCATGGCACGCAGTCTGCAGACGCGCCATCTGCAGACGCGCCATGGACATGAGTGCACGTTAGGTAGTGCTCAGTCCGCTCCTTGACTTCCCTTTGTGCTTGCTCTTAACTTGAATCTCTCCGGGGTCATTCTTCTCTTGCCACTTCAGATAAAGCCCAAACCAGAGTTGTGTTTTCTTATTATTTTACTCTAATCAAGGGGGGTATTTTTGTCAGGAGTTGGATGTGCCTTCTGTCTTTAAGTCGTGCTGTCAGTTAGGTTGACGTGTATGCTCCTTTACTCTTCCTTTTTTCTTCTCTGTGAATAATAGAAACGCTTTTGTGGTGGCTACTCCTAAGTCCATCAGACTCTAAGCTACTAAAACTTATCATTCAGTGGCTTTTTGGTGGTCTTTGAAAATGTTCCCTAAAGCATTCTTGTCTCAAGTTACATAGATTAAACTTTTCAACAATGACATTAAAAAAAACAAACCAAAGCTGTAGTACTTCTGCAAGGTTAAAACAATTCAATAGTAGTTAAAAGGATTATTAACAAAGGTAGCCAGTTGCCTGTCCCATATCCTCCTTCATCCAGCCCCATCACCAGAGGCAGCTGCTTTTAAGAATCCCAGTACTTACTCCTTTGGGTGGTTGTCCTCATAGCTTGTATGCCACTGTGTTACAGCTAATAGTTTTGGATGTTAAACTTCTATGATAGATAATCAACTGAGAGTAGACTGTGGCAGCATTGCACATCTTCCTCTACTTCCTCCTCCTTCATCTCCTTTAACCTCAGTGCAGTTGTAACTGTAGCTGTTGGTCTGCTCTATAGTTTAAACAAGGCTTCCAGAGTCCTGTGTGTACTGTGGCGTGGTTAAAAACATACTGTAGCTACCTAGTCTGGAGTTGTGCAGGACCAAAAATCGTATTGGGGCAGAGGGGGGAACATGTTACTGTAGCTCATTTAGACATTAACCCCTTCCATTCCTATTTGTGTGATTTTATTTATTTATTTTGGTTTTTCAAGACAGGGTTTGTCTGGGTAGCCTTGACTGTCCTGGACTCGCATTGTAGACCAGGCTGGCCTGGAACTCACAGCGATCCGCCTGCCTCTGCCTCCCGAGTGCTGGGGTTACAGGCATGCGCCACTATTTTAAAAGCAGTTGTTTCACTTTGGCAAGCTGTTTTATCACAGCAGAAGCCTGCAGGTAGCCAGCTCACTTCTTTAGTGGTAACAACCAAGGAACTAGATTCTTTGACTTCCCATGTAATATTAACTAAGGATGCCGCTCCTATGCTACGATGTTAGGATGGCCTTTCAGGTGTACTTGCTATGTGCAAACAGTGTTGAAGACAACATTCTCTCTTACGTGCTCTTGGTGATTGTCCCTAGAAACCTCTAACAAACTTCTCAGTTATTTCACTGGCCAGGATTGCTTCAAAGATCCATTTACAGACCAACTTCCCGCAAGAATGTAATTGTAGAGTTATCTGAGGTGTGTTAGGAAGAGCTGGGAAGGATAATTAGTGAAAATCAGCCAACAGTGTCTTACAGTCACTGTATTCCCAGTAACCAGGCCACAAAGCAGAGGGGAGTTATTGAAGTCACAGTCTTTGTATCTTGGCTACAGTACCCACTAGCACTTAGATATCTGAAAAGCGTGTTTGTGGTTCAGGCACTAAAGGCACTAGGTAAACACCACGTCTGTTCACTTTGACTGTATATACAGGGCCTACATTTTTGTACTTCCTTGGAGCAAAGCTTTATTGAGTAGTTACAATATTTGCCTAAGTATAGATTTTAATAGTCAGGCTATTCAAGTGACGAATGTCTGCATTCTCTAGAAAGTACCATTTGTTTTATTTATTTCTTACGTACTTGATTTTTTTTTAATTGCACAGATGTTTGAGAGCTAGATATAATAATAATTCTTTGTCAACACTAGCAATTTTTGATAAGACTCATTTTTATAACAGAGTTTTTATTTTCTTAACTTTCCCCGCTTGGTTATTTTCTCTGTGAATTTAAAGTTTAGAATTGAACACTGAATGTAGTACTTTAACAGAATTTTAGCTCAATCTATAGAATTTTAGAATTATTTTCATACTAATTTCCTAAAGTAAATTAATGAACCAGCAGAAAAACAATTGAGCAAGCTGTTTTTATGTTAGTACAGTGGTTTCAGCCACTTACTGTTCTGGTTATAAATGTGTAGCAAGTACACTAAGCATAGCTCTAAGATTGGCATTTTGTATATGTATGCATGTGTGAATCTGTGTGTGTGTGCGTGTGCGTGTGTGTGTGTGTGTGTGTGTGTGTGTGTGTGTGTGTAGTTTTGCTTTCCTAAACTTGGTTAAAACATTTTATGGTAAATTTGTTTGGTATTTAATTGGAGATTAACATTAAGTTTCATAGAATGGTTACTTTGTGTACTTAACATGTATCAACTTAAGAGTAATACTGCAGTCATTATAAAATAAGCCCTCAGTTTTATATTGTCTGTACATATTTTCCATGGACCATTACTACATTAAGTATAATTAGCAATATCAGTAGTAATGTCAAATACCACAATCAGTTTTCTGTAAGATAATATGTACCTCAAACATTTGTGGTTTGATTTTTCTTAAATGTACATTGGTGTTTTGCCTGCACATATGTCTTTGTGAGGGTGTCAGATCCCCTGGAATAGGAGTTACAGACAGTTGTGAGCTGCCATGTAGGTGCTGGGAATTGAACTCAGTCCTCTGGAGAGCAGCCAGTGCTCTTAACATCTGAGCCATCTCACCAGTGCCCTGTGATTTGATTTTTATAGTATGGATACAAATACAAACCCTAGTATGAAGAGATTGGAGATAAAATAATTGTCTAGGTACTCGATTATTTAAAGTTACATGAATTTCTTTATTGCAGAACTTGTTAGGATCTTTATACTTCAGATGTACATTTACATATTCTAGAATCTGATGTGATGTAAACTTAGTTTAAGGTCGAGCTCCTACTTCTGAGACAGTTTCATGAAACATAGAAAAACACTATTTGATTCATTTATTATTTTTGTGAATTATTGTGAAGCAAGTAAAATGATAACTTTTTACTAGTAATTGCTGTCTAGTTTATTAGAAAAAGTACTGTGTCTATCACTTGGATACGTGAGTTTGAAATGTATTTTAAGTCTTTCTGAAGACGAGACATAATATTTGGTTATATCCTTTCTACTGCTTTTTACAGCTTTTCTCTAAATAAACTTAGAACCTGCAGTGTTATAACTGCGTGGTTATAAGATCTGATGGTTTTCCTAAACTGTGCGCTCCAGGTGGTCTTCTCTTCTGGCTTCTAAGCAGCTGTTGAGTTTCTGACTTGACAGGTCTACATGCCGATTCTAAATTGTGTGAATTTGGTCAAAATTGAGCTCTACTTTTCAACTTTCATTTTAGTCTCAAATCCTGTTTTTCTGTTTGTCACCCTGGCTTACAGCACTGTTGTCTTTTCATTGGCCCAAAATAGAACTCCAGGAAGCTCAGGTTCCTCCAGGAAGCTCAGGTTCCTCCTTCATCAGGATTCGCAGCACACCACTGACATTTTGGGCTAGTTAAGTCTTTGCTCTCCTCTACATTGTAGGTGCTTAATAACATCCTGTCTGGTACCATTACATAGCAGCAGCCACTCCCCTCCCTCACTCTCCACAGTTCTAAGACTTAACCTAGAGCGTTTGCATTCTGTGCCTGGTAGGCAAGTGTAACACTGCCAACTTTATCTTTTTAAACTGCACAGCTATTTCCTGTCTGAATTCAGTTGCGTCCGATAGAGACCCTCAAGAATTGGCATTTCTATTTCTTCATTCTTGTATCTTATGTACTTACTAAAATTCTTATTTTATTTAAATAAAAAAGTTGTGTGTATGGTTGTTTTGCCTGCATGTGTATCCGTGAACTCTGTATGTATATGCCGGAGGAGACCAGAAGAGGGTGTCAGGTCCCCTGGATCTTGAGTTACAGGTGGTTATTATCCACTATGTGGGTGCTGGGAATTGAGCCCTCTCTTCTAGAAGAGCAACTAGTGCTCTTAGAATACTAAGTCATCTTTCCAGAAAGTTCTTGCTAAACAGTGTGCTGTGCCACCATCCCATTGTGCCGTGATTTGTTTTAAGTTCTCCCTAAGCATTTGTTTGTCCACAAGAGGCCCCATTTTGTTATTTTTCAGATAATCTATCTTGTTGAAGAGTGTTTTATTTTAAAAGTATCTGTGTCCCATCACTAAACCAAAGTGTTGAAGGGCTGCATCCCTAGCCTCTATCCCAGACCTTGGCGTGTGGTCGATGTTGATGCGTTGTTTGTTCTTACATTGTGTCAGATAATGTAGTGGTCTCATTAGTTCTAGTGATGCTCTTCTCTGTGTTAGTGACCGTTATTTCCTTAGTCTTTACATCCAGACTGTGATAGGTTGGCTTTTGACCACAGAAATCTTAAATTGAACCTAAGTTTTGTTCCAAGGGAATTTAATATCAAGTTCCTATAAACCTCCTACCACATTTTTATAAACCAATCTTACATAACATGTACATTTCTTCAGTCTCATGCATTGACTGATTGATTGGTAGACATGGTCTCATTATGTTTCTACCTTAGTTTGGCCTTAAACTTGCAAGATCCCATTTCTGCTTCCCAAATGCTAGTTACTACACCCTGTTGATGTGTGTTTTTGTTGATTATTATCGCTGCTTCAGCATTGAATGTGTGACCAATTATAGTATGACTTATGCCTCAGTCAAGCTTATCTACCACACATTTTTCTTCATGAGGCACATTAACTTTGCATTCATGAGTTTATAACACTTAGGAACACTTCAGCATTATGCTGAGGGGCCATTTTAGGCAATGAAAGCATCTATAATAGCACAAAAGTGCAGAAATCATGGTGCTAAACAGACCACTAAAAAGACACCTGCTTGTATAGGCTGAGTGCTGAGACACGATGACAGTGCTGTCTTGTTCATCTTTAGGTCAGAAGTGCATGTTAGGTGAGTGACGTTTTCCCACTATTGCTGTGATAGAACAGTAACCAGATGCAACTAGGGGGATGGCACCGTTTATTTGACTTAGAGCTTATAGTCTGTTATCGAGGAAAGCCAGGGCAGGAACTGAGGCAGAGTTCATAGAGGAGCACCGCTGACTGGCTGGCCCAGCTTGCTCACTTATACAGCCCAGGACCACCTGTCTGAAGGTGGCATGGCTGATAGTGGGCTCCACCCCCCATCAGTCATTGATCAGGAAAATTCCTCAGAGATGTGGCCAGGGGCCAATCTGATATATGTAATTCCTCAGTGAGGTTCCCTCTTCAGGTGATTCTAGTGTGTGTCAATTTGGCAAGACCCTGCAGAGTTATTGATGACTTTTAGTGAGTAGCTGAATTCATGTGTCCAGAATCTCGTAGGAAGACTTGGTTGTAACTGTTGTAAAGCAGCTTATAATGGAGTACTTACACTACTTATATTGGAAAGAAAGAGTCGGTTATTTGTGGGTATATGTTAGTTTCTAGTTAATGCAGTTAACTTTCCAGTTTTTATGACCTCTTTATCTAATGAAATAAAACTGTTTTTAGTTACTCTTTTCCTTTCTTCCCTCAGGGAACAACCTATCTTCAGCACTCGAGCTCATGTCTTCCAGATTGACCCAAACACAAAGAAGAACTGGGTACCCACCAGCAAGCATGCAGTTACTGTATCTTATTTTTATGACAGCACAAGAAATGTGTATAGGATAATCAGTTTAGATGGCTCAAAGGTAAGTTTCATTTACCTCAAATAATTTTACTCTCTTGCTTTGTACAGCATAGAACTTAAAATCATTCATATTTTTATTTTCATTAAAGTATTTCTTCTCGACTTTTGAAGCTTAACTTTAAGAAACAAAAAGTAACTATTCTTAGAGTAACAATATTTTTTGCCCACCAAGTTATTTGTATCAACTAACTCTCTTGCTATATTGAGTGATATGAGGAGTCATATTCTTCAGCATTATGATGGGTTAGTTTATTTAATGATCATTCTTTGTGTCTCTGTGTGTATCGATGTTAAACGATAAGAATATACTGACGAACAGTGAATTTTATATTAGTCACTTTTTCATTACTATAACAATACCAGCTATTGCCTGCTTGTGGAGAAAGGAATTCATTTGGCTCAGAGTTTTGAAGACTAAAAATCTAAAGGATGTAGCCCTGGCTTAGCAATGGTGATGACTCCCTTGATTGCAGCACTGTATGATTTGGTGATTATGATCAGCTTATTGATAAGCAAGTAATTACATCTTGAGCCATGGTGGAGCTGAGTGGGACCAGGCTTGTTCCCTGTTTGGCAGTCCATTCAGGAGTTCTTAAGAGTTACCTTCCTAGAGCTCCTTCCCAGTGACCGATGACACACCTCTAGGCCCCACACTTGAGTGTTGTGTAATACCTCCTTCAAGTCACAAAACCCTTGGGATCCAGATTTAGATCCCAGCATCCACACAGAAGCTCCTACACACTTGTAACTCAAGATACAGAGGATCTGACACTCCCTCTGACCTCTTTAAGCACCAAGCACACACATAGTGTACATACATACAAGCAGGCAAAACACTCCTAAACATTAAATTAGATAAATTTATCTAAAACAATAGCAACAAAGATCCTTTGAGAGAACACAGTTAAAGCATAATTAATCATAGCAGCTTCTTTATACTAATAGGCAGCTCAGAATCCTTAAATCATGAAGCCTGCCAGCTTCAAAACTAAAGACAGAAGTGTAAGTGACAAATCTTAAAAGTTTTGCATTTAGGAGAGGCAGATAGTGTAACATTTACTATCAAGAGCAGCTGGACTCCACCCTCACTCACTCACTGTTTGACTTTGAAGATAGTGTTTTCGAGCACGTCCTTGCTCTCAAGGTAGTGTAAGCAGTTGTAAGGATGAGATAAGTTGATATGAGCAGAACACACTTCATGCTTGGTGGGTAGTATGCTGTTCAGAGGAGAGAAAGCATGTTTTATTACCAGTGAATTTTGCATAACTAACATAACATTCTAAGCATCAGATTCTGAGGTTTCCTTTCTCCAAGCCTTCTCACCTTCCATCGATTCAGTGCAGACATTCAGAATGCAGAGTAGGGCCAAACCACCTCATAAGAAATTTGTGTTCATTCGAATTTGCTAACATGTGACCTTGCACAAGGCATTTAACTTCTGTACATCTGTTTTCTCATATGTAAAAAGTGTGTGCATTGTTATCCCAGAGTACTGTTGTGATGAGAAATAGGTTTTTAAAAGTACACTGTGCGGCAGTGTGTTCACTCTCGGTGAAGGTGCTTGTCACCAAGCCTGCCAACCCTGGGACCCAGATAGTGGAAGAACAGAACAGACTCCTGCAAGTTGTCTCCTGACCTACAGGGCCAGGCATGTACACATACACACAATATAAACCCACTAAACAACAACAACAAACTACAAATATAATGGACTTTTATTAGATGGGGCTTAAAAAGGGTTAAATAGAAATAAAGGTCATCTGAAGCAGTCCATGTGTAGGAAGAGAAATTGCATTGAAATAGTCAAATGCTCTTCAGTTTTTTCAAGTGTTTTTTTTTTCCTATCACACTTCCATCTGTATTTCATCATTGTGCTAGAAAGCCCAGAGAACGCTAAGAAGAAAATGTTCATTTGTCCTTTTATTGTGCTTGATCTGTGCATGTGAGACAGTTTCCTTCCCCACTTCTTCCTTTTCTTTTCCCTCCCTCCCTTCCTTTTTGTGACAGGGTCTCTCTATTTAGTTCTCTCTGGCCTGGAACTCACAGCTCCGCCTGCCTCTGCCTCTCAGATGCTGGGGTGAAAGGTATGCACCACCACACTGGTTGCTTTAGTTTTCTGATCCTGTTGAAAGGAACTGGTTTTGCTTAGCCAGGTTCAAAGCATTCCTGAAGACATACTTTTTTCTACTTTTTCACCTTAAAAGGACAGAAACTCTAGGTTTGAGAATTATTTTAAACCACTGAAATCTTTCTTTTAAAAAAAATTCTTACTTGTGATCTAGTAAAAAAAAATCTAGGAAATAAATTGTCGAGCATAGGATTATTTAACATTTTTCTTCAGTGATTCAAGGACTAATAATACAGAAATGAAGAAAGGTCCAGATGGAGATTAGAATGGATCTCTTTAACAAGAAACAAAAAAGTTAATTTGAAACGGTTGAAACGAGCACCAATGTCCACCAGCACATTGGTTAGTTTTTCTTGTTGCTTATTAAATGTATTATCACCCTGCCTTTTAGAGTTAGTGGGGTCGGATGCCAAAATGCCCCTTTCACCTTAGTTAACAGTTAGGTCCCTCCTCAAAAGTTTCTTGAAGAACACTGAAGGGCCACCAAATACTTGCTGGTCTTTCTTTGCCTACTCTGTCACATCCTTTTAAGAGAGTCACAGCTTTTGGCATGCTCTGAAATCCTACTGCTAGCTATTTCTTTACTTTGCCCCAACAAACTTGTAGAAAATGAAAACCGTTAAGTGTAGTGTCTCTTACAGTTTCTAGAATTGTGCTTGGTAGCCAGTAGGTACTCAGAGAACAGCAAGCAAACCAGTAATCCTTTGTTGTTTGTCTACAGTCTTTTTTCTAGTTACCCTTTAAAAACATTTTAGATTATTGTTTTTTTATATGTATGAGTGTTTTGTCTGCATGTATGTATGTATGTAGTGTTCCATGTGCATGCCTGGTGCCTGAAGAGCGCAGAGAAGAGCCTCAGATCCCCTGTAACTGGAGCTACCAATGGTTGTAAGCTACCATGTGGGTGCTAGGAATCAAACCCACGTCCTCTGCAAGAGCAACAAACGCTTTAAGCCACTTACCTACGTCTCCAGCCCCTAGTCTTTTATTTGATGGCCACTCCACACGTTGTTAAAATAATTGTTAGCCATACTTTACATACCCAAATGGTATGCCAGTAGAGCTAAGTGATGGGGAAGCTTTAGAAATATACACATTTTGTACAAAGATAAAGCTCTCATGTAGCAATAGATAGTACACACTTCCTGTGAGAAAGGAAGGAAGAAAGTCAGATTCTGTTGTACTGTCTTTCCTTTAGTAGGGCGCATGTCCATATATCCTTGTTGAATGATTGTCAGTACCTGATAACTCATAAATGTTTTACATTTGTACTGTTTTTCTCTTGGTAAACAATATTTTTTTTCAGAAATGCTGGGATTTTAATTTTTGGGGGACACTAGACTACCAACTAAAAGTGATCCTTTCCTTTTCCAGCACGACCAGAGAACATGAATTAATATGTTATCATACCTGAAGTTATGATCTCCAGGGTTATTCTTTATTAACATACCAAAAATTCTATTTTTTCTAAGAAATTATGTGTGAAATAGGAATGATACTGCCACCAGTCTGTTATTTTATGAGAAAAGAAATGAAAATATGTCTTAGGAGTGTATTTTTTTTTTTCCTTTAGTAGAGGGGAAAAAAACTTGCTAGGTGATTGAAAGTAATTTTGTGTGAAAATTTTGTATAAATTAGATATTTTAAAAAAGTTTTATTATACATTTGAAAATACCAAAATCATGTATTCATTCATTTATTATTATCTCTTAGTTTTTTATTTTATTTAATTTTATGTATGTGGGTATTTTGCCTGTCTGCCTGCCAGTGTGCCACATTCATGACTGTAGCCTAGAGAACCCAATACAAGGTGTCAGATCCCCTGAAACTGCAGTTACAGACAGTTGTGAACTGCTGTGTAGACGCTAGAAATTGAACCTGGGTCTTCTGGGAAAGTAGCCAGTGAGCTCTTTCTCCAGCCCCTTATACTAAAGCCTATTTGTTTCCAGAGAATAGCATCCAAATTAATAAACATTGATCGTAAACTACATTCAAAACTGTTTGAAGGCTCCGTGGTAGAGTACTTGCCTAGTATATATGAGGCCCTGGGGTTGATGGCCACACTACCAGAAGAGCAATAGTTCTAAAACCAAGATAAAAGAAACTAACATCTGTCCATTATTAGCTTGTAAAAAAAAGAAAATGGTGGCTTTACAAGGAATATCTTTGGGGTTTGTTTGTACAGACATGAAGATCTGAGTTCTATCCCCAGCACCCAAGTGAAAAGGCTGGATTAGGTGGCATATGTTTGTGATCTTAGCACTGTGGAGGTGGAGGCAGGTGGATTCCTTGGCTTTGCAAACAGCCAACTTAATTTAATCAGCAGGCCCCCGGTCCTAGTGGGATACCCTTTCTCCAAAACCAACTTGTACAGCTTTTGAGGAATAATGTCTGAGGCACCTAGCCTCCACAGGCACATGCACATGCACTTAAATGCCTGTTTGCTTTATTTTTTATTTTTTTGGCTGCCTACTTTATTTGTTTTATTTTCCAGGCAATAATAAATAGCACCATCACTCCAAACATGACATTTACTAAAACATCTCAGAAGTTTGGCCAGTGGGCTGATAGCCGGGCAAACACTGTTTACGGACTGGGATTCTCCTCCGAGCATCATCTTTCAAAAGTAAGTTACTCAGTAGCTCTTTGTGGAAGCCTTCTTTGCTATGTGTGTCCTAAACATAAAATAATAGCAAGTGGAGAATAGAAAATACAGGAGAAATTTGTTTAGTATTCTGAGAACTATAGTGACTTTAAAATAAGAATATTAATATAGTAAATATTAATAAATACAAACATAATATTAAAGTACAAATAATATTGATTCTTCATAATTGTGTGTGAAGACTTACTATACTTAAAAACAGTCACTCCTGGTTGAAAAGGGCTTCTTGTAGTGAATTATCTGTGTGGCAGGAAGTAAAAGGTAGGAAATATCTTCAGAAGGGATTTTGCCTAAAAAAATAGTGCCCTTCAGTTAGAGATGGCCTACAAGATAGTGAACATCAAACTCATCCAAATTTTGTATAAATTTTAAAGTTGACAGTAATGTAGATTCTGAGTGGATTTTGTTATTGTTTGTTCCTTAATATGACAGTAGTCATATATAAGTTACTGGTTTTTTTGAGAAACCTTTGATTGCCTGCATGCAGAGTCTCTGAATTGTCTGCAGCACAGAGTGAGATTGAACAGACACCTAGAGGAATCTCTTTGTTGTTGTTTTTTGTTGTTGTTTGTTGGTTTTTCCAGACAGGGTTTCTCTATGTAGCCTTGGCTGTCGTGACTCACTCTGTAGACCAGGCTGGCCTTGAACTCAGCGATCCTCCTGCCTCTGCCTCCAGAGTGCTGGGATTAAAGGGGTGCACACCACGCCCTGTGAGAGGAGTTTCCTGTATAACGCTGATCAAATGAGTTACAGTGGCCAGCAAGCCATGAAATGCAGAGCCTTACTAGGATAAGAACTAGAATTAAACAGTGCCCTGCCTGTAAATAGATCCATCTCATGCTTACACCAGGGACTTCTTGAGTTCTCCTTCTATTACGTAGAAAAAAACAGAGAGAGGAAAGCACATAGAAAAGAGAATGCGTCACAAGATGCTGATTAAGATGAGTATGCTCACCTGGCTCTCTAGACTCTGTGCCCACAAGATGTACAGGGTTATGCTACAACTGAGTTAGCTTTTTGTTAGAGTCTGCCCTCATCTCAGATGCTTATGTGAGGCTTGGTATAGGTAGGATCTGGAAATTAAGTTGTTTGAATGCAATGTAATGGAGTCTTGCAAGTAGATGCAGTTCATATTTACATTAAACTGTATTGTAGAAATTGTTCAGATCCTTTAAGTTATTTTAAATGTCTTATACTTTGTCAATATTTAATGAGGTGATTTATAATTAGATAGTTTAGTAGTTGAAATAATCTATTTTCTTCTGTTTTAGTTGTAAACATTCCTTTTCATGAATGTTTTCTAAATAAATTAAGGGTTTTTTTTTTTTTTGTTTTTGAGACAGGGTTTCTCTGTGTAGCCTTGGCTGTGCTGGACTCACTTTGTAGACCAGGCTGGCCTAGACCTCACAGAGATCTGCCTGCCTCTGCCTCCCTGAGTGATAGGATTAAATATAAATTAAAGTTTAAAGCTCAGAATTTGAAGCTATTTTAACTATTGCCTTTGCAATTATTAAACCATTCTCTGTAAATGCTTATAGCATAAGTGTTGCCTGATTTGACTGCTCTTAGCAAGTCTTACTTAAATTTTTATCTATTTATTTATTTATATGTTCTGCATATATACCTGTATGCCAGAAGGAAGGCATCAGATTACATTATAGATGGTTGTGAGCCACCATGTGGTTGCTGGGAATTGAACTCAGGACCTCTGGTTGGGCAGCCAGTGCTCTTAACCTCTGAGCCACCTCTCTAGCCTGCAAGTCTTGCTTTCTGAATATATTTTTGAACTGTGGTATAGGTATACTAGATCAAGGTTTCACAGTATAGCAATCCAGATATCACCTTCCAGAAATGATCTCCTTGAAAAGTTATATGCTTATTCTAATACCTTAGCCATTACTCAGACACTTTATAAAACTTTCTTTGGGTTGTCTGCTAAAGGAGAGAAATTATAAGTAGTTTCTACTACATGAACTTCATGATTTTTACAGTAAAGAGCTAAATTGTAAGTTGGCTTCTGAAGCAAACTTTTATAAAACATCTATTAGACTTTAGTAATTTTGACAATGAATTAAGTCCTTCACTCCATGCTTCCTAGTAGCTAGCAAATATAGTTAAGGAGTAATAGTCAGTTTAAGTCTGTCAATTATACAGTCTCATCTTACCTCTTAGTTGTTTGTTTTGAATTTGTGTGTCTGGGAATGGCTTTTCCTTTTCAAGAATTTTTTTTCCCCTTTCAAGTTAGAATGCACTTTTTAGTCAGTTATTACTAGTTGTGACCCCTAGCATTTTTGAGTTTTGATTGAATATTGAATAATCTGGTAGTTCACATTATTATTGTCATCTCCAACAGGTGCTTCAAGTTACATGGAGAATTTAGGGTTTCAGGTTTATTTTGTTGCCTACCTCTGAATATAGTGATAGAATAGCTTCCATATCCTAAATGCAAATAGGGTACTATATGTGGCGGTAGTGTTTCTATAGGTTTCTAAGAACTAGCATTTCATGAATAATTTTTTTCATCTTAACAACCTTTTACATTATTCTTTTTATTCTTTTTTTTTAATCTGTGTTATTGCTTTATGTTACTTACTTGGCTGTTTAGAAATATTTGGTAATAAGGGCTGGAGAGATGGCTCAGTGGTTAAGAGCACTGTCTGTTTTTCCAGAAGTTGTGAGTTCAATTTCTGGTAACCACATGGTGGCTCACAACCGTCTATAATATGATCTGATGCCCTCTTTTGGCTTGCAGGTGTTCATGCAGATAGAGCACTCATACAAAAAATAAATCTTTTTTTTTTTAAATAAATAAATCTTTAAAAAATAATTTAAAAAAATTTTGATAATAAATTTTTAGTTGTTACTGATAATAGTAAATATAATGATATGTAATATAACTATGATTTATAAATATGAGTATTTATATTTTATTAATAGCTAAATTTTTAAATATTTTGATATATAAGTAGATATTTAAGTGATTATATTTTCTTAGTAATGAAAAAAAAAGTATCATATATGCCTGTCTACTGATTATACCACTTATGTGAATCTTAATAAATTGTTTCTTAATAACCAAAGAAGAATATATATAGCTAGCCTGCCAAATTCTAACTTTTGGGATTTTTTTGTTTTGTTTTGGTTTGGTTTGGCTTTTTGTTTTTTGAGACAGGGTTTCTCTGTGTAATAGCCCTGGCTGCTTGGAACTTTCTTTGTAGATCAGGCTGGCAAATTCTAACTTCTTTATGTGGTGATGTTTTGAATAAGATTTACCACAGTATTTATATACAGTTTTTGAAGTTGAGGTTTTCCCCCCATCTTTTTCATACTACAAGCTGTATTTGTTGGGAGGCTGTGCTGCGTATGTAAGAGTCAGTTCAGAAAATGAAAGAAAAATGGGCATTGTGTCACACTGCTACTTGGTTAATGTATATAGTCTCTGTGCGTTCAGTTTGCAGAAAAGTTTCAGGAATTTAAAGAAGCTGCTCGGCTGGCAAAGGAGAAGTCGCAGGAGAAGATGGAGCTGACCAGTACCCCTTCACAGGTGCGTGTCATGTCTGCCTTCACGTATTCTTCAGACTTATTCATGCCAGAGTGAAGTGTGAGGAACAATGGCAAAATAAATTACCAAAGTAGATATAGAAATGCTGTGCTGATGGAGAACATGTCAGTGGTTACAGAATGTGTATAAACATCAGCATTAGCCCAGATAGCCTTTGCATGCCTGGCAACAGACGAGCAAATGTACAGGACGACCAGCCTGGGCTTCTGCCTGTCCTTTCCTGCGGGCAGTGGTAAGACATATTTGGTCACCTAGAAGCTCAGAAAAGCAAACAACGGAGAACCATACGCTCAAGCCGTAGAAGCTCGGTATGACAGACACATCATGCAGAGCCACATGAGAAAGCCTCAGTTAAAAGGCAGAAAGAGCAAAGGGACTCTAAGCTAGATTTTATATTGGGATTTCCTGGGGAAAGTGGAACAATAAAAATGCTTAAGGATTGGCTAGTTCGAACAGCACCGTTGGCCTCAGTTTCTGTTGGCTCTCATCTGGCCCTGGGTGAGTAAGACAGAGGAGTGTGTTTCTGCAGTGCTAGGCCTGATACAGGAACTGGCTTGTTGGGACTGGCATGGCTAACATGTTATCAAAGGTGTGTCCCTGCTAGGCTCTCAGCTCTCTAAGAGTTGGCAAGTGCCACGGGAGAGAAATTGTTCATCTAGGCAGAGTATTACAAGATATTGGGTAACAGATGAGTAGAGGTTCTGCTTATATGCAGGCTTGACAACCTGAGTTCTCGCCCCAGAACTCACAAGGTGTCAGGAAAGAGCCAACACCCTTATCTTTGTGCCCCACATACCTGCCATAGCTTTTGCACCCCTCATAATAATTATACATGATAATAATCAAAACATCACAAAATATAAAATATTGTAAAATACAAGGCATACGGTTTCTTCTTCCTGATCTTAAAATCTACTTACACCTAACTATTTGGTAAACCTCTGTGAGTATGAAGAGCTCATTTTTATTTATGTTATGGGAATTCTGCTAAGTGTGTTTTCCTCACAGACTAAACTTTTACTGCGATGGAAGCCAAGGCCCATTTTTCCATACTTGCAGTAACCTGGCATAATTTGGGTGATGTTGGTGAAACTGCATTGAATCTCTTCTTCAAATACTCTGCTACTCCAATAATTCCTTCAAGCTCAAGGCCATTTAAAATGATGTGCCAGGGTATATTGGGAGTTCTGATTCTTTAGGTGAATGATTTTATTGTTACCAGAAGATGTAACAAAAAAGATAATGTATTGTTACTGTATTTTATTCTTTTTTCTCTAATTGTAACTTAACACTGTGTTTAAGTGATTATAAACAATTACAAGTTAATAAGCAAGTTTCTTCTCTAAATGGAAAGAATGTCATTAAACCTTTGTTTTTAATCAAACCAATATAAAAAGATCATCATATATGAAAAACATGCTGTGATATAAAAAGAGTAAATAATATCTTAGTTTGATCAACATTTGAGATACAGGCCTTAATTTATCTTTTCAAATAACTTACTGTGTAGGAGCCAGGGAGACAAGCAGAGAATGCAGTTCCTCCTTCCTCCTCTTTCCTGCATTTATGATAATCTAATGCTTCTCTTTCGTTGGAATGAAATAATTTAAATGGAGTAGCTAATCACAGTATACGGTCAGAACCTTTGCTTGGTGTTTGGTCTTAGTTAAGAGTCATTGAGTGTCTGGATGGGAGTGCAGCTTAGTACTGGAAAGAGGTTGCTTATGTATCAGGCCCAGGGTTGGAAGCCTAGCACTACAAAACAAAGCCGGGTGGGGAGCACAGATGGCTCAGCGTGCAGGGTCACTTACTGCAAGCCTGATAACCTAAAGCTGATGCTGTCCCCTCAAGATGGAAGGAGAGACCCAACTTCTCACTCCTCATGCTGAAACACTCATGTTGCCTTTCTCCTCCTTTCTCGCTCCTCCCTCCATGCTGCCCCTCTTTCTCTCCTTCACACCTCATTTTCCTTTCTACCTCAACAAATACACAGCAAACAGTAAATTAAAATGCAGAGCGAGAACATATACATTTTCAAGTCATACAAACCTAATTGTTTTCTGTGACTGGAGAAGATGCTTAGCCCAAGAGCGCACAGACACCTGTAGCATGGGTATTACGTCGCTTATTCTATTGAGTTAAGAGAGGTGAGTGTGGTAAGGACAGTGGCAGCTCACGGTTCGTGAGTAGTGTGTGCTCTAGAGCCAGGCTTGAATCTTGGCACTAATCTTTATTAGCTTTGTGAATTAGACAACTAGGTGGTGATAGTAGAGTGTGTACATGAAAAAATGGGAATAATGCCTGCATAATCTTAGAGTTACTGTGGGAACTCAATAAGGATTAGAAAATGCTTATACGTAGTAAATTTTTAATCAATATAGGCACCTGTTGATAATGTGGTTATAATGGTGGGATATTAATTATAAAGTCTTTAAATAGTCTGGCACATAATAGTTGCTAGGAAAACATAGATGCCATATGTTTTAAGGTTTCTATTGCTTTGGAAAAACCATGATCCAAAGCAACTTGGGGAGGAAAGGGTTTATTTGGTTTAAATAACTTAGGTTACAGTCCATTGAGGGAAGCCAAGGGAACCTAGAGGCAGGAACTAAAGCAGAAGCCGTAGAGGAGGAGCTGTGCTTACTGGCCTCCTCCTCATGGCCTGCTCAACTCAGTTTCCTACATGGCCCAGGACCCACTTAAGAGGCAGTATGCTTACAGTGGGCTGGCCCTCCCACATCAATTGTTAGTCAAGAAAATACCTCACAGGCTTGCCCACAGGCCAGTCTGAAGGAGGTAATTCCTTAACTGAGATCTCCTCTTCTCAGATGACCAGCTTATATTGACAAAAGCCAGCCAGTACAACATGCGTCAGAGTTCTCTGGAAGACTTGTTAAAGCACGCTGCAGGTTCTATTTAATAGGCCCAAGACAGCTCAGATGTTAGTGTTTCAGGAAGTACTGATGTGAATGGTTAGGTCAGAAATGCTACAAATGAATCAATCATTCTACCTCCTTCAAGGCCTGAAATGAAAGGAGTCTGGCATTTAGAACAAGTTAGCCACTTCATATTCCTAGACTCTTGAGTGAAGGCTGTGTATACTCCTGGATTAGTATGGAGAGAATTAAAGTAGCACTGTAATATATAGTCAAGTCTGTACAGGCTGTAATAAGTCTAGATGGATCTAGAACAATAGGGAGTAGGTGATTGGGGAGCAGAGACTGTGTCGTAAAGGCTCTTATTCAGGTGTTGGATCAAAACCAATAGTTTTGGTCTACTAGTCAAGAAAGAATTAAGAACAGGTCTGTAATCCCAATTTTTCTGGAGGTTGAGGCAGTAGGATGGTAAACTATTCCTGGGCTACAGACTGAGTTCAGAGCCAGTCTGGGCATTTTAAAGAAATAAGGTCCTGTCTTAAAATAACACTAAGTAAAAAAATAGGATTGAGCTGTGTGTGGCTCAGTGATACAGTACTTGTTTAATATGCAGGAGGCCCTAGATTGAATCCCCATTGTTGGGGGAAATGTGAGGAAGAATGGTTTAAATCAGTGGTTCTCAACCTGTGGGCTGCAACCTCTTTGCTAGACCTCTGTCTCCAAAAACATTTACATTATGATTCATAATAGTAGCAAAATTATAGTTATGAAGTAACAATGAAAATAATTTTAGGCTTGGAAGTCACTACAACGTGAGGAACAGCATTAAAGGGTTATAGCATTAGGACGGTTGAGAACCACTGTTTTAAAAGGATCCTTAGTTTAAAAAAAGAGGGTGGGTGGGGGGAAGAAAGATTCTTACTTAAATTTTATTTTATTTATTTTTGTTTTGTTTTTTTGTTTTCCAAGACAGAATTTCCGTGTGTAGCCTTGGCTGTCCTGCACTTGCTTTGAAGACCAGCTGGCCTCAAACTCATGAAGATCCAACTGCTCTGCCTCCGCCAGTGCTGGGATTATAGGCTTACTTAAATTTTTTATGTTAACATTCAATAATTTTAATTTTTCAATATTTTAATCTAAAACCTTTGAATATATCATTGACTTCCTTACATAAAATATACTAGCAGTGGTTCTGGGAGAACTCTGTAGGATTTACAGCTAGCAGAGAACCAACTGGGTGAGGGAAGAGTGAAACGCAGCCAGTTCAGCTTGATTCAGATAACCAGTGGTGGCCGAGGTTTCCTGGAGTCTGACATGAGTTTCTTTGTTTTTGCTGTATTTAAGTATAGCATAATTTTTGAAAAAAGTTTTTTTAAAATAATAATTAACTCATCCCTGGAGAGTATAGCAAAGCTTAAGGCATGTTTACATTGAAACTCTTTCATCTATAAAAGGGGTTCTTATTGACTTAGAAATAGTGGCCAAGGTAACGGTCTAGGGAAAATGACTGAGGTAAAAATGCCTGTGGGCGTCAGGATTGTCCCTGGCTCTAAGATAGCATAGAAGTCACTTAGGCTGTTGTAAAGGACAGAAGACATCTCTAACGAGGATGAATTTTATGGCCTAGAAGCAAAGCAAAGTTTTAGGGGGGGAAGTTTGGGATAAACAAATATAATATTCTAGGCGATATGGGCGGAGCCTGGCTCAACAGGTGGCAGAGGATTACCAGACTATAAACTAAAATTTCCCCCAGCATTCTGGGAGAACAGCCTAATAAGTATCTTCTCCCTTTGGAGGGATGAGCTGTGTGTTGACTTTTCCTGGCTTCTCCAGGACCTATCTGTTTGCACAAAGACCTTTTGCCCTTTACAAGTTTTCTTCAATTTTGAGGTTGGTTTTTTTGTTTTGTTTTGTTTTGTGGTTTGGCTTTTGTGTGTGTGTGTGTGTGTGTGTGTGTGTGTGTGTGTGTGTTCTGTTTTGTTTTTGTTTTTAAGGGTGCATTTATTTTGGCTTGAAGTTCAAAGGGATGTAGTTCATTATGGCAGAGATGCTGAGGCAGATGGTCACATTGCAGCTGAAGCCTGGAGAAAGATGAGTTCAAGTTAAACCTTTGTATTCAAAGAAATGTGAATATCCTATTATATCATTCCTCTGATACATGATAGTAATATGATATTATGTAAAAATACATAGTGTACTATACTTAATTCACTTGTGAGTTTCATTTTAACTTTATAGCCATTTACTTTTTAGACATTTTAAAGCATTTCATTTAACTTTAATTAAAATAACTACTATAGTTTTGCATTCAAATTTTATTAATTTGTATAATATTTCATCCAGTTATTATGTAAGTACAGTTGGTATAAACAATCTTGAAGGCAAGTACAGCTAGCTCCTGTTAAGCATTTAATGAAGTTACTGAGTACAAAAGGTAAGCAGAGTGAAGATTAACCTGTTAGTCATGAGATTCAGTTAGTTAGCACATCTTACAGTATGAATGTGGGGCTGGAGAGATGCTGAGCAGCTAAGAGCACTTAATTGTCCTTACAAAGGACTATAATTCAGTTTCCAGCAGTTATGCCAGGGAGCTTACAACACCAAGTAACTTCAGCTCCAGCATATCCAACACTCTTATGGCCTCTATAGGCACCTGGCATACACACACACACACACACACACACACACACACACACACACACACACACACACACACATGCATACATTAGGAAATAGATCAGACTTATTTTTCTTGTTCTTTCCTTCTGTTTTCCCACAGTACCCTCCCCACCACTTCCCTGCTTGGGCAGGGGCTTGTTTTTAAATGTTTACTGTTTTGCTAATCCTTAGCAATGACATAATTAAGTTTAAATTAGGGGGTTAGAGAGATGGTTCAGTGGTTAAGAGCACCATCTGCTGTACCAGAGGTCCTGAGTTCAATTCCCAGCAACCACATGGTGGCTCACAACCATCTATAATGAGATCTGGTGCCTTCTTCTGGTGTACAGGCCTATATGTAGGTAGAACGCTGTATATATTATAAATAAATAAGCCTTTTTAAAAGTTTAAATTAATCTGCTAAAATTTATATTTAGAACCCTGTCAAAAACTTCTGTGATAAGTCTGAATTTGAGAAGTCATAGAAGCAATATCTTTATTATTTTTGTTATTTGATATCTTTAATTACTTACTTAATATTTTATTTAATATCTTTATTATTTAAAGTAAAGGTGCCTTCTGTCAAATGGGAATAGAGGAAACCCAAGCCTTGCTACAGGCTAGGCATGCACTGTCTTGTCCCCTGCGGAGGAGCAGTTACAGGTGTCAGGAAAGGGGATTTCAGAGATGGTGGCTCTGAATGGTGACAAAATACAGAGAATAATTTACAACAGAGGTGACAGGACTACCTAAAATCTCAACTCCATCTTCTCTCTATATCAAAATCTAAAGTTTCCCCGTAGATTTTCCTGTGAAACTTCTGCACAGAAAAGAGAGCTATTGATAGCTTTATACATTATGAAAGCCTGAAGTAGAATGAGTCCTTGGTGAATGTTTGTTAAGTAATAAAGGGCCTGCAACAGTTTAGCTAAAAAGGATGAAACCAAAGAAATTTAATTTTAGGCTTTCTTAGAATTAGTTCAGAGCCTCATGAGGAAGGATGCAACTACTAATGCCTCCCACCTTGCCTGCCTGGAAGTGTTGCTCAGGCTGGCCTCAAGCACCCTGTCCTCCTGCCTCTTCCTCCTGAGTGTTGGGGTTGCAGACAAGCACCACCCTGCCCAGCTGCCATTTTCTGAAGTAATTCTATGACTGTTATATATTCTATCTTGTTACTCTTAATACTCAAATATTTTCTGGTTTTTAAAATTACATATCTATATTGTTATTGTTATAACTTAATATTATATATTTGATTAGTTTTCTTATAAGTTGCTTTTCTTCAAAAATGATCCTTTTTTTAAAAATCCAATTAATATTTCAACAGCCATTTGACTCCTCACAAAGAATTCATTTTAGATGACATTGTTTGCTTGAACAAGTGTGTAGCACTTTTTTAAAAAAAATCTCTTACTTTTTTTTTCTCTCTCTTTTTTAAAGGAATCAGCAGGAGGAGATCTTCAGTCTCCTTTAACACCAGAAAGTATCAATGGGACAGACGATGAAAGAACACCTGACGTGACACAGAACTCAGAGCCAAGGGCTGAACCAACTCAGAATGCATTGCCATTTTCACATAGGTACACATTCAATTCAGCGATCATGATTAAATAAGATGCATAAATATTGAAGGTTATTTCCTTTCAGGAACTCTTGAACCTTACAACCTTTGAGTGAAAATCCCAGGTCAGACTTTGTTAATGAATTTATTGTTTTTGGTTTGCTCAAATTGACTAGATGAATATTCCCATTATCTGTGTGGGAAGAGGAGCACTGAGCCAATTATAGGAGAAGCTTTCTCAGTGGCACAAAGCATAAGTCCCTTCTGTTTTTAAAGATCCCTTTTGTCAACCAGTTTTCTGTATGTAACTTAGATATATGCATTGTAGTTAGAAACAGTAGAATTCCTACTCTAAAATTAAGCTAGAGGAAATGTCATAGCGTGGTCACACAGAACACAGCAGGGATCCAGCTAAAGCCTGTGCATTAACAGCAGATTTGTTTTTGTATACCAACGGGAGAAGCTTGAACTACTTCGGAATCTTAAAGGAATCCTGTATTCTAAATGATACAGAATGAGCTAAATGTATCTTCAACTAGCTACATTACGTATTGGCCAGACTGTGGCACTATTAGACTGTAAGGAGCAATGTGAAATGGCATTGTTGATAATATTTTTTAAAAGCCTATCCACCTTAACATTAATTTTTACCCTAACTTAAATGCTTTTTACTAAATTGTTTTAGGTAAAATTAAGAAAATAGTTTTCTTTTACTGCACATTTTTTTGGAGGAACCATATTTTAGAAAATTAAGTTCTTTTGACAGGTTAAATATTGTAAAGTCAGATGTTTGGACCTCTCTTAAGTGAGTTTTTATTGAGATTGGCCTGCGTTAATGAGGGCATTGGATTAAACATACTAGAGCAATGCTGAGGGAGCTCCTTGCCAGGCTGTGGGAGAACAAAGTCAGGAATAAGTCTAGTAAGTAGAGACGTTTAAACGTAACGGTGCCCCACTTAGTGATTCCACATGAGAGGGTGGACATTTTGAAGTGAGTGTCCATGGTTTTTATTACTGTGTTGCAAGGACTTCCTTTCTCTAGCTGTAAAGATAGCTGAACACAGGGAAGCTTCTACCCCCCCCCCCCCCCAGTCTGGCTGCCATACATTCATGCTAATTTAGTGAGCATAGTCTTAACAAAGGGCTGCAGTTCCTGGGGAGTATTTTTAAAAGTTCATTATTTAATTATAAAGAGTGTTATTGTGGAAAAGAATTTTAAAATACTTTAATTGTATTAGGGAAGGAAACATTTCTATTAAGTAATAGTTAACATTTCCATTTAAAAGAATTGCACTGACCATAGCTGTATACTTGGTTTACCCCCTAAATCAAGCCATCTGCAGTGAATACTGTGCCATTCAGAAATAAGAACTCTTGACTTTAACGTTTGTAGAAGCTGCTTCTGCTTTATACACACCTGGATTTTTCTGACCGTTTGCTGTCTTGCTAACCCCCTGTGCTGGTATTGCCTCCCAGAATTGGTCCTCATCTAACCGATTCTTGCTGTGCCCTTGAGTGTCTGATAGGAATCACTTTGACCTTAAAGATACTGCGTCTGCGATTTGTCATGAAGGACTTGACTGTTCTAAACAGAGCACCTAAGATATTAATTTAAGCTTACACTCATGCTAAAGACATTTTATAATCGTATGTTTTTTTTCTTAGCATTTTTAGAATTTCCAGCTATAGTATTTTATAAAAGTGTTCCTCTGAATTTGATGACATATGGTTGTACATTCATCTACTTTCTTGGCTGAAATAAAGATTTTTCACGTGAGGTAGATTATTTTATAGCTACGGCAAGAATCCCCCGTAGTCAAAGATAGGAGGCTTGAGAGACGTGTTACCCAAGGCTTCCCGAACTATGGTAGTTTCAAATAGGGCTTTCGTGGCTTCCGAAAAAGAAGACAAGTAGAAACCATCAGCAAAGGTCACTGCAGTGAGTGTTTCAGGGTCATGCATGTATCTGCGCATGCTGAGTATAATGTAAAGCATCACAGTGAAAGCACTTGCCTTTGGCTTATGAGAAAACTAAATCCTAAGGTTTAATTTATATGTCCTAGGTCTAATGAGCAACTGCTCATGGATTATTACTTGGATTTGACAGCTCAGATCTTCTGGCCCTACCCTAATATTTATTTTTATATGTATACATATTATAATACTATATATATGTATAGAATATCGATGTATACACACACACACACACACACACACACACACACACACACACACACACACACTATTAGCTAATTAATAATACATTTAAGCCAAATATCCAACATAAGGGCATTGTTGTGTCCAAATGTATGTAACTGCTTCTGTCTGGAAAGACCTATGTAGAATTAAGATCAGCATTTCATGAGTTAGAAAAAACATGATAATTAATATTACTCAAGTCTAAAGTACCTAGATATTTAAGTTGGATATACCATTTTCCCCCATGGCAAAGGAAGACAAAAATCCTGGTTTTAGACATTACCTAGGCTGTCTTTGCCTTTCCTTCCACAGTACTTGTTTGCGTTTTAAGAACTTGGCTAGGGTTTTTCTGTTTTGGTCAGTCTACTTACTTCTCAATAGGGAGCAAAATCACTAGAGTCTCTGTTTTCAAAGAAAAAACGGGGTGTGTTGGCCACACCCAGGCTGCATAGTGAAAACAACAACAAAACAAAAACAAACAAACAATCTAGGGATCATTAATCCAGTCAGTCATGCTGATAGTAGCTGCTTGTGCTTTTGTTAAGATTTGTATTTTATCTTAAATTTAGAATAATTAATTAGTAAAGAGACTGTGACTTATTTAGGCAATTTTAGCAATGTGGTTATAGTCTGTTCTGTACTTGTGAGCTTTATTTTAAAATTATTATATAGATTTAGGAATACAAGAAATATTTTTATTCTTATAATTTTATTATAAAAATAACAGATATGCACAGACAGACTACAGCAATAGATTCCCAGCCTTAACAGTCATGGAAAAAGAATGACCAGTCTTATTTTATCACTACCCTCACCTTTCCCTCTATTTTGTTACTGTTACAGTATTAAGATTCAAATGCAGGTCTTCTCAGATGATAGGGGGCCCTGTACCAAGGGAGCCACATTCCCAGCCTTTATTATATTAATTTTATTGTAGGTTTTATGTGTATGGGTGTTTTGCATGCAGGCATGTCTATGCCTAGTGCCCCCAGAAGGCAGAAGAGGGTGTCAGATTCCCAGAACTGGA
Source organism: Acomys minous (assembly GCF_964271855.1). Classification (NCBI taxonomy): domain Eukaryota; kingdom Metazoa; phylum Chordata; class Mammalia; order Rodentia; family Muridae; genus Acomys; species Acomys minous. The sequence goes on along the minus strand of NC_140492.1, from coordinate 102,866,144 downwards.
GGTAGAGGTGGTTGTAAGCTGTGGTGGTTGTGAGTCCTGGGAACTGAAGCTGACTCATGTAAGAGCAACACATGCTTTTAGCCACGAGTCAGACTCTCTGGCCTCCATTGTTTTATTCTTATTTTTCTTTTCTTTCTTTCATTCCTTCCTTCTTTCTTTCTTTCTTTTTTTTTTTTAGACAGGGTTTCTCTGTGTAGCCTTGGTTGTTTTGGACTCAGTTTGTAGACCAGGCTGGCCTTGAACTCACAGTGATCCGAGTGCTGGGATTAAAGGCATGCGCCACCACCACCCAGCCATTGTTTTATGTTTAAAGCAAATTCTAGATACATAATTTCATCCACAATAATTTCTTAAATTTATCTTGAACTTTTAAGGAAATGTATTCGCTGAGCTATTACAGTTTTTATTTTACCTAATTCAGTGGGCATAATGTCTGACCTTGAATCATTTACTACTCTTTTTGGTTTCTAAAAACTATACTGCTAAATTAAAATTTAAACATATGGGCTCTTATGTACTCTTTACTTAAGTGCTATAGTACTGTTTTATGGCCCTGTCATAAACTATGCAATAATAGTCGAATCAGATGTTTCAAGGAATGAACACTCTTTGATGTACTTCTTTCAATGCTTTCAAAAGCATAGGATGTTCAAAATAGGAAGATTGAGAGTAAATGCTTACTAATTTCTTTGAGAGTATGTTATTAAATCTTTTCTAATTTTTTTCTTTAAAATTATGTTTAACTTAAATGATAATATCCTTTCGGGGTTGAACAGAAAGAATCTCATTGACAGACTGAAGTGACTTTTTAGGGTGTCCTTGGAGACCATGGTCTTACAGTTGGGGACTAAAATGTAGCTATACCCTAATAAAAAAGGGTTTTTTTTTGTATGTATGTATGGAAAAAAGTTTTCCTCTCTCATTCAAGATAATTGTTTGCTTCCTGGAGTTATTTGTGTAGAATTCTTAAAAGTGGTTGGAATTTTTAAAATAAGATTTAATACAAGCTAAATTCTATTAAAAGTAGTTAGTTTTATATTGTAGTGCTATTGGAATGTGATGCAGAAATATACTACTGAAAATGTTAAAATGTTTATTTTCTAATTACAACTTTGATTCTTAGAGATGCAGTATTATATTGACAAATAGCTGCTTCCATCCTTTTGGGGAGTTCAGAACATAGACCAGCAGTTTGTGAAGCTATTTTTGTACTGACAAATTTTGATAAGTTTGGCTACTGTAATGGAAAATAGGCTCTTGAAGCACTGATTGTGTTTGGATTATTTTAATGTTTGCATAATACATTCTCATGGTGCTGCTGGAGTTTATGCATTTTGGAGGTACTGCATGTATCTTCCATTCTGTTTGAGATGTTTCTGCCACTTCTGTGTGTTTGCAACAACTCATTAAAAGGTGTATGTAGAAATATTTGCTAGTATATTGCTTTTCGCTATAAAACAGTATAATAAGAAACACTTGGGTTGATTCACTCAATTTATATTTATTACCTCAGCTTCAGAAAGGGACTAGCTTGAAATTATATCTAGAGGTTTTTGTACAATTTCAAAAAGTTAGTTAATTGGATATTTTAAGTAACATTTTCACCAATTCTTTAACATTTTTAAAATTTATATTTAAGTAAGCTAAAGTATGGGATATTACAAAAATAAAAAAAAGTGAAATGATGCTAAGAGGTAGCTGGTCAGGAGGCCCTGCCTGGCGTGCTGGTGTCTACCTTTAATCCTGGCACTCGAGAGGCAAAGGCAAGGAGATCTCCATGAGTTCTAGTCCAGCTGGGGTTATATAGTAGAACATTATTTCAAAAGCAGTTCTCTCTTAGTACACGTCTACGCACATCCAGGCATTTTCCTGCTTTCTTTTAAAGTAGTAAACAGAACTTAGAAGGTCATAGTTATAAGCTAAACTAAAAACAATTGCTGTAGATAATTTTTGTTTGGATAAATCTATAAAACTGGGATTTAATTTTATAAGTGATGTTTATCACTGATACAATTATAGGTGAAAATTTCACATTGTGCAGTTTCCTTAACTGCTACAGTTGTGCCTTTTTATTGTCTAACCTCAAAAATTATTAGATTTTTCAGGGTTAATATGAAAACTAAGATAAATTGAGATCATAAATCCGCAATTTGGAGATGCAGAATTTATTTTACCGTATTTGTGAAAGGGTGGCATTTATAAGGAGTGCTGTTTTGTTAATTTGCTATCTAATTACTGATCTGCATTCTTTGCAAACTGAAAAGCAATTCATGTCTTTTAAAATAATGTTCAACCAAGAATATAGTTTATTGACCAAGATTGTTGAGTAGTTTTCTGAGTAGATACACCTAATTTTCTGTGTTATATTTTTGAATAACTGCTTTCATTTTCTTCTGAAGTCATCCAAGATTTTGTAGAAATGTGAAAATTTGCTAACGCCCTTTGTGAGGCACTGTCACTTAGTATAGGTTATTTATAAGAAGAAAATTACTCTGTGAAATCCAGATTTCTAAGCCAGTTCCAGTATGGGTTGGTCCCTTTCCCTTCCCTTCTTGCATTGCTATTAATGGGAAATATTGGTTACTTCATCTGTAGTAGCTGTCACCTTCTTTGTATAGTAGGCCAGCTGGAGTTAGGGATGTGGTAACTGGCCGTGGATGAGCTCGGTCTGGATTATGACCTCTTTCCTTTCTGTTCTTAGCAAATCTGTGTGTGAATTCCACTGGAGAGAGGGGTGTGGTCTGGACAGGTCTGCTCCAGCACATAAGGAAAATGCTTTTTCTTTCTATTTAACTTTACTCTTAAGAGTATTAAGGGTTAAGACCAACAACAAACCTAGAGAGCGGCAGGCAAGCCACATAGACAGTGAGGTCTGTGGTAAAGTGCAATGGGCAAGGTACTGAAGTTTTTAGAAGTAAAGCCAGGATTTTATTTTGGTGACCCATCTGATTCCTTGTGTAGATCTTGTAAAGGTCAGAGGAATTCTTGCTTCTACTTAGGCTGGGCTCACACAGGCCGTGTGAAAATGACACGACAGCTCGCTAAAGCATGGAGAAAGTGTGCTCTTGTGACTGCCTTCTTCCGGAGTCAGAATGTGTAGACGACGTTGCTAAACTGCTGAAACGCCCGCACGGGCTGCGTTCATTCTATCAGTCTGCCACTTTCCATTTACAGTTTAGCTTGTTGACCAGTGATTAATTTTTATGACTCTCCCTACATGCGAGTTTAAAATGTCAGGAATTTGGAGATAGAGGAAACTTTAGCCATTATTACATGGTTCAGAAGCCACTTTATGTCACAGAAGTGGAAAGAAGAGTCCGAGAAAGGTCTGTGACCGTATCTCCCATGTGGCTGTTTTGCATCAGCGAGTTCTCCAGAAGTGTGGACCACTAGAATCTAACCTGACCAAGTGAGGCCTCTCTGTATAAACTATAAGAAAACTTTTTTTGTGTGTGTCACTTTCTAAACACTCACCATCCTAATTTTATTATTGTTTAACATATTTGCCTCTGAATGTTTAACTCCCTATTTGGAAATTCTCAGTTTGACTTGAAATTCTAGATACCTCACATATATTTCTACTTATTTCAAATGCACAGTAAATAATGAATAGTTTCTTCGAACATAAATGACTGTGCTGCTCCTGCTGTTAACTGAGATAATAGAGCAAGGTACATCAGATTGGTTCAATTTGTTCATTAACATAAACACACACATATTTGGTAGAACTAACAAAGATACATGTTGTCCTAGATCTGACAAAACTCACTTAGCTATTAATATTTCCTTTATTATTTTTAATGGCATCTTTTTAAAGAAATAATTCACATGCTAAACAATATTCAATATGTTTTTAATAGTCACGTGTTAAAATATACAATTCAGTAGCTTTAATGTATTCGCATAATTGTGCAACCTTAGCTATAGTGAATTTTCACCACTCTCCTGCCCCTTGTCCAAGATGAAAACAAACGTGTACCAGTAGGAATTACTCCCTTTGCCCACACATGCATTCTCTCTCCCATCTCCAACATTAAACAGTCAGGAATCTACTCTGCCTGTGTGGGTTTCTGTTCTTTCCATCGCATGTATATGAACTCACATAATGTGCTCGAGTCATATGTGCATTCAGGGGAAACACTTGAGAGGAACTGCCAGCCTTGTAGAAAGCAGCTGCGCCATTTTGCACTTCCGTCATCAGTAGCTTCTGTACATAGCACCAGAGCATGTCATTGCTGTGTCCTTCAACCTCCTGGTCCTGGCCTTGAGCCCAGAGCCCCAAGAGTGTTGAGTAAGCACTCTACACTGAGCAACACCCTTCTCCCTCATCTCTTTTATGATCACCATCCTCTTGGATACATCTGCGTTTTGTTATGATTTTGATCTCCCTAGTGGCATCTTTAGATATGCCCTTGGGCCACTTGTATATTTTCAGAGTAATGGCTACTCAGATACTTTAGCAGCTTTCAGTTGAGATTTGTCTTTTTTTTTTTTTTTTTTTTTTTTTTTTGGTGGGAGCCCTTTATATATTCTGGATATTAAACTCTTACCATCCGAATGATTTTCAAATGGTTTCACTAATTCAGCAGGTTGTTTCTTGGATGTTGTACTTTGCAGTATAAAAGTTTTAACTTTTCTTTATGATTTATTTATATGCTTTTCTGTAGCTGCTTGTGTTTTTGATGCCATATGTTAAGAGGTCACTGACTAGTCTGAGGTCATAAGATTTACTGCATGTGCATTTTCTTCAGAGTTTTAGTTCTTGAGTTTGGATGTGGTGTGAGGTAGAGGCTGGCCTTCGTTCTTTTCTCTGTGGTGATCTAGTTTCCCAGTGCTATTTGTTAAGGCCATTCAGTCTCCATGGAAAGTATCTTGGCATTTGGAACAAAGACCATAAAAATGGAGGTTTATATCTGGACTCTGAGATCTGGCCCACTGATAAGTCCTGTCCCTCCCACTGCTTTCATTATTTTAGCTTTGGATTACTCTTTAATATTGGTAGGTGTTATTTGTATAGCCTTTTCCTTCTTTTTAAACATTGAGTTGAGTTCCTATGATTTCTAAGCAAAGTTTATTCTGTAGAAATTCCTACAGAGAAACTGTTGGGATTCTGATAAGGATTAATTAAAATTAATCTTAATTTTAATGTTTTAAAGTGGACTCCATGGATTTTCTTTGAATAAAATTAAGGTTTCTGCTGGTTGGTACAGCTTCACTGTATCACTTTTCCACCTAGATGCCTTGTTCTTCACTTTCCTGACTAGTATGTACCAGTAAGAAGAGGGGCGCCCTCATCTTGTTTCTGATCTCAGGGGAAACATTCAGAGTCTCTCACCAGACGTGAGCTGTACAGTATCCTGGGTCTTCATGAGGGTCAGCACATTCGTTCCCCTCTATTCCTGGAGTTTTAACATTTGTTTCCATCATACTAATTCCTATTAATGATTTCTTCTCTTATGCCCCACAGTGTGGTGGCTTTAATATTTATGCATTGACAAAGACAACATTAACTATGGGTTATTTCAAAGGAAGAAACTTGATAGGAAAAACTCATAAAAATATTAATATTGTTTAAAGAACATGAGACCAGGCCTCATTTTTACTATATTCAAATGTAAAGCTTCCTGTGTTCTTGTTCTCTCTCCATCATACAGAAAGTAGATCTTACATGGAACTATGAGCAGAGCTCGGCCACTACCTGATTTTTAAAATATATTATTGTTTTGAGTATTAAGTTATTCATTTCAGACACTGATTGCTAGTATGATTATTGCTCTATAAATGATTTTTTTTTCCTTACTACACTAAGAAATGTCAACTGGCTATTTTAAGTGATCATTTATATGTGATCGGTCAGTACTTTTTATTTGGATGCTGTTCCTCCTGATTTGCTTTGGAGAGGTTGTGATTTTTGGACACAGGCATTTTAAGTGCTTAGTAGACATCTGCATTGATCTTCAAGTAGAGCAGGAATGCTATGATCATCTCATAGGACATTTTAAAAGTGTAATAGAAAGAGTAAAAGTTTTTACTCCATGTACTTGAGACACCAAAGGGGTTTGTTTCAATTTTCAACAATATTTATAAGTAGTCCATTGACACTTCTTAAACTGCAGCTTTAGACATAGTTCTGCAAAGTGCTTTTTTTAATCCAAGGTCACTACTGTGCTGTCTATAATGTGAGGTTAATGTCACTGCTTGTTAGAATATATTTTTTTAACTAAAAAAATTTTTAGAGTATACTTATTCGTAGGCTAAATTACTCTAAGAGGTCGCTTCAGGACTCATACTCTACAAAATACAGTACCCACATCCAGTACAGAAAACCAGTAGACACAACTTGTTAAATTATGTAATGAAACAGATCATGTGTATTGTCTAATTCCAAGCACTCTGCTGTTGTTTACCCTTTGTTTTGTTTTGCTTTGCTTTGCATTGTTTTGTTTTGTTTTGTTTTGCTTGAGATGGGTTCGGCTATGTAGCTCAAACTAGCCACAACCTTTCTTCTTGTCTTAACCTTCAAAGAAAGTGCTGGAATTATAGGTATTGACCACCACACCCAGCTGTAGTCACACCCCTTCAAGAGGCAAATAACTTTTAAACTTTTCTGTCACTATTACATGTAACCACAAAGTCTTAGGTTCTATGGCAAAGAAAAAGAAAGCTCTTTACTGGGATTTTAAAAGCCCCACCACATATAGGACCTGTCAGTAGTCAAGCCTTGACCTCACACTGACAGAGTAGCATATCTGATTTTTGCTGGAGAGAGCTATATTGAGCAGTAGAAAATGAACACATACATGTCCCATTCCCCGGCTGTCACTTTTTAAAAAGATTCTTCTTGAACATTTCTTTCTTTTTATGGAAAAGCCGGACTCTCTTGCATCCTGATACTTACAGGATTGTGGGTTGGTTTTGTGGTTTTGGTGTTTTTGTTTTTCTTGTTTTTGTTTTTGTTTTTTCCCTCAAGTTTTTTAATTTAAAAAAAAAAATCAGTTCTTCAAGATGGACTTTTTCTCCCCCTACTGTGAAGACAGACAATTTTCCTTGCTGGAGAACTTCTCTGGCCTTGATTATTTTTTTAACTTAGTGAAGTCACCCTTTGACTTGGAAGAAGAAGATCTGCAGTTTATTCTAATTGGAAAGATGCAAATGACCCCTGACTGAGAGAAACCCCTGGAAGAAACATACCAGCTAAAAAAGAGCCAGCCATGCAGTTATAACGTTGAAGAAGGAAAAGAAGGAAGACACCTGCTGTAACTTTGTGTGCGGAGAACAGCTAACTTACCGCCATCCAGAGAAAGGAGAGCGGGCCTGGAAAGTTTAGTGTGTTAGAACATTGGAAAATGCCATAGTACTTGCTTCACTCACTCTCAGAAGACTGAAAATCCCTTGATGGAGGGGGAAAATTTTGTTGAAAATCAAAATAACTTCATGATGAAGATAGCAAAAACCAAGCAACCTGATTTTCTTGGACTGCTAAGCAGAACTGTTTCATAGATGTTACTTCTTTTGAAAGTTACCAAATATAGCAAATTTTCTACATGTAATGTTGGCACATGTAACGTTGTTCAAGTCCGTGTGTTGTCATTTAATCCATCTCCCTACCTCACAGGGATGTTGTGAGGCAAATTTTAAATGTCCTCAAGAAGTGTCTAAAAGTAGTAATTCATGCCTGTCTCCTTGTTGATAGTTTCTATCTGTTCATTTTTCAATTTATAAGTGCTTTATTATATCTATGAATGGATATTAGGTAACACTTTTAAGTGGAAGATAATGGCATTGTATTTGCTTCAACACTGAGCATCCTGGTATAAAGAATAATTTGGCTGCATGAGATGTTAAATTGGTTCTTTTACAAATGAGCTTTTATACAATATTAATAAAAGCTATACTGAAATGTCTGGGTTCCACTTTTATTTAATTGGTATTAACTATACAAATAAAGATTTGACGAGTATTTTATAATATATAGAAAGAAAATTCATATCTACTAAGTTGGGAAATCAGGAAGTGAATTGAAGAATTCAAGCTTATACTCTTGATATTTGTAAGCAAATAAAATTTTTTCCTATATGATTATATTGTGGAATATTTATTTCATGAAATAAATGTGCTATTAAAAATGGAAAACAAACATAGGGCAGTGGTCAAATGACCCTTTCACAGAGGTCACCTAAGACCATCAGAAAACAGAGATTTATATTAAGGTTAATAATAATAGCAAAACTACAGATACAGAATAGCAACAAAAATACTTTTATGGTTGGGGGTCACCGCAGCATGAGGAGCTGTATTAAAGGGTCACAGCATTAGGAAGGCTGAGAGCCACTGATCTAGGGCAGGAGTGTTGAAGGTGGTAGTCTTGTCTGGTTGATTGTGTAGTGCTGGGGAGGTGGAACTCAGTAGGTCACGTATACTAGGCGGGCGCTCTTTAACGCTTACTCCGTAATACCTTTTGATAAGCTTTACAGACTTCCCTAGAAGCCTCCTACTTACTGTCCTACAGTGCCACTGCGGGTCACGCACCAGAGAAACATGTGAAGGAACGGGAGCTGTAGCAGGGAACTTTTGCTGACTCAGTTTCCTCCCTCTTGTTCCCTTCTCTTTCGAACCCCTGTGTGTGCATGTGTATGTGCATGTGTATTTCTTTGTTGGCTTTTGTTTTTGCAGTGCTGAAAATCAAGCCTTGAATCTTTACAAGTTAAACAAGTGTGGTACCAGTAAGCTTTGTCCACAGCCTGATTGCTCATTTAGTAGTTTTATGATCTGAAGTCATTTAAATATTCATGTATGTCTTTCGATTTAACTAGGAGAAAGAAGTCCATAGTGTAGCTTTCCATATTTATTGTAATAGGAACATTTGAATACTACAACAGGCATATTTTGGTAATTTTGCTCTCTAAATAGAAATTATGTAAACAGTGAGCTATGTAGTAAATTATAACAATTGTGAATTCATAGATAAGACTTTATAAGAATTAATAAAATTGTCAGATGTGGTGGCGCACGCCTTTAATCTCACTCAGGAGGCAGAGGCAGGCGGATCGCTGTGAGTTCAAGGCCAGCCTGGTCTACAAAGTGAGTCCAAGACAGCCAAGGCTACACAGAGAAGCCCTATCTTGAAAAGCACCCCCCCCAAAAAAAAGAATTAATAAAATTAAACTTCTCAAAGTTATTCTTGAACCTCATCGTTTATATATCAAAACCATAATTTTAATTTTGAGAGGTCAGTTATTGCTTAAAATACTTATTTAAAAAGTACTTTCCCATAATACATCTAATAAGATAATACGCTTCCTTTTCTGGGGTTAATGTATTGTAGAAACAATTGTTAAGGCTAATGAACATGCTGCGGGAATAATGGAGATACATAGTAGTACCTTAGTAGCACTAGTTGGTCTAATATTTGAAACAGTACTTTCTTCCACCAGTTTTATTACAGGAGGAAATTATAGGATGTATCTTGAGCTGAATTTAATTCAGGAAGGAATTTATGTCTTGAAAATATATGGATTCAGATTGAACACCCCTGATTTTTGAACATGAAATATTTCAAAATCTGAAACCTTCTTCCAAGGCCAGTATGATGCCACAAATGGAAAATTATGCCTCTGACCACGTGTGTTAGCTTATAGTCAGTATTCAGGCAGACCAAAAATACTGTAGAAAATTATCTTCAGACTATATGTGTAGTTTGTATATAAGCCATAAAGCATGTATATAAAAGCATTTTAGGTAAGGGAGACTTTAATCTGTAATTAATGATTTTGTCATCATTTTGGTCTCTAAAAATACAGAATGTTATTAGCCATCTCAAAAATGTAGGGATTGTATACTTAGGACTTCTGGCTCAGCCACCGCTACTGTTCACTTAAGCAAATGGCTTTGTCTCACGAACGACGGTTTTCTTCTGTTTGGTAGAAGAGAAAGGTTAGGATGTGATTTCTAAGTAAGCTTGACTTATTAGCATGATCCCAGCTTTAGTCAAGAAATAAGTGACACCTCTTCCAGCTGTCCTCTGTGGCCGTGCCTGAACGTCAGCACTGGCTTGAAAATTGTTAGGACATGGTAATGTTACTATGCTACATAAAGAAACACATTACATATAGCACATTAGCTAGCTCTGCCTTTAAATATAACATTAGGAAAAAATAGTATTCTATGCTTTGGCACAATGTGCATACATAATTGAAATTATTTAAATTCCTCCCAGATGCCACTACAGATTCAAAATGTATAATATATCAGTTACTACTCAACAACAGGCTCATGTAAAGTTAGCGCCCTAGCCCAAGATAAGGAATAAGCTCATAAGCTCTTGGAATGGATTATTATAATGAGATAAGTTTCAGAAACATATTGCTATCTGGCAACTAGCCTTAACGATTGAAAGAGGTTGATTAAAAGCTTGTAGGTTGAATTAAATCTCCTATACATGCACATTTGGAGTTCAGCAGTATTAATAATAATTAGTTAGACTGGGAATGTAATTCAATGAAGTCTGAAATAGGTGGGTTCAATCCTAGGTGTGAGAGAGAGCGTGTGCGCATACACACATAAATAAATAATAAATAAATGGCAAACTGAAAATAAATTTGCTCTATAAAGTGGCTTTCTTAGCACCGTTGTACCAACCTGTGGGAATAATGGCATCAGATAAGCAAGTGGTCTTTGGGCAAGCAGGATGTAAACCTTCAGTGAGTGTCAGGAAAGGCAGTATAGACATCTGGTAAATAGTGCTGATTTTATTTTACATGTGAGTCACACCCACCTGCCCAGCACAAGTTTTAGTCAATTTTATAAAAGTAAAGCAATTTAGACAAGGGCCAACAGATATCACCCTTGTGTTTAATTCACTGAAATTCAGTAACATTAAATGAAATGCCATCTTTTAAAAATTTTTTTCTTCCTGGGGAGATATTTTGTAATGATTAATTTATTAATGAACGATATTTCTAAAGTCTGGAAGCTAGGTTGTGTGCAATATCTTTAGTTCTTGCTAAAGATTAGGTGATAATGGGGTATATTGAAGTCTACTCATTTAAGGGTAGCTGGCTTTATATTTATCCTGTGTTTTTATGCAATTTCATTTTGCCTTGTCTCATGAGCAGTAGAACAAACACAATCACCTATTTTCCCAGAGAGGGGGAAAAATCTAAAATATTAGGGGGCTAAAATACTGCTTTTTTTAATTTTTAGAAATATATATATATATATATCTTGGCCCTATCCACCAACCCCCCTTTGCATTCCCACTCGACCTCCTCCCTTATACATACTCCTCCCACCTTTTTCTTTTTTCTTTCGAACCCATTGAGTCTGGCTCATGCAGTTCCTATGAGCATGGACGTAGGGCCCTCAGTAGGTGCATCAGCAGCCTACAAGTAGCCATACCTAGGTTAGGGAACTTGTACAAAAGCTCTGAAGGAACCAGAGTTGGAACCTGACAAATCCTCTGTTTCTCTGCTTTGTCTTCTCCTTGGCCTGTTGTGAAGAAATTGTAAGTGTCTAAAAGAGACCAAATTCAAAATAATAATTAACAAAATGTAGTCATTATTTCACTCATAAATAGGTTAGGATTGCATAAAAAGTACAGTTGAAGTGCACTGAGTGTTGCGGATGTAACATTTAATCATTTGAGGACATAATATATGTTTAGGTTAGGCCTATATAATATTCATTTCTTTAATCATTTTTTTATTCTTGACATTTGGTATGTTCACCTTCATCCCCTCTTTTTAACCTCAGTCTCTCTAGAACCCTTTCCCCCAATACTTTCCCTCCTACTTTCAGGGTTATTTTGTTTCCCCAATAACTTGCAGAATTTAAGTGTTGTTTGCATATGCACAGGGGTAATGTTATTTACTGGATCATGGACAACTTACCAATGGCTATACCCCTGAAGAAAAATGGCTCCTCCTCCTCTTCTTCCTCTGCTTCCTCCTCTCCTTCTTCTTCTTCCTCTCCTCCTCCTCCCCACCTCCTCCTTCCCTTGGCAACCTTTACTTCTCAGCTAAGGGTATGGCCTCATGTGACACCCCATCCATCCTGGAATGTTAACAGGCTTCATTTTGTGCAGATAACCACAGCTGCTATTGAATACAAAAGCAATGGCCATACTATGTCCAGAAGACAGTCCACAGTATTCCTTCCCATCTTCTGTCTCTTAACATGTTTCCTAGTCCCCTGCTGTCATAGAGGGGTGATGAGAAGACATCCTCTTTAGAGCTGACCACTCAGATGGCACCTGACCCTCAGCACCACACCAGATACAAGTCCTTGCCTTAACCAGTGCTCACTGCAAACAACAACAACCCTTCTCTGCTCAAGGTCGAGAGCCGTGTTAATCTATAGGTATAAGCAAATATTTAAAAAGACAGTTTGACATCATGTTCATTGTAGAACTGTAAATGGCATGTGCTTACATGTTGGTAGTCAATAGTCTTGATTATCTGCTAGTTTATACTTTCAAACAATCATTAGGGGATCTCTGTTTGAACAACATGAGAATAGACCACAGTACAGTGCCCTTATATGTTTCCTTTGTTCTATGATTAGGTAATATAATGCTAAGATACATTCTGTATATTTACCAAGTAGCTAGGTATCAATCTTAGCTCTGCTTAGAGCGAAGCAGTATGTTTCTGAAATCACCATAGGAGTGGCACACGTGCCTTAAGATTTCTCAGATCTGTACATAAGCATATTGCAACCCAAGGGCTTCTAATGTAGCTTCAAAGGTGTTTTGCAAAATGAGCATATCCCGAGGTTGGGGTACCAGGAAGGCATGGTTGTCTCTAGTATTTAATATGTGTGTGTATGTGCATATATACACATGCACTGGAAGTCATCACCCACACCACTCAGAGTCTGCTCCTCATGAAACTACTAAAAGAACAAGCTCTTCTGCCTTTATAGATGCTCAATACACGACTGCTAACAAGTTAGTGCTAGGATGAGCTGAAGAGTGGTCCTGCCAGAAAGGCCTGTTCCTGCTGGGTTGACCAGTGTAGGCTCCAGGGGGTTCTTCTCTCATCGTGAGATGATAGAAAGGACATCTGCAATGGTGAAAGACTCGGAAGAACTGAGAGTTTTTTCCTACTTAGCTTTAAGAGTAAAAGAATAGGAGGAAAGTTATATCTTCAGTTTTCTGTCCTCTTACGTTTTTTGAGGGCCATTTCCATGCTTATTCATCCTTGAATCTCACTCTCTGCTGTGGTGTACGGCACACTGTAGAGGCATAATAAACAACATTGAATCTGGTGACTGGTTCTTTCTTCTATATTAGACTCTTTTTCTTTCTTTCTGTTGTTAAGGTAGAAGTTCCTTGAGGATGATGGAAACACCTGAAAAATATTAGAACACACTGTTGACTTAATACATTTAGCAGTTGACTGCTTGAGTTGTTTGTGAAGTATATAAACCAGCAGGTTGACTAATTAGTAGCTATCAAAATACAATGTCACATATCTCAATAAAATGTAAGTGTAAGTCTTTCTGTGACCATGGTATTCAAATGAATATAGAGTAGTTACTGTTGTCTGAATTTTAAATACATTAGTTTTAATCCCTACATCATCAATAGGAATTGTAGCTTGTAATAAGTAGTGTTGTTGACACTTTAAGGAGAACTTGCAGAATAGAGTGTAAGACATTTATTCAGAGTCATCCTGGAAATTGTAAACAGAAACTTCAGTTCAGTCCATCTTCTTAACTGAATTATAGAAGCTGAGAAAATGTACTTGAAGTGATAAATGCATTCATTTTACTTCTTGTGTTCAGGTACAGTCATATAATCTGTTGAAGTAATAATTTTTATTTTCCTCCCATAGTTGATTTTTTTTTTTTACTTAAAAGTCTTAAATCTAAATCAGTGTACAACTGCAACTTGCATTGCCATTGTCAAAATGTGGGCAGGGAAGGAAGGAAGGAAAGGAAAGGAAGGTTGCCTGGCTGGCATTGTAGGTACTGTTCTCATGACCATGTTAAAATAGCTGAAGGCAGTGAGAGAAAGCAAACGTATTTGTGGGAACCTAAGGCTGCTGATTACATCACATCAGAAGCCAGCAGTCAGAGAGAGAAAGCCCAGGCTCAACGCCTGGACCTAATCCTGTGTGTGCCCCTTCCCAGCAATCTGCTTTCTCTAGCTTTGCTCCACCTCCTCAAGGTTCCCAAGGCAGAAACACCAGCTGCACAACAAGTGTGCAAATATGTGAGCCCACGGGGAGCAGTGTGAGTTCAAACCAAAGCATTCCACACCTGGCTCAGGACCATCTCCTAATGCAAAATGCACTCAGTTCAACTTCTGAAGTTTCTGTCCTTGTTAAGTTCCAACACTGTGCAAAGGTCTATAGTCTTTGCTGAGACTCAAGGCAGACTCTTAGCTGTGAGCCCCTGCAAAATAAAAAACAAGTTCCCAGCTAGGAATATACAGTGGCGCAGAGTAAACACTCTCACTCTAAAAAGGAGGACTCACACCCAGGAAGACCAAGGACCAGCAGGCAGACACCAAACCCTTTGGCTCCCAGCAGGCATTGCAGCATGTTCTTTGCTTCTGAGATGCAAATCGTAGAGTTCAGTAGCACAGCACCTGCCTAGCACACATGAGTCCCTGGGTTCTGTCCCCAGCAAACTTAAGATAAGTATCTGGTTGAAAGCAAGTCATCAGTTATCCCAGGTACACACAGTAAGGCATGTATTCCAGTAGGCTGTTTATATGGGTGAATACAGTGTGCGACAGAAGCTTCTCATAGGCTTGGAGTGTGTTTTTTGGGGGAGGCAGATGCTTTTTTAAAAGGTGTTAAGTTAACCGCCGAATCTGTGCTTAGAAGTAAGCTCCTAGTTTAACCTCAGCCCTCATTTGTCCATAGAAAGCAGCCTAGGGGCAGTGATGGAAATAAACAGCACTGTGGGCAGCCTGCATGCAAATGTATTGTGAAACTCATTCTTTCTTTCATTATAACTATTAGCATACTATGCAGTTCATTTCCACAATGTAAAAATTCCAAACTATTCAAGAATCTCATCCAGGGGCTGGAAAGAAAGCCCAGATTAAAAGCACTGACTACTCTTCTAAGGGCCCAGGTTCAATTCCCTGCACCCACATGATGGCTTATAACAGTCTGTGACTCCCAATTTCCAAGGGATTCAGCACCCTCTTCTGGCCTTCTTAGCAACAAGTACACAGGCATTCATACAGGCAAAACACCCATACATGTAAATTAACTTAAAAAATTTTTTTTTACCTCAGCTCTAATATTTTTTATTTTGACTGGCATATTCTGATCTCACTAATGTTTAGTAATTCATATTTTAAACTCATTGCAAAGTAGTTTTTTTTTTTCAGTGATTTCTGCATGGCATTCTTTCTCAGCACCCTGTCATGGGACTGCACACAGCCAATTATAGATTATCTTTCAGGCAATGAAGCAAAGGGAGCATGTGAAAAAGAAAAGTTGCAGCTCAGTGAAAGAAACAGTCAAGCAGGTGCCTTGTGCAAGTCCCAGCCCTTCAGTGTATCTGGAAGTTAGTTCTCGTCAGCCTTTGCATATGCACAGTCTGTGTTAGGTCAAACTCATACTAATGAAATTTAGTTGTAATGTGATGATGTCATATGAAAAAATCGTTCAAAAGGAAGGGTGGTGATGCACACCTTTAATCCTAGCATTTAGAAGGCAGAGTGTGGATCTCTGAGATTGAGGCCAGGAGAGCAAGGGCTACACAGTGAGACGCTATCTCAAATACAGACAAACAAACAAACAAAAATTCTTTAAGAAGTCACAGATTACTCAGAGGCTTGTTTAGATTAAGGAAGACAGCTTTTGTGATGGTGTGCTGGCTTGTCACTGTCACTGAAAGGAGAGAACATTCTCACTGGCCCTTTTCACTTGTATCATTATCCTGCAGCTGAAATACTGGCTCTTGCTGAACTAATTTGCGGGGGATGGTGTAGAACCAGTGTGACTCCATCACCTGGGAGAGTAAAGTGGACTCTCTGGGTTGTAGAGGCCTTTGCTGCTGTCCAGGCTCACGAGGAGGCTTTAGAAGGTGAACTAAGCTGTTATTAATTCTCTGTCATCTCCCCTTGGGGTCATTTGCATAGCTCCTTTGATCAGTGCCCTTATCTTTGCATATTATTTACATAGCTTAAATAAATACTAACAGTTGGAGATAATGACTCTGCCTTAAACAGCAACAGAAACAAACTTTTGTTCTTGCCATTGCTGAAGCATTGAATAGCTTTGTCTTGTGATTATAGCCTCTTTAAAAAGAAAATTAAGCTGTAAAATATTCTGATTCTGAGTACCAAATAATGGCCATTAAAAATATTGATCACTACTAGTCTCTAAAAGATAAAAAGTCTTCATGGTAAAATATTGGGAAACAGATTTTACTATAAAACATCCATTTTCTTCCACCCAATTATAGATGGCTTTGGCAAAATCTCTATTAATGCTGTCTTTTCAATTCTTTCAATACCTAGAGTGATTTCTGCTTTTAATGTTTTTCTCCAACAATACTTAATGGCATGCCAAGCAGTTTTTACAGTGATTTTTCCTTATGTGACCATCATTGCAAGGAAATGTATTTTCAAGTCCTTTGAAAGCTAAATCAGCATATAGTTAAAATACTTATCTTGGGTAGGTTATGATTGTAATTTTATAATCTAGCAAACAAGAGGACATGCTTGAATTTAGTTGACCTTATTTCTCACAAAAGATAGATGCATATTCATAAGACTTGAAAGAAGCATTATTTTTCACTAAATAAATAAGACTCATGTCATGAAGATGTCCTCAGTAGGGAATGCTCGGAAGAGAAAGCTCTTAGTAAATGGTTAGTTGTTTGTGTTCTTGTTGGTTTGTTTTCAAAAGGGAAATCAACATAAACAGGGGCTTGTATTAAGATAATGGTCTTGTAATGTGTAATGCATAGTATCAGCGTGGGCTAGATCTCCTTCAGATTTCACTACACGTTACCAGTGACTCTGCTGAGCACCTGCCTTCTTTTGTTTATTTTTATTTATTTATTTTTGTGTATATTGGTGTTTTGCCTGTATGTGTGAGGGAGTCGGATCCCCTGGAACAGGAGTTACAGGCAGTGTGAGCTGCCGTGTGGATGCTGGCAACTGAACCCGGGTCCTCTGGAAGAGCAGCAGTGCTCTTAACTGCTGAGCCGTCTCTCCAGCCCTGCTGCCATCTTTTGGATGGCCCCCAGTCCTCTAAATTTGCTGATACAGGAAAACTATTTCTATGTTAAGGTATTTAAAATACCTACTTAAAAATTGCGTGTTTTACAAGTAAACATGATCGAGAAGGAATTTAGTACCCGCATCTGGTTCCTTAGAGAAAGTAGGAATCTCTGTTGGCTTTAACACCCCCTATTAGCAACCAGCAGTGAGAATGGAAAGTGGCCGTGAAACTAGGGCTTCTGTGGTCCTTCAGGTATATGTCTTTCCTCATCCACAACATTAGGACAGAAAGCAGCAACCGCAGGGAGCCAGGCAAGGCGTGTAGAGATGTGGCACACGTCTGTAGTACGTCTCAAGTAAGATAGGCTCAGGTTGTTTACACCACACAGAGCACAGTTAGGGGACCCAGGACATTTGAGAGCCACTGTGACTCCCTGTATCTTAGTGAGTAACAACAGAGCTTTTGTCCTCTGCAGAATCTAACGGGAAGCTGTGCAGCAGTGCTGTTTCATGAGCTGCACACAGTGAAATCAGGTTCAGGTCTCACTGTGTCTCCCTTTCTCCATCAGAACTCAGCCATAGGCAGTGCTCAGACAGGGATTTCTGTTTACGTAGTTTTGTACTCCTTCATTAACTTGCTAAATTCATTGAGATTACACCAATGGCTTAGGCTTGTCACAAATAATATATTTACAATACCAAGGAAGCGAGCTTAAGTCACTAAGTGAGTACCTATTGTTGATTTGACCTAAATTATAGTTTCAGTCATTTACATCATTGATCAAAAAGAGTCCCTTTAAAATATTTAATATTACATCTCTAGCTTTTTCTTAGCTCACTGAGATACTTTTAAGATTTTCTTATTGCTTATTCATGTAGAGGAGCCCTAGTACCTGAGCACCATCTACGTTTTTCACACAGACTGTGCAGGCAGCTGTTATTAACCCTCGTTTTACAGATGAAATGCAGTGAGGGTGGTGGATACCCCGAGACCCCGTAGCTAATGTTGGAGCCGGCAAGCTCCCGCGCCTGTGCTTTTAACCAGTTGCCGCAGGAGTCAGTTCTTGCTCACTATGTGTGTTCTTCACAGCCCAGAAGTATTTATAACTTTCTTAAAGCCAGTGGTAGTTGACTTTATTTATAGGAGCTAAGTAAATTTCGTATTTTAGCTGATTTCTAAGATGCCTTTGATCATAAATCGAATACTGCATTTCACCAAGGAAAGGTACTATAAACTGTAACTATGATAGTTCTTTTAGACAGACAAAGATGTTAATACAGGCTGCTTTTATTAAAATTGTGTTTGGTTTATGTGCATGTAAGTGTGCCTGTGGTGTGTGGGGTACATGCACATGTGTGCAAACATTTACATTGTTTGTCTTCCTGTTTTGTTTTCCAGCTACGCTTTTGACAGGGTTTTTCACTAAGCCAGGAACTCGCTTGGCTAGCTAGACTGCCTGCCCAGCTTTGGGATTACAGGCTTGAGCAGCTGTGCCCAGCATTCTGCATTGCTGCTAGGGCTTCAAATTCAGGTGCTTATGCCAAGCACTGAGCTATATTCCCAGCCCACACAGACAGGAAACTTTTCTACACGTGAGATATATTAACTGGTTTAAGGAGTTCTTGTAACTCCATCACGTCCAGAGTCCCGCTCTAACAGTTCACTTCTCGATGCTACGACTTATTTGTTTGAGGCAGCTCATTCCCTAACTCACCCTGCTGCCCAGGCTGCCTTCGGACTTGTGGATATCTTCCTGATTCAGCCTTCTGAGTACTGGGATTGGGACAAAGGAACATGGCTTATTTAAGGCCAGCTTGGGCTACATAGCAAGACCGTGACATTCCCACCCTGGGGTTGAGGGAAGAGCCTCCAAAGAAGCACCTGATTAATAACAGTAAGCTTTGAGTACCGAGGCAAGCTGTGGGGTTATAACAGTAGGCTCCCCAGTTAGAGTGGGAAGTAAAGAGCCAAATAGCAGGCAGACTCAGATCAGGCAGTGCTATGTGTGTTTCCACTTAGGGCTCTGACTTCATTCTTGATACAGAGAAGTATATTGGCACCCACAGCGGGCAGGGGGAGGGGAGCGGCGGTGCTGTTTGTACCTTGTTTTTAAGGATTTTTGAGAAAGATCTAAATTAACATGGGTAGAGCATACAGGCAAGGAGTGACCATTTTAGAAATTCCAGTGACATATCCAGAGCCATGGAGGCCTGGGAGGAGGACAGCTGTCTTAGACCCCTCAAGTGACCATTCACACCGGCTTATTCAGAGGTCCAATAAGTACACTGTTCATATACCAGGCTCTCAGCTTTTGAAGTATTTTCTATTAACTTAATACTTTAATAAAGCTTAATACTTTGCTCCCAAAACGTTGACTTTAAATAAAGGGAAACTAAATTTGAAATTCTGCCTAAGGAAACTGGTGATGGTTTTGAGGTGATTGAAGCCAAGAGAAAACTGGTTGGCCCTTTCTGAAGGAAAACTTTAAGGAGCAACCAAAAGCACCCACAAGAATCAATTATTTTTGCCTAATCCCAGCATTCAAACGTGAGATTGTAGTAGTATTTCAGTGTCTCTGAATCATTGGACAGATTTGTCATCTTGGGCAGTTAAGGCATAACTTTCA
Source organism: Acomys minous (assembly GCF_964271855.1). Taxonomy (NCBI): domain Eukaryota; kingdom Metazoa; phylum Chordata; class Mammalia; order Rodentia; family Muridae; genus Acomys; species Acomys minous. The sequence goes on along the minus strand of NC_140492.1, from coordinate 102,846,323 downwards.
AGACTGTTTCTATAAGAAGAGGCCAGATCAGATCATCCCCAAGAGCACCCGCAGTGTTTTCATACTGATGGAAACCAGACTCAGGGCCCTGCATATGCTAGGCAGGGAGCAATCTCCCCAACGCTCGCTGTTTTAATAAATATTTCTAAAATGTAAAATACTAACTTAAAATTACACTCTCAGAGGTATCAGTTACTACTAAATATCAGTCGAAGAGGGAAGAAGCCATATCTTAGAGCTGAAAGTCAAGGAACATACTTTTTCCCCCAAAATTGGAAAGGATGTCAAAACATATTTATGCATGTAAGAATTAAACACGTCCGAGATAACTTATTCATAGAACTTGCTTTAGTATGGCAACCTTTGGAATTTACGGAAGTTGAAATGCTTAAGTCATCCTAATAGAAGCATTCACATACTTGGTAGCCAAAGAAATATGTGTATAGCCACAGGGGGAGAACAAAGAAGATTGCTAGGCACACATACTACATTGTGTTTCACCGTGCTTTAGAAAGAACCATGACCCAAAGAACAGCTCAAAGTAGAGGAAATAGGAATGTTTTCTTAATGACTCAGATTTATCCTATGATAAAATTCTGGCTAATAGGCAAACAATTTTAAATCATGCATTCATTTGCCTTGTAATCAGTATAAGAAAATGTAGACACCAGGGGCGGGAGAAATGGCTCAGCAATTAAGAGCACTGGCTGCTCTTCAGAGGACACGGTGTGTCTCCAGGGGATCCAGCACCTATTCTGGTTTCCTTTGGCACTGCATCTAAGTGGTGCACAGACATGCATACATTTATACACACAAGGCAATAAAAATAAAGAAGAAAATGTAAAAGCCTAAAAACTTAATACTGAACTGCTTCCTTATAGTACTCATTTTGGGCTACACCAGTCTTAGATCTAGTGTACTGTGGCTGTGTGTGCTGTACTCTGCATAAAAAGTATCTGATGCCAAGAATTTTCATCAATATTTATTTTCATAGTTTAGTGTAATCATCTGTGTTTTGGAGGTTTGAAGAGTTTTTAAAAAAAGATAAATAAAAACATTTTAGGCAATATGACTGTCAGATCTAACTATGTGAGGGACTCAAGGCATACAGAAATAAGTATATTAAGAGACTATGTCCCTTCAACTTTTTCTATGCTATTTCTTTGACCTTGCTTCGGTTTCTTAGTACTCCAAGGCACATGCTTTTTATGCTTTGTCTGTGCCATGTTTATTTTGTATGTCCCTGCTGCTTTAGTCCTTCTCCTCCGTCTGTTTGTTATCACTGTCTCTAATGGCCCGTACACCTCCTTTTCTTATCCTGCAGCACAGCCGGTCTCCTTCCTACCCACCCAGTCTCTTCCCATGCCAAGAAAGCAGACGTCACAGAGCAGTTCTGAGAGAGTCCAACCAAGCTTAAGAAAGTTGCCTGTCCCTCCAGTTATTTGTCATCTTACAGTCACGGAAAGAACTTGTAGAAAAGCTCATAGAAAACAGAAAAAAGCTCTTAGAAGCATTTTTCTACTTTTGGTAGTAAGATAACTTTATTAAAGGATCTACATACAGTGGCATTCCCCATTTCTAACATAAATTTGCACATTTTGACAATTTCTACATTTGTAAAGTCACAAACACAAGGTTAAAAGGGTTCTCTATTCTAAAAAAGTTCTCTGTGCTCTTTTGTAGTCAACCCCTTTTAGTAACTTGCTTTTCATTTTGCAAATCCGATAAACAGTACTCAGTGAAAAGTAACTCTATACTCCTGCCTCTCCTGACAGCGTTTCTGTATTCCCTGGTCTTGCCTGTGGGCCTCAAATGTGAGTGGGGACATACAGTATTTGTCTTTGGAGGCTGGGCTTTTGTATGTGATGATGTCCTCAAGGTTCATCTGTGTCACAGTACATTTCAGAATTTCCTTCCATTACCTGTAACTGGATACTTCATTTTGTTGGTCCAGCTGCCCGCTGAAGGACATTGAGTCCCTGAATACCTTTTGACTACTGTGACTAACCCTGTTATGAGCCTTTATGTCTTAAAATACTTACTTCTTCAACCCTCTATTACTAGTGTGTTAGGCAGTTTTGAGTTTTGTATTAATCTATATGTTTTGTGGTCTCCTTTTTCTCCTTGTGTTTCAGTTTGGCTGATTTCTAATAATGTTGTACAGTTATGTCAGATTCCCTGAACCTGTCAAAACATTCTTTATTTCTAACACTGTCACTTGGTTCTTGTTTGTTGGTTCCATTTCTCTGCTGAAATTCACAATTTGATTAAGTTTGATGTCTCCTTTTCTGGGAAGGCCACAGGTGGCCTTTTGCCTTCCTTGCTTAGTATGCTCTGCATCTCTGAGTAAGAACTTGTGCATTGCTTTCTCTTTTGACAGTGGCTTTGTTTATTGCTCATTGGCACACATTAGAACCTATTGAATGTTAAATATTGCATTAAAACAGTGGCAACTTATAGTTCGTGTGTCTTTGTCTGTGAGGGGTTGGTTCTAGGACCCTTTGTCAATAAACATCTGTGGGTTCTCAAGCCCCTTATGTCAATCCAATAGGTGTGTGTGTGTGTGTGTGTGTGTGTGTGTGTGTGTGTGTAAAACCTTTGCACATTTAACTCTAGATGAAGTAGACTAATGCAGTATATATGCTATATAAATAGTTAACACTTTATTATTTAGGAAATAATAATAAGGAAGAACCTGTTTATGTTAAGTATAGACAAAGTAATTTTTTGCTAATCTTTCTAGCCAGTGGTTGGTTGCGTCTACAGATATGTGGGACCTATAAATATGACAGGCTAGCTACTATAATTCTTCCTCTACTTGTGCATGACTCTTGTGTTAGCTTGGGAGTTGATTCACTCTACTCAGGGATAAACTACATTTCGATTTTGTATATACTTTCACCCCCCTCTAGTATTATCTCGTGTTTAGAATCAGTGATGACCTGCTGGAGAGACTTTTCCCTCCACTCTTGATACCGCTTCAGCTTTTGGGTTGTCTTATACTTTATCCCCTCCACAGTGGGAAGTTGCTGTCAGCAACACAATGACCTTCTAGTAGCTTCCAGTAGTTTTACCTATGCTGCTTCTAATCGAAGGTTGTGGTAAAGAGCTTGTAGGAAAGTGTAATGCCTCTCCCCATGTATGCACTTCCAAGAGTCTTAGAAATGCTTTTGTTGTTGTTGTTGTTGTTGTTGTTGTTGTTGTTGTTGGCTAGGATTAAAGAATCCCAGCCCTTGGGAGGCAGAGACAGGTGGATCTCTGAGTTCGAGGCCAGCCTGGTCTACATAGTAAGTTTCAGAACAGCCAAGATTACACAGAGAGACCCTGTCTCAAAAAACAAACAAATAAACAAAAACAAAGACAAAATACAAAAATAAATAAATACAAATAACAAAAAACTTTCTTGCTTATAAGTACATAATATTCCACACATAAAATTGTATAATTTCTCTGTTGACATAGAGAATAAATAGACAAAGGGTCCTAGAACCAACCCCTCATAGACAAAGACACACGAACTATAAGTTGCCACTGTTTTAATGCAATATTTATATACGGAGTTAACCATCGTATACTAGATATTTGAGGTTATATCTTAAACTTGAGCCTCCTTGAATCTAAATAACCAGAGAATTTGAGAATACTGGATGTCCTGGCTAATTTTATGTCAACCCGACACAATCAAGAGTCATCTGAAAGGAGGGACTTGAGTTAAGGAAATGCCTCCATAAGATCCAGCTGTCAGGCGTTTTCTTAGTGACCAGTGGGAGAGGGCCTAGCCAGTGTGGGCAAGGCCATCCCTGGGCTGATGGTCCTGGGTTCTATAAGAAAGCAGACTGAGGGCTGGAGAGATGGCTCAGTGGCTGCTCTTCCAAAGGTTAAATTCCCAGCAACCACATGGTGGCTCACTACCACTTTTAATGAGATCTGGTGCCTTCTTGTGGCAGGGGGGAACACATTCGGGCAGAATACTGTATAAATAATAAATCTTTAAAAAAGAAAGAGAGCAGGTTGAACAGATGGTGGGAAGCAAGCCATTAAGCAGCTCCCTCCATGGCCTCTGCATCAGTTCCTGCCTCCAGGTTCCTGCCCTGCTTGAGTTCCTGTCCTGTGTTCCTTCAGTGATAGACTACAATGTGAAAGTATAAACCAAGTAAACCCTTTCTTCCCCAACTTGCTTTTGGTTGTGGTGTTTCACCGAAACAATAGAAATCCTAAGTACATTGGTCATATGAGTTGGGTTCACTCACCCAAGGATCTCATTTAAACCCTATTCTCTAGAAACCTTTCTCTAAGTACAGTCAAACTGTGATGTTCTGAGAGTTAGGGCTTAGATTTAGGTTGTGGGTATACCACTGACCCCATAACAAAAGAAATTGAAAACTTTGTTCAATAGATTCTGCAGGATGACAGTCTGGTAGAGCCCTCTGCTATGGCTAAATGTTCTGTGTCCCTGCTAACCACTACTCATGTGTGGCTTGTGGCTATTGACTGTATGAAGTGTGTCTGTGTGACTAAAAAGTGAATTTTTAACTTTATTAATATTGAGCAGTTTAAATAGCCACATGCAGCCAGCTAATGGCTAACATTTGAGTAGTGCTTGACTAGCTTTTTAAATGAACATGTAAAAAATGGAGCATCAATATAGTTAGGAGACTAGTCTAGTATCACAGACATAATAAATGAAATACATAGACATACCAAATTCTTAATGGATTTTCTACCAATGGAATACAAAATAAAACCGAGAAAATAGCATATTAAAATGCCCTCATTCTTTCTCTATAAGCACGGTGTAGCTCATCTTTAGGATGATACTGTTTTTTGACAAGTAGATTTTAGAAATGTCTGTAAAGTAATTTTCATTTTTAATTTTACATGTTGGATATTTGCTTATAGCACATTTTTAAATTAGTTCAATATGATTTCAGTTATCAGATTGAAGAGTCCGTTTAAATTAAGTACTTTTGGGGGAAACTCTTAGGTGGTTTTAATAAAAACTGACTCATTTAGAGAAGGTGAATAGTTATATGTTTTTCCTCAGAAAACCTAAATCTAAAATGTCATTCCACAAAGGAAGAATTTGAAAAGAGCTGCTCTTTTGAGAGTAAAAATAGTTTGCTAAATTGATGGCTTCATTTATTGCCTCATTCTGCCCTTACTGTTTGATGAGACACTGTTAACTGGTAAACTCTAGGAACAAGTAAGACTCATTTTCCATTTACAGAGAAGTTACTCAAACTGCAGTGTCGTTCCCCCCCCCCCATATACCCTTTACCTGGTATTCCTTAATTAATGTCTTGCATGACTGTAATATAACCAAACTTTGGAATCAGCACTGCTGCAACAGTATCAGCTCAGTCTTTGTTTTTCACTAACAGTCCTTTCTTTTCTTTGTTTCTTCTTTGGCAGTGCTGGGGATCGAACCCAGGGCCTCTCTCATGCTAGGCAAGTGCTTTACCACTAAACTACACCTGCAACCCCAGTCTTCCTTTTCTGTTTTGGAACCTATTGGAGGGTTCTACCGTGTGTTTCCTCCTCTGTTCTCGTCCTCAGTCTTTTATTCATATTTTAAAATTATTTTGATAAGTTATTTTGAAATATGTTCTTAAATTTGGGATTATATGAGGGTTCCCCCCCCCTTTCTTTATTTGATTAACATTTTGAGTCTGTTTGCTTTTCCTAAGTCTGTCACTGGAAATGCTCTCCTGTCCTTCTCTGTCCTATCAGGGGATTATGGTGTGGATATATCTTAAAATTGGCATTAATCTTTAGAAATTTCGATGTTAGAAACTACATTTTCTGATGTATTAAAATTACTATAAATATCAGTTCATGAAAACATTTCCCTTGTGATACAAACTGATACTAGACATAAAACCATTGAGTAAAGAAAGCTGTAAAAGGCATCGCTGCTTAATGGGATGGAGTTAGTAGAATTTGAGTAACTGGAATAAACTTTAGTAATAAAAGAAACCATCATTTTCTTTTAAACAAGATGATTGTCCATTGGAAAGTTAACAAAGTAATCATCAGGAGAGGGGTCTTCCCAATGGATACAATTACTTTTGTAATAGAAGTTACTGGAACCAACTTCTTGGTCTAGCCTATCATATGAAGTCATTTTATTATAATGACTTCATTATAATAAACTTTTTATTAGAGCATTTAAAAGTTCTGACTATAAAGATACAAATCAGTAATTAAAAAAAAATACTACACTACCTGTTTCAACCTTATTGTCATGTGAGCATTCTCATATGTCCCACTGAGGAGTGAAACTGGTGGACTTTGGTTCCCTACAGAACTAGTACTGTACGTCCCCCATAGTGCGTTGTTCGTTATTTTCGGCTCTGGGTATAATATGTATTAATATATCCCCGTATCACATTCATCTGCTCTTCATTCCACGCTGAAGCACTTGTTTCCTTTTATTGTTTGGGGTTGTCTTTGAAAACATCCTTAGACCATAAGCCTGATAATAGAACAAAGTATTGTTGTACATTCAGAAACAATACTCACAGAAACGATAAAATATTCTCCTCCTTTCATTATAGTTCAGCAATCAGCAAACACTGGGAGGCTGAACTGGCTACTCTCAAAGGAAACAACGCCAAACTCACCGCGGCCTTGCTGGAGTCCACTGCCAACGTGAAGCAATGGAAACAACAGCTTGCCGCCTATCAGGAGGAAGCAGAGCGCCTGCACAAGCGGGTAGGGACCGGACCGGGCTGCGAAGGGAAACCTGTGTGGCCGTGCAGCACATGCACACCTTCTGGGGAATTCTTTGTTATCAGAAGATATATATGAGCTCAGTTTCACGTTTTACTGGGTCAAGAAAAGTATTTCTCAGAGTTAATGAGAATGAAAATTATACAGGTTTTGAAAACAAATGAACTGATTGTAGTTTCAGCTGTGCCACATTAGCTGTGTGCCCTTTGGGAACTTTTCCCTTTCAGCTCAGTACATTTAACCTACAACATGGGAATAATAAATGTTCTTTATAGTTTCTTGAAAATAAACTGAGATGCTTAACTGACAATTATACTAAGTTAAAAATCCATTTTCTAATTGTAATAAGTTAAAAATGTGATGGTGTTGTGTGCCTTTAATCCTAACACTCAGGATGCAGAGGTAGGTGGATTTTTTTGAGTTCCTGGATAGCCAGGTCTACTGAGCAAGTTTCAGAACAGCCAGAATTACACAGAGAAACCTTGTCTTTAAAAAACAAAAACAAAAACAAAAACAAAACAACAGCAACAAAATACATTTTCTGCCTTTGCATAAGAGTGCTTAAAGAAAAAAAAAAGAGTTCTTAAAGATAATCCTAAGTACTTGGGCATCTATGGCAGGAAGATTTCTTAGGTTCAGGAGTTCAAAACCAGCCTGAGCAACATAGTAGCAAGACCCCTTTATCAAAAAACAAAAACAAGCAAGCAAGCAAACAAACAAAAACCCAGCCTTCTATACAATTCCTATGAATTGAGTGTTTAAGTGGCATGTAGTTATACAGCTCAGTGAGTTGCAGTTAGTCAGTGAACGTTTTTTTTTAATCCTACTTTTGTTTTAGTGAAGAACAATTTGAAAACTATGGATAATTTTTTTAAATAAAAATCAGTGGTAACATTAGAGATTTGAAATAGAAAATCAGAAATCCCAGTGCTACTAATATCAGCAACCAAACAGATTCTTAAAATGTCTTTGTATTGGAAACATAGAAATGCATTTACCGATAGGGAGCAGATGTCACCAGTGTTCCTTTTTCAAAAGGAAACCAAGCAAGTGAGGTTGGTGGGTAGTCGGAATGGGCTGGGTAACAGCCGTGTTGAGCCTATAGTAGAGCCAGGGAGGCAGAGATATACATAGGAAAGGAGGAGAGCCGTGAGGACACAGCAGACACAGCTTCCCCTGTGCATAAAAATTAACTTTCAAGTTTGCAAGATGAAAAATTATGGAGCAAGCCGGGCGTGGTGGTGCACACATGTAATCCCACCACTCAGGGAGGCAGAGGCAGGTGGATCTCTGTGACTTCAAGGCCATCCTGCTCTACAAAGTGAGTCCAGGACAGCCAAGGTTACACAGAGAAACCCTGTCTCAAAAAACAGAAAGAAAGGGGGGCGGGGAAGGGAAGGAAGGAAAGAAAGGTAAAGTTATGGAACTCTCTATAACACACAAGTATACTTAATGATAATAAGATAATTTTTGTAATTTTTAAATCATAATTAATACCTAACATGACAAATTGCTGGTGATTAATATCCATTGAAGATCTATAATGTTCCCTTACTGTGTGAACCTTTTCCAGAAAGAATTTTTGTAGCAACTAGTTGAATTGAACGTTAAAGAATTTATAAAAAGAAGTCCACGCCTGTAATCCTCACACTTGAGAAGGGAGGCAGGGATCTGCGGGTCCAGGTAAAACCACCTGCAGCCTTTGTTTAGTGGAGTCTGCACTGTCTAGTGCTTTCATTCTGCAGACCTAGCTTGCCATCACTTCCTTGTAGCCTGTATCAGTTCTTTTAGAATTTTTTGTGCTGTGGGTATCCTGGCAACAAGTTATCTCAGCTTTGCTTTAGAGTTTTATCTTGGCTACTTGTTTCCCTGTTTTTCCACATGCACAGTGATTTTTAGATACATATTGGACATTATAAGTGGACTTTTACAAAGTTTTCTGGTTCCTTTGAAGAGTGTTAGGGTTTTTTCCCATTATTATTATCATTAGCAGGCAGTAAATCCCTTAATTTGTGAAACTGTGAATTTATGTACCGATAGATTTCGTTTATTTCAGTTTGCTCCTAATCTCTTAGTCTAGTTCCAGGCAGTGTTCAGCTGTGAGGCGTGGCCCTCTTGAGGTTTCCCTGGAAAGCTTGAAGTGTTTTTAGGATTGTGTTTATTTGACAAGATTTCAAATGGCCTTCTCTATGCCAGTCCTTCCACTGTCCAGCTTTTCTCCACCCGCACTGACACACACACACGGACACGGACACGGACACGGACACACACACACACGGACACACACACAAACGTGTGTGTGACTCTGTGCAAGCTCAGTTGTGGAGCTAAATATTTGTGTGAGTTCTGTTGCTTTTCATTTAATTCCCCTAGTTTCTCGATCTTCCAAAATGCGTGGACTGCTCAGGAAAATCAAGCTCCAGGTTTCAGCTTGAGTCTATCAAGCAGCCATACTGGCAGAGATCTGTGGAGATAGAGATTTATACACAGAGACGTGTAAATCATAGACACGTAACATGACTGCTTTCCATAGTTGGTTGTTTGGGAGTTGTTGTTATTGTTTGTTGTCCATTTTTTCCAGTTTTTTTTTTTTTAATCTGTGGGAAAGGCAACATTGCATTGTTACCAGTACTGAACTTCCCTTTAAGGAATTTTTAACCAAAGACAACTGATAAATAAATAAATGATTCTGAAGATTTTTTTAAGAGTGTGTGTGTTTGTGTGTGCATGTGCGCACGCGCATGTGTGTATGTGCGCATTTGCGTGCGTGCGTGCATGTGTAGAATGTCTGCATGAAGTTGTGGGTGAGTTTGTTCCATGCATCCTGTGTTAAGGTTTTGGGGACTGAACTCAGCTTGTCAGGTTTGTGTGGCAGCTGCTTTTGCTGAGCTATCTTGCCAGCCCATTCCCAATTTTTTTTTTTTTAATTAGATGCTCCATTTTGTGAACAAGAGAGAAAAGAACTTTGAGGGTTCCAGCAGAAGGCATGGGCTTTCAGAAGATAGGTGCTGAGTTGAAAGTTGACTGCCTGCTAAGATCAGAGTGGTCCTCAAAGGGACACTCTAGTTAATTCAAGAATATAGACATGAGCAGGACTTATTCTTAGGACAAAGGGAGTTGCCTACTGTTACAGTCAGAAGTGTACATCTTGGCCAAAATAGATGTTTAGGTAGGTTGCAGCCAATGAATGAAAACCTCGGATTTAACTTACGAATATGGTCTGGTAATCCAGTCCAGAAGTAGTGCTTGATTCACATGTACAAGGCCCTAGGCTCAATCCTCATTAGTGAGAAGAAAAAGAAAAAAAGATATAATATTATAAAAAGCAACTGTTTCACTGTATGATTGTCATACAGTGAAAGATTAATTTGTTAGCAGTTTGAGAATCTCTAAGAAGAGAGACCAAGTTACAATTGACTCCACTGCAGGAGCGTTGCATTTGTTCTGACCTAAGTCATAAAGGTCTATGCAAGGAAGTGTATTAGCGCTTATGTGGTAAGGAAGATAGATGTGGACGAAACACTTACAGAATGCAGAGGGGGACTTGCTATTTGGAATTTCAAGGTAAGTTTGCTTTATTCTAGTCAACCAGACTTGGAGAGTGTGGAGTGTGTCTTCTTGTACTCACTGGGGCTGGATGACTCTGAAGGGTACTGACCTTTTCCCTGTTACCTTATCACTGTGTCAAGTGCTCACTACAAACTATGCCACTTGTTGGCTCTTGGTAGGTTCTTAGTGACTGAAGAACTGTTATCTTTCCCAGAAGAGGCACAGTTGACATGAAGCCATTCTGATATGCAAGTTTTTAGGGTGTTTGAAAGCATATCTTGCCTTTTAGATTCTCTTGTGTTTTGGAAATTTATTTGAAAAGTGCCCTTACTTCTACAGGCTAGTTTTGAAGACAGCAAATGGAGAAAGCAGGCAGTCAGATCTATACCTGTGTACATTTTATGGAAGACTTTTCTTACAAGAATTCTTTGTAGTAATTAATCACTTGTTTTCCCTTACCTGTCTCTGACCAGCACATGAATAATCCATTTGCTCTAGCATAGCTAATAAACCTTTGGTTTTTGCCATTTGCTTTAAATATTTATCTTTAAAGAATTTATTTTATGCTGAGAATCTTAATAACTGTCTTTCATATAGTAATTCAGAATTCATTAACTTCTCAGGGGCTTACTCTGAGTTCAGCAGGAAACCCTCTGAAATTGCCACCCAATTTAATCTGTGCTCTTATTTACCTGCAGGTCACTGAGCTGGAATGTGTTAGTAGTCAGGCAAATGCTGTGCACACGCACAAGGCGGAGCTGAATCAGACCGTGCAGGAACTGGAAGAGACACTGAAAGTAAAGGAAGAGGTAGGTCCCACTGCTCAGTCCTCCATGGTCACATGGCACTGTGTAAGCACAGCAAGACTGTCAGATCTAACGGGCTGTCCAGAAGAAAGTGAGATTGTGGGCGACTTTTTCCCTTTTTTCTTTTCTTTTCTTTTCTTTTCTTTTCCTTCCTTCCTTCCTTCCTTCCTTCCTTTCTTTCTTCCTGTCTGTCTATCTGTCTGTCTGTCTTTCCAGACAGGGTTTCTCTGGGTAGCCCTCACTGTTCTGGATTCACTCTGTAGACCAGCCTGGCCTCAAACTCACATAGATTCGCCTGTCTCTGCCTCTTGAGCACTGGGATTACAGGCGCATGCCTTGTGGGCTTCTTTCTTAAGATAACTTATATTGAATAGTATGAAGCTTGGTCCTGTCTTCCCCACTCCTGATCCTGTTGATATTATTCACTGTATTGAACTGTGGTATTGCCTTTTTATGAGAGTTGAATTTATTTAATCAACAGGAAACCATTAGAGATTAGATAAATTTTTACAAGTTGTTATTTCTTTGGTTTTCTAGTCAAAAAGAGCTATTTTATATACTAAAGGAAAAATTTTTTTATCTCAAGCTTAAAGCTACTTAGCACTATGCTAAAGCCATCAGATTTCACCTGTTGATAAAAGTCATTCTGAACTAGGCATGTGGTATGGCGCCTGTAGTCCCAGGACTGCGGGCCTGCGGAGGAGGATCTTGAGTCTGAAGCCAGCTTTTGCTCCATAGTGAGTTCAAGGCATGGAGTACGGTATGAGACCCTGCCCCAACCAGGAAAGAAAAAAAGAAGCCCCATTCTGTGCCAGGCAACATCCTTATTAAAGTCACATATTTCCTCTGAAAGTCAATAAAGAGTATTTTTAAATTACTGTTTCCTAAGAACTAGGAAATAACTTCATGGAAAATTTAGATCTTCCCTCTCCTTATTATAAGTTAATTGTTGTTAAAGACATTACTTTACCTTTTCCAGGAAATTGAAAGATTAAAACAAGAAATCGATAATGCCAGAGAACTCCAAGAACAAAGGGACTCTCTGACTCAAAAGCTGCAGGTAAGCTAAGTAAGAGTGTTGGACTTTATGAAGAACAGCATCAGTCATTCTACCACAACATAATGACTTTTTTGAGCCTTCATTTTTAAATATTTTCTTTTTTTTTTTCTTCTTCTAGTACCTCTGATTCATGCCTAATGTTCACTGTTCTAGATTACTTGGTTACTTCATTTAGGTAGTTTGTAATCATTAGTGGCCATTTATAGTTATTCTTAGTGTAGTGCTTTGGAAAGTTCTGCTTTTATCATTAACAGGTGGGTGCCCTAAATTTAGGGGACGACTTCTCAGAGGGATTTCACCTGTTGATGAAAGTCACTCTGAGCTGGGCATGTGGTACTGTGCCTGGAGTCCCAGGACCTGGGAGTTTAGGGACCTGCTGGTTTGGTTGTTTTGTTTTGTTGTTGCTGTTGTTGTTTGTTTGTTTGTTTTGTTCTTCAAGATAAGGTTTCTCTGTGTAGTTCTGGCTGTCCTGGACTCACTTTGTAGACCAGGCTGACCTCAAACTCATAGCAATCCACCTGCCTCTGCCTCCCAAGTGCAGGATTAAAGGCGTGCGCCACCACTGCCCGGCCCCTGCTGGTATTTTGTGTGCTGAGCTATTCTGAAACCTGACGTTCCTTGTCCCTTAATAGAACAAAAGTTAGTGTCTTTTCCTTTCTTTGGTCAATCAGTTTTGTCCACTTTTTTTTCTGCATAGGTAACAAACTTCCTGATTCTAATTGACCTCTATTTGCATCTTTTGTTGGTGGGATTCAAATATAGAAAATTTTTTCAAAATTCTTTACTAAGCTGCCGTTTGCCTGCTTAAGGCACCCGCCTCAAGAAGGGTTAGAAGCCCTTTAGAATAGAAACACCTGCATTCATCAAGGTGGCGCTTGTCACAGGCATACACGGAGGGACCTGGAAGCCAGGGTCAGGAGGAGGACGTTTATAAGAAGGATCAACAACATTTACTCAGTACTTGATATGTACAGACACTGTGCTATCAGCATATCACAGTACAATGCAGAGGCTTGAAGAAAAGTAACTTGTCCATCCCATATTTAGATCAAGACAGACAAACTCGAATGCCTCTGTTCTTGGCCATCAAACGCTGCAACCGTGGTGACCCTTCAGAAAGAAAACAGACTTCTGGACAGGCGAGGTTTCCTATACCTTTAATCTCAGCTAGGGAAAGAGGATCTCCAAGTTCAAGGCCAGCCTGGTCTACATGAGTTCCAGGACACTCAGGGATACATAGAGACCCCATCTTAAGAAAAAGAAAGAGGAAGACAGAAAACAAACAGGTTCCTTATATGAAACAGCCCAACTGCTGTGCCCTTGCCCTGCCTGCCACAGCCCTTCAGCAGTCTGGGATGCAGGGTTACTGTTTGGTCCGTCCTAGTGAGTGCTGCTTATACACTCTCATTCTCCATGGAGAGCACTGGCTCTTACCTGGCAACTCTGTGTCCCAAGAAACATTAGCAATGTGTGAAGACATTCGTATCTTCACTACAAGGAGAGTGTTACTAATATTATTAGTCAAGGCCAGTGATGCTGCTCAGCAGGCCTTGATCTTCTGGCCCTAAATGCCAGGATGCAGAGGCCAAGAGGCCCTGGTGGGACTGTGTGTGAAGCATGTAATTGGGGCTGGCGGGATGGGGAAGGTGTTCAGCTAGTTTCTCCTCTGTTTATTTTGGATTCTGAGTATGTTGTGGTATTAAGGTGTAAGTTAGCCACTAACTCACATTTCATGCTGGCAGGTTAGGTATCCATTCTCAAAGGCAAGACAGCAGCAGTTCAGAGATGTTAAAACATTCAGTCAAGAGACAGCGCTACAAAGCAGTGAAGCCTCACATTGTTTGATTCTAGTCTGCTCTTTATATGTGTATTAGTTACTATTCTATTGCTGTGAAGAAACACCACAACCAAGGCAATTTATAAAAGGAAGCATTGAATTGGGGGCTTGCTTACAGTTTCAGAGGGTGAGTCCATCACCATCACAGTAGGGAACGTGGCTCCAGACAAGCATGGTGCTGTAGCAGTAGCTGAGAGAGAGCTTAGATCTTATGCACAGGCAGCAGGCAGACAGAGACTGGCACCAGAGTATGGGCTTTTGAAACTTCAAAGTCCACCCCCAGTGACACGCCTCCTCCAACTAAGCCACGCCCCCTAATCCTTCACAAACAGTTCCACCAACCAGGGACCAAGCATTCACATATCTGAGCCTGTGGGGCCATTCTCATTCCAGCCACCAGTGTGCTAACAACATTTCCCTTATGATTCTTTTCAAAATGTTTGTCAGTCAGGGTAAATCTTTGTCATATCGACAGTGACCCACTTCTGAAGAAAAATTTTTTTTTAGTATGTCAAACTCACATCAAACTTCTGTTGATATTTCTATGGGTGTTTTATTGTCAGATGAACAATAGTTTAATTTTACAGCAGCCCACTGAAATTGTATCAACTGTTAAAAATTCTTTCATTTAATATCACATATTATCATAAAAACAGCCTCTCTGGAACATCTATTATACAGAGTATCAGTACTCTTGAGACTCCCCATAAGTCAGTGTAGAAAACCAAGACCATTCCATTCTGTGGGGCTGGAAGAACTGAAGCTGCAATGTATGGAGTGTATGTATGACTAGAAAACTCATGATTAAGGATATCATGATTGAGGGCTGGAGAGATGGCTCAGAGGGTAAGAGCACTGGCTGCTCTTCCACGGGTCCTGAGTTCAATTCCCAGAGACCACACGGTGGCTCACAACCATCTACAATGTGATCTGGAGCCTCTTCAGTCATCCAAGCATACATGCAAATATAGCCTTCATATACACAAATACATCTTTTTAAAAATATCACGATTTAATTTTAATTTCCAAGTTTCAATATTTGGATATTTCTAAATATCATGTAACATGCTCATATGCTCTCCTCATCCTATAGGAAAGCACGTGACATTTTCCTTTATCCAGTGTTTGCTTAAAGGTTGTTTACGTGGCTTTCTCTCAGCATTGCTGTTGGGATAGAGATTTACATTGTTCCAGTGATGTATGTAATAACTGATGTCAGGGTGAGTCTTTATGTTAATGCGCACTCTGATGGTGCTTTTGAGGTGGATTCAGAGCATTGCTTGGTTCCAGTGCTTTAAATGTTCGAAGCTAAGAAATGCCCACCTGGAAAGCAGGACATCACTGAAAGAAAGGCAGTAGCTCACCTTTATTCACTTCTATGTATTCTGTGGTGCTTGGATTGAACAGGTTTTGCATTGTGCAGGCTGGGTAAGCACTCTGCCACTGAGCCACGTTCCAAGCCCTTCTTCACCCCACCCCACCCCACCCCTTTTTAAGTTATAGATTTTGTTCTTTATGAGTAAAACTGAACAATTTCCCATGTTTATGAGCATTTATCATTTTTATAGATCTTTAAATTTTTTAAACTGTGTGTTTATATATGGTGTGTATGTGAGTACATGTGCATATATACACATGCCATAGTCTGTGTGTGAAGCTCAGAAGAGAACTTTGTGGAGTTCGTCCTTCTTCCATCTGCCTGTGGGTTCTGGGGATCGAAGGCTGTTGGGCGTGTGCAGCAAGCTGGGCTGTCTCACCGGCCCTGCCCATCGCCTTTACACATCCTCAGTTGTGCTTTTACCTGAAGGGCCTATGGGCTGTCTCTGCAGTGGTGGCCCACGCCTTTCATCCCGGCACATGGGAGGCAGAGGCATGCGGCTCTCTGAGTTTTAGGCTAGCCTGGCAACAGAATGAGTTCCAGACAGCCAGGGCTTCACAGAAGCTCTGTCTCAAGAAAAAGAAAAAAGAAAAAAAAAGAAAAAAAGAAGCCCCAAGCTGCCAAGCACCTGGCTTCTGCAGTCTCTGCAGTCTCTGCTCAGGTGTTCGTTTCTCGGAGTTCTCAGGTCCCTAGTCAGCGCCCTTTCCCGAGTGCGCTTTGTTCTTTACCACGTTTCACTCTCCGTCTTGTACTTCCCACCATGTGAAGTGATCTTATTGACTTCCAACGGAGTCTTAAACTTTCTATTTTGAAATATTCGACTTAAGAGAAAAGCTGCAAGAATAATCCAGTTATGTCTTTCCCTTACTTTCCCCAAACATTAATATTTTGCCCTACTATTTTTGCTTTAACATTTTGTGTTCTCCCTCCCCCCCTCACTTCCCCCTCCCCTCCCTCCTCCCCTCCCCTCCTTCCCCCTCCCCCTCCCTCCTCCCCTCCCCTCTCCCTCCCCCCTTCCTCCCCCTCTGTCCCCTTCTCACCCTATCCTGCCTTCTCTGTCACTCTCTGTATGCATCTGCATGCTATGTGTTTTTTTTCTGAACTGCTTGAGAATAAGGGGCACATGTGCTCCTTCCCTCTAAATACTTTACTGCTTCATTTCTAAAAGTAAAGACCTTTTATATAACCATCAAAATCTAGAAATTATTTATCCGTCTATCTTAGTCACATGCCTATAGTTATCTTAATCTCCCTTATAGCACAGTTTCTCGGTTGTTTTTCTGCCCAGGACCCATCTATTCCAGGGTCAGGTGTTCTGCCTGGTTGTCGTGTCTGTTTTTCTTGGTGTTCCAGCTCTGGCCAAGGAGAACCCCTTCCCTAGACCCTGTCTGTGGCGTGGTCATGTCATGCTCTGAAGACTTTCACATTGCAGAGCAAGTGGATATTCCAGGCCATCTAATAATTCCTCACGCACAGTCCTGTGCTGTGGCGTGTGCAGCTGTGCACGTGCATCTGTCCGGTGTCACTCTTGCACTCTAGGCATTGAGGCGGGGCCTCCCGTCAAACCCACAGCGCACCCTCGTCTTGGCCAGCTCGTTCTGGTAATCCCCGGCTCAGACCTTTCAAGGATGCAGTTTGGCTCGCCTACCCCACATTTATTTCCCATAGGTTTTGGGGATTCAAACTCCAGCCTCACACTTACGAATGTTTTAAGCTTGGGCCTGATGTGCGCACTGGGATGGAACTCTGCTCTGACCTGCAGAGCCGTCTTGCCAGCCCTGCCCTCTGGGCCTCCTCACATTCAGCTCTCAGGGTATTGGCCATCAGGTTTTGGCACCTGAGTTTTTAGAGAGCAAATTCCAGTCAGAGGACCCATCACCAGTCACAACTCTACTGCAGCCTTTTTTTTTTTAATGTCATTTAAAAGTATTTATTATTTTTAAATTTTTAACTTAGGTGTGATAGTGTTTTTGCCAGCATGTATGCAGGTGCCACATGTGTGCAGTTGGTGGTCATGGAGTCCAAAGGGGGACTGGAGTTGAAGATGGTTGAGAGCTGCCGTGTGTATGTGTGTGTGTGTGTGTGTGTGTGTGTGTGTGTGTGTGTGTGTGTGTGTGTCAGGAAGAGCAGCCAGTGTTTATAACTGCTCCAGCTCCTAGATGTGATTTTGAGAAGTCTCCTTCCAGTTCTGATTCTCTTGCCTTCATATGTTTTGTGCTTGGTTTCCTTCAATGCTATGAAGATATTCTTTTAAGTTATATTTACCAAGCTAGGTCTCAAGGTGATTATTGAAACTCATTTTTTTTTTAAGTATTACTGGGCCATTTTAATTTCCATATCCAGATGGGTGTGATGTACACCCTGAATCCAGGGACCAGCATATTTCTGTGGGTTCAAGGTTAGCCTGGTCTGTGTCACCAAGTACAGTGTTATGGGCCATCTAGGGCTACATAGTGAAACCCTGTATCAAATAATAGTAACAACAACAATAGTGTATATCCAAGAACTTTTAGAGTTTGAGCTCAGTGACAGAAAGAGAGCCTCACTGAGGTTTCTTGAGACATCTCCAGTGCCAAAAAGTTACTAAATGTTTCACACATAAAATTTAAATATTTGTCTTTACATGTTATTTTTCTTCTGCAATATATTTAATTATATGTAATTGAATATTCTTGCCTTCTATTTTAATCTTATTTTCTGGTTTTCTCTCCTTTATTTTGTATTTATCCTCTTGAAATTTTTGTTATATAATTAAGGAATACTAACTTAATATACAAGTGTTAGTGAAAACTCTTTTGCTTTTTGATTTTAGTAGGGACCTTATAATTCATTTCTGGTGAGATTCTCATTCATATTCATATTCTCTCACTCTCTTATTTCTTTCACCAATTTAATTAGCTCTCCCATTTTCTTTCAGTGTATTTCCATAGCATTCTTAGTTGTTTATTGTTGTTGTTTAGATTCATTTGTTTTTATTTTACATTAATGGGTGCTTTTGCAGCATGTTCCGTTGTGTATCACATGTTTGCAGTTCCCTGGAAGGCCAGAAGAGGGCATTGAATACTCGAACTGAAGTTATAGCTGCCATGTGGGTGCTGGGAACTAAACCCAGGTCCTCTGAAAAACCAGCCAGTGTTCCTGACCCATTAAGCCATCTCTTCAGTTTCATGTCCCTAGTTTTGGGTGCCCAATTTAAGCTCCTTTCTGAATATTTCTTTGTAAACTTTAAAAAAAAAAAAAAAGATTTATTTATTTATTTATTATGTATACAGTGCCTGCATGTACACTTGCATGCCAGAAGAGGGCATTAGATCACACTGTAGATGGTTATGAGCCACCATGTGGTTACTGGAAATGGAACTCAGGATCTCTCACTAGAAGAACAGTCAGTGCTCTTAACCTCTGAACCATCTTTCCAGCCCACTTCTATGTAACCTCAATTCAGCAAGAAATAGTGTGTTAAGAATTTTTCTGCTTCATAGTTGATTTGGGGAATTTTTGTTTGTTTGTTTTACTGATTTGTTTTTAGCATTTTCTATAATTGTTTTCATAAATGAATGTTATACCTTTGCATTTCTGTGGACAAAATAGCAGTTTCAGGTTCAGAACACCGTCCTTTGAGGATGAGTTTGAGACAGGTTGCAAGTGTTTCAGTGTTTCAATTTTCATTTATATACCCAGAGCTTAACCCTTTTTGTCTTGTTTCTTTTGCCCTCTGTTGTTCCTAAAGACTCCTTGCCTTTTACTCTTTTCTGGAGTTGCTTTGCTGAGACTGCCTCTTCCGCTTTTACTTGTAGTTAGTCTCTCAGATACAGATCTGGTCTGTCCATTGTTTCTGGGTTTGGCTTGTCACAGAGGTCTTCTCCTTCACAGAGTTGCTGTCCACTGCACAGCCCCATGCTCCCTCTGGAGAAGGCTGGAGTGACAGCTTGAGAAACAGGCCTGCGGAAATTGTCCTTAGGTCCTCTCACTGCCAGTGATTGACACGTGTGCTGGTCTCTGTCTTTTGTAATATCGAACTCCTGAAATTTCTTGTTTGTTTGTTTGTTTTGTTTGTTTTGTTTTGGCTTTTTGAGACAAGGTTTCTCTATGATAGCCTTGGCTGTCCTAGACTTGCTTTGTAGACCAGGCTGGCCTCAAAGTCGCAAAGATCCACCTGCCTCTGCCTCCCGAACGATGAGATTAAAGGCATGTGCCGCCGCCACCTGGCCGAACTCCTGAAATTTGCACCATTTTATTCTCGTTGTATGCTCCTGTGCTTTGGGGAGGATGGCTGACAGATGTCTGTGTACAAACTCTTATCCCCTTGTCCACTCAGAAATATCTTCTACTTCTTTATTGCCAATATCTTCCTTCTATAAAGCACACTGTATTAAATAAGGACCATTTTACTTAAGCTCAATATTTTACTTTCAGTGCATACTAATAGATGCCCAACAACTAATTATTAAATAACTTCTTTAAAATACACACATTGCTTTTATCCATTTTTTTGTAAATGAGTTATCGATGCTTCTATTGTTGATTAAAGTGTCCTGTTATATGTAAATGTTAACAGTCTGATAAAACATTAATATATCTCAATTGTATACTTAATATCTTAAGTATAAGCTGTGAAGCAGGTATCAATAAGAATTTTTGTATGGTTTTTACTTAGATTGAATGGTGAGGATTTAAATGTAGAGAAAATTAAACATACTTGGTCCTATTGGCAGTTGTTATAATTATTTTTTTAAATCTCTGTTTTGAGTCTCTTAGCATCTAACACATACAGTATATAGCCTCTGTTTGGTAGAGTTTTATACATTCAGTTTGGGTATTTAAGCACTCTGAAAGGCATTTGAAACTCTGGCCTACAAAGTACTTTTTTTTTTTTTTAATTTACATCATGATATTGGTGCCCCTTGTGTGTGCCTTAAAAGATGAGGAAATTAGCAGGTAAGATTAATGGTAGAGGGCAAGCTTAGAGAAAGAAACAAAGACTAGAAAGAGATTGGTGAACGTGTGCACAGTGCGGGAAGGTGCTGGCTGTGACTTCAGTCACACCTAGTTGGCCCTGTTCTCTAGGTTGTCTGTTCTTATCCCATGAACTTATTCTCCCCACCTAAAAATAGACCGTGCCATCTGCATAGTGCTGGTGCTGCTGTTATTTTAGTAGCGGAAGTTCCTACAGGGGCGCCTCTTGGAGTAGGGGCATCCATCTAGAGTACAGTGCTATTTGAACAACTGAAGGAATAGTGTTTTGTGTAGTTCCATCTAAAACATTTGGATATTTCATTGGTTAGAGGAGAGAACAAGGGAGCCTTTCACTCTAGGGAAGGCTGTAGAGGGCAAACTGGACTGTGGCTGTGAAGTGGGCGTGATGGTGGATGACATTTGCCCTGCTTCTGTAGCTGGAGACCTTCTGTCCTTAAGCTCATTGTTGAAGTGCAAGGGAGCACTCTGCAATCATGAGTGGAAGTTTTACATTTGAGCACAGGCCCTGATCCTCCCTAATAGTTTACAGCCTCCATGGATATAGCTTCTGAATTTGTAAATACGAATTTCAAATTTTTATTTATTATCTTCATTTTGCAGATTATTTGAAGACTGATAAAAAGCATTTGTGGCTAGCATTGAAGTAGCTAATATCAAACAGCAAATTCTTTTATGTTAAATTGGCCTTTAAGCCTGGTGTGGTGGCGCATGCCTTTCATCTCAGCACTCGGGAGGCAGAGGCACGCGGATCACTGTGAGTTCGAGGCCAGCCTGGTCTACAGAGCAAATCTAGGACAGCCAAAGCTGCACAGAGAAACACTGTCTCGAAAAAACGAAAAAACTGGGGGGCCTTTATATTCTTCAGTTATAAATTATAGATGTTCTGTTTCCCTCTTTAATTCTTACACGCATTGTAGCTTAGCTGGGTAATGTAATGTTGCTTGATCCTTATTCATAATTATTGCTGTCAGATCATATGATTGTGTTCAGAGTTATCAACTGTTACTTTCTTTACTGTTTCAAGTCAGTTTACTTAGGTTTTTTTTTCCTCGAGACTTCAGTGTTTTTATTACATTTATGTATATGTGTGCCACAGTGGATGTGTACGTTTCAGAGGACAACTTTGGGGAATCTGTCCTCCCTCTATCATGTGTGTTACAGGCATTGATTGAGCTCAGGTTGTGAGTCTGTCTTTTTCTTGTTGTTTGGTTTGGTTTGGTTGGGGTGTGTGTGTGTGAGAGAGAGAGAGAGGTGGGGGAGAGAGGAGAGAGAAGGGGGAAGGCTCAGTATGTAGTCCTGGCTATCCTGAAACTCACTCTGTTGACCAGGTTGGCCTTGAACTCACAAAGATTCACCTGCCTCTGTCTTCCTAATACTTGAATAAAGGCCTGCAACAGTACACCCAGCTTAGGTTGTAACTTTTGGAAGCAAGTATCTTTACCTGCTGAGCTATCTTGCTGGCCTTAAAAACATATTTTTGAGAAAAGTGTAGGAAATTAATATGGATAAAAAAGTATTTATAATTCAAACACCAGAATTCTTTTTTTAGACCTTCAATTTTATGTGCAAAGATGTTTTGTCTGCATGTATGTCTGTGTACCATATGTATACAGTGCCCTTGGAGGCCAGAAGATAGCATTGGATTCCTGGAGTTGGAGTTACAGATGGGTGTGAGCGGCCATGTGGGGCTGGGAATTGAACCCAGGACCTCTAGAAGAGCAGCCAGTGCTCTTAACCACTGAGCTACCTCTCCAGCTCTGAATTTGAGTTTTAAAACTAAAGTTAAATCATTACTTACATAAGTTTTTACTTGCTTCATTATACATTTGTCATGTTTAGAAACATTGTTAAAAGTCACAATGACTCCTAAATACTTCTTAGTCTGCTAGAATTTAGACCATATCAAAAATTTTAAACATTTTGTATCGTCACAAAATTTTGCTTTCTTTTTGTCATTTTTCTCTTTTCTGGACTTTCAGCATAGAATTGTCAACTTTATACTTCCTGTATGTGCAGTTACTGTAGCTTTTAGAGTTGAACAGTTGTACATTCTTGCACATGCATTCTTTTGACTCTGAGTGCAGGATCAGTATAGTGTAAGACAAACTTTCAATCTCACAGTGGCGAGTTGCTTCTTTCCTAACTTTCTTCAGAGTTACTGATGAGAACTTAATTTCTCCCTGTCTCTGCCTATGCTCACCTAATTTCTCAGTTGCATACAAGCAGCAATAAAAGTGAGATGTAAATAACCCTCAGGCTGGGTGTTGTGCTTGTCCTGTAAGGTGCATGAAGTGTTGCAGGGAGGAGCAGCAGCTTGTGGTGAGGAGACAGATGTATTTGTGCTCTCTGGAGATGGCTGAATCCAAAGCTCCTTAAACTGTGTGGAACTGAGCATCAGAGGCACAGCCCTGGTTGTCAGACTTACTGGAAGACACTAGCAACAGTAGGAATGCATTGTCATCTAACCAAGGAACTGACATGTATGTGTGTGTTACACTTTTCTTTCTCAAGGAAGTTGAGATTCGAAATAAAGACCTGGAGGGGCAGCTGTCTGACCTAGAACAGCGCCTGGAGAGGAGCCAGAATGAGCAAGAAGCCTTCCGCAGCAACCTGAAGACACTCTTAGAAATTCTGGATGGAAAAATATTTGAACTAACAGAATTGCGAGATAATTTGGCCAAGCTACTAGAATGCAGCTAAGGAGGACGAAGTGTCTGTGCCAATAGGAGAAGAGACGCTGTCTGTCTTCGTAGGACTGTTGGGGCTCTGCACCGAGATTGCACAAATCTTTTGAATATCATTCCTCCAGGAGGAGGGGGTGTTTTGAAAATTGGAATTGTATATTTCAGTATAAATTTTAGAATTTAGCTTATAGCTAGTTGGGGAAAAAAGACATGAAAAACTTGAACTACAAATTACCTCCATGTATATTGGCCATAGTTAACCAGAAAGTTATAAGTAGACACTTAATGCAATCTTTCCCCTGATATCAGCCAATGGGAGAATTAACAATGTCTGGGTCCCTTCTTTTTCTGTTCAACACAGTGACGATTACCTGCTTTTTAAATTAATTTATTTATGATATCTACAGCTGTGTTTTGTGCAAAAACTTAGTAATGGGAGCCCTGTCTTTGTTGTTATCTGAATAATTTCTCAGGATACTTTGCGCTGCTGAGAAAGGGCCATTACCAGTTAATCCTTGACAGGAGTGGGGGAGCCTCGCCTCTGACTGAAACTCACTATGAAGGGGTGTCTGGGAGTGCTGTCACTCTAGTGACTACTCTGGTACACTCTGCTGTTCTCCAGTCTCGTCTATTGTATAGTTCACTCTTCCATATTGATTCCATGTATTTATGAGAAGACACTGTCTCCCATTTTATTACATATTTTAAAGCCAACTAAACAAAGGCAGCTGAGTCCCTCAGATATTTTTCTTTTTAAATTTATAGTAAATTTGACACACAGAACTAAAATACAGCAGTCCGTCCTTGACGGTTTAGTCTAGCAATGTTAAGCATATTTACAGAAAATATGCAGTTACGTTTATATATTTGGCAAGAAATTTTTCTGGGCGATTAATGCATTTTAATTTATGAAAAATAACAGTTATGGGGGCACTGTTTATTATAGATAATTTTAAGGTAATAGCTGTTTTCAAGGAGGTCCACTTCCATCTAGCAGCCAATCAGAGGACTGTATCTAAATTGTGACTGTGGCCGATGGGTCTTCACAGAAACCATGTCTCTATTCCAACTTCACAAGGCAATATTTGAACTGTTAACGAGGCATTTCAAAATGGGAAATACTTCAGCAGGCTCTTCTCGGAGAGCAGGTTTTAGTGTTGTTTGACGTAATTTTAAGACATTTAGTAAACATGCATTTCTTTATATGATACATTTCTTTCACAAAGCTATTTTAAAAGTAAGCCAAGTGCTGTCTGCTCTGCCCGAGTAGGAACTGCATCAGAATTCATATATCTTGCTGTACAATGCCTGTGATATGAAGAGGGTTCTTTTTAGTGTATGCTTGAGTACCTAACTCCAGAGTCAATGAATGCACTGATTTTTTTTGTTTGTACCCCAAATGATTGAATTGTTAAGTACAAACTAAGCAGATTAACTCATTTTTTTCACTCATAAACAGATTCTTAGTACTAGTTTTGTTTTATATTTATGTGTATGTACATAAATACATACATATTAATTTATATTAGAGTGAAAAATAAAAGGTTTGTTTCTAAAGTTAGTTTCTACAGTAAGGTGTCTCTGAAAAATTTGTGTCAGACACTTAATCATCATGTATTAAATTTGCTGTTCCATCATCCCAGTCACCTCCATCTATCTTAAGGTATTTTCCTTGCCTGTCTATTATAGAGAGAATAATTTAGGTACACATGCTCAGAGCTGAGATATTTCTCTGATAAATCAGGTAATAAAATTTATTTGATGGGTAGAATTTTGAAAACATATGATTTTATCTATGAGTTTCTGAATATCAAAGAATACCAGGTTTTCATTTAAATAGAGGACTAACACTAGGGATCAGGGAATTTAGTTATGAAGAGTTTAAAAAAAAAATCTAAAAAATTAAAAAAATAAAAAAACAGTGTAAGCTGTTGATATGGTAAGCTAATTATTTTAATGATGTAATAAAATATTTTTAAATTTTGGCATAGTGATCATTTAATGGGAAAAAACTCACCAAAATGTCTCCATTTGAATTGTACTGATAATGTGAGGCATATGTGTAATTCAATATATACATATACCTATATGTATATACAGAAATTATTTTTAATATTTTCCTACTGCTGTGAAATTTAAAAATTGGAAATTTTGTGAGTGTTTTCCATGTCCAATAGAGCCTAATTGTTTCTTTTTTTAGTAACTTAACAATTTCTTGAGGGCTGCACCTATAAATTCCCAGCTTGTCAGTAGACATGTACAGTATTTGGGATAAGGTGGACACAAGTGCACATATAAATAAAACCTTCTTATTGACTATTTTAAACATTCATTCACACTAGGAGAGCATCTAGAACTCATCGCCTCTAATTCATAGGTTGTGCGCCTACCGTAGCTTTTTCCATTGCTGTATTATATAAACATTTGCATATTAAAATTTGGTTTTTCCCAGAGATAAATATTATATAATGTATCTATATTTAGATCAAACTGTGGTAATATATTGATCAGAACATAATGCTGGGGACTATAGCCTGAACATGTGGACTTGCAGTGACACAGGAGGAGAGCAGAGGTCAATCAATCCCATTTGTGTATAAGGTATTATAACTATGAAATCTTGTACAAAAGCAAAAACTGGAAAAAAAAAAACAAAAATACAGTTTTTATTTTGAAATACATTTGTTCTCTGGAGAATGTACTTCATCTTTTTCTCAGTCTTTTAAGGATATTTAAAGCAGTTACATGACAGCAGCAGCATTACATCAATACTACAGGTGCTACTGGATTTTGCATTAGTATGTGATGTTTTAAAATCCTAACTTTGACATAAAAGGTTTTTATAAGTATTTCCCTGCCTGGAAAATTAGTTTTTATTCTTCTCCCCTCATTCCCTCCTCTTGCTCTGCCTCTCTAGACTTAAAAATGAACATTCATGAAATTGCGTTGCTCCTTGTCCCTAAAGGAAATTCGCAGCTCCATCAAAACTCCGATGCTCTGTTGTCTTTGGACTGTTGGGAACAGTTAGGGAAGGAACTTGTCACTTATCTTTTCAGGTGACTCTGAAATGGTAAGCTACCACATGACCTTTAAAAAGCCATTTCTTTGCTCTGTTAAAATTAAATGTATCCTTTAGCAGGTGCTGCTCTGCCTTGAGTGTTTCTGCTTGCCTCTAAAGTGTACATTTGGGGTGCTGCCTCCGGGTCCTGACCACCTCCGGGACTGGAGTGGGATCAGGCCATGGGGAAAGCTTGTGGGCTATTGTTTTGAGCCTTTCATTTATTTGATACCAAATAATTTTAACATTTGAAACTTGTGCTTAAAGACATAAGATAGACTTCATTGAACTTTGTCTTTTGTTTGCATTAGCATAAACTTTTCATATTCATGAGGTAAATTAACTTCATTTCTTTTTCTTTCATGGTACTTGGGGGTCAAACCCTAGCACGTGCTAGGCAAGTACTGTGCCACTGAGCTACTTCCCAGCCCTATATAAAATCATAAAGAAGAAAACTTTCAGGTAAGAAATAGTTGAGTTTGAAACATTAAAAAAAAAATCTCTACTAGAATACCACACTATATGACTATTAGTAATAAGAATTTTTAAAGTATATTTTTTAAAAGTTTTACTCACTCATTCTATTTTCCTCAAAACAACAAAAACTGTTTTAAACTGGAGATCATCACTCTTATTTTTAATCCCAGCATTGAGAAGGCTGCGGAAGGAGGATTGAGAGTTGGAAACTATCATGGCCTGCAAAAATAAAGAAAAATAAATTTAAGCCTAATAAGTAGAGGGAGTCTGGATTGTTGGCGGCTTTCTCTCAGAGATTCCCGTCAGCACCACACTGCCTACAGTCTGTAAGGCAGTGGGTAAAGCAGGTACTTTAAAAAAAAAAAAAAGACATGCCAGCTGGGCATGGTGGCCCATACCTTTAATCCCAGCACTCAGGAGGCAGAGGCAGGCAGGCGGATCGCTCTGAGATCGAGGCCAGCCTGGTCTACAAATCGAGTCTGGGACAGCCAAAGGTACACAGAGAAACCCTGTCTTGGGGAAAAAAAAACTGAATATGAGTGCTTTGCATGTGCGTATATATCTGTACGTGGCTGGTGCTCACAGAGTCCCAAAGAGGATTCCCTGGAGCCTGAGTTACGGATGGCTGTGAGCTGCTGCGTGGGTGCTGTGAACTGAACCCAGGGCTGCTGCAAGCGCAGCAGCTGCTCTTAACCACTGAGCCACCTGTGCAACCCTAATTCTCTGAGAATTTCATACAGGTGTGTGTGTGTGTGTGTGTGTGTGTGTGTGTGTGTGTGTGTGTATGTATGTGTCTCCCAACTCCTCCCAGCTCTTCTCTCCCCTCCCCCATCTACCCAACATCATGTTCTTTATCTTGAATGAAAAAGAAAGAGATATGGGAGAAGGGGTAAGAAAGATGGGGAAAAAGCCATCTAAAACATGAGATCCGACCTTTGTCGGCAGTCACTCCCGGGGCATGAGGCCTGCCCTGGGCTGGGGTGACAAGCTCAGTGTCACGCCTGTGAAGACTTGCCCCCTCCCTGCAGCTGTCAAGTGCAGTGGCGTCTCTTCGGTGGTGGCACTCTGTGTTCTCTTCTTTTCCAGGCTGGGATCTGTCTGGCTTGAGCCTATGCAGGTCTCATTGTGCTGTCACAGTCCCTGGGAGTTCATGTGGGCATTGACCCTGTTGTGTCTAGGAAATGTCTTTTCCTTAAGGTCATCCACCACTCCTGACGCTCACCATCTTTCTGCCCCCTCCTCCGTGAAGATCCTGAGCCTTGAGGAAGAAGTGTGTAAAGACATTAATTAGCAGCATTAATTAGATAGGGCGGGGCCCTAGGGGAAAGTGAAGATGGTAGTGAAATGGCTCCTGATGACATGCCACTGTATCCATAGACCAGTGTGTCACTACGCCTTCACTAGAGAAGCTGTTTCTTGCAGGAGATGATGATTAACACAGACCCACAGCTGGACAGCATGCAGAGCAAGAGACTTATAGAAGATGCCTTTTAAGGGAGCTACAAGTATTGTTTAGAGACATGCTTAAGCATATGCAAAGGCATACATTAAACCTTTAGCAAAAGCAAACAAAAATATAAAAATAAAACAATTTTTAAGTCACTTTTATTAAAGATATTAGAAATATGAATAAAATTGCATCTGGATAGAATAAAAGGCTGCAAATACCCAAAGACTTCTGTGGGTTTTTTCATCTGTAAACAGAGAAAATCTAAAATTGCTTTCTGCCCTTTAGAGGCAGCACTTCAAGCCTTACACAGCGGTCTACATTCAGGGTACCAGCGGCTCAGACAGCTGAGACTGAAGAATAGTTTGAGACCAGGAGTTGGGAACTAGTCAGAGCAAGACAGACCCTTTCTCTTTAAAAAAAAAAAAAGAAAAGAAAAAAAAAGAAAGAAAAGGGGGTGGGGTGAGTGGAGAATTATCATTATTGTGCAAGTGGATCCAGCAAATAGCAACATCAGGACCAGGTTTTTTCAGCCGTGTATCGAGATGGCCAGACACAAAACCCTTCTTCCCCAACCTTATTCCCTGTTTTGATGCTGCTTTTGTTTACTACTTATGAATTGGTTAGTGTTTGAGACAGAGTCCCTCTGTGTAGCCCTGACAAGCCTGGCATTCGCTGCATGACCAGGCAGGCTGCCACAGAACTCACAGCGCTGCCCCAATTGACTACTACTGCTTTTAACCAAACCAATGGGGATTGCCCTGAGGAGTTTCAAAGACTCTGAGACCGTCCTGCCACTTGGTAGATTTTATAACCTATTCTAAGACATAGGCTTCTGCATTCACCATTCTTTGGGATTCTGACCTACTTTTGTCAGATATTTCCATGTCAGAGACACCCAGGGATGGAAATATTACTTTGCCTTCTTACAATAGCATTAAGTGAAGATTTATTCATAAATGCATCTCCAAGGCTGTTTCTGTAGTATAGAAAGTCTTGAGGGTGTTTTTCTGTTGACATGTTTGGTCTTGTTGAGACTGCTTTGCTGAGCACTCATTCAGTAAGAACCTCTGTCTGTGTGACTTGGGAGTGGACTTGCTTGTTCATCATCATCGTGCGCACCCCCCAACCCCCACCCCGCTTTTCATGGAGGACATCCCAGAAAGCATGGCCAGATGTGAGATGTGCACGATGTGAGGGCTCCCTCTACAGCTTGAAGCAAGTGGGCCACAGGCCATCTGCACTGTGAGGGCCACTGCATCAGTCGCTTGGCATTTGGGGGACGAGGGCAAAGGAGAAAGGTTCAGATGATGGCGCCAGCTGTGTTCACAGCTGTAGGTCGGGTGTCTGGCACGTCTGTCAGGAGGTAGAGCTCTTGATCATATTTCCAGTGCCTGTTGTGCAGCCCAGGATAGTCTCAAACTTGATATCCAAGGATGAATTGCCTGTACCTCCTGGGTTCTAGGGTCAGAGGCATGTGCCATCCTGTGGTAGTGGGTCCTGAACACAGGGCTTCACCCTTGCTGGGGAAACGTTCTGTCAACTGAGTGACAGCGCTGGCCCTGTTAAGATGCTTCTCCGTAGCTACATAGCTAATGTTTGGTCTTCAGCCTTCCTGGCGTTTGCAACTCTTGCTGTCAATTGTAAATCACACATCATGCTTTTGCAGGCATCTTACTCATGGACCATGTTTTAGCTTCAATTTAAAGAAAGCAAAAAAGGATTACAGACTGCCAGTGATTTAGTGAAAATATGCCTATGCATATTCGTTGTTCATATGCAGAACTTCAGTCCCTTAAATGTAAGTAACAGCTTAGCTTGGAAGTGCATAGTGGTAGAGGCTGAAGCAAGAGGATTAAGACTTTGAAGTCCGACTAGGATGCTAGCAGAACCCATCATAAAACAGAATAGTAGAACCCAGGCTGGGTGGGCCACACCTTTAGTCCCAGGACTCAGGCGGCAGAGGAGGGCAAATCTCTCTGAGTTTGAGGCCCACCTTAACTATGTAGAGAGACCCTGTATTAAAAAATCAAACAAACAAAAAATCCAATGGGGCTAGAGAAATGGCTCAGCAGTTAAGAGCACTTGTTGCAAAGGACACCCAGTTTCAATTCCCATTGTCCATGTGGCTGTCCTTAACTGCAGTTTCAGGGAATCCAGCGTCTTCTGACCACACAAACACAAACAATGCACACAAAACACTCATACACCTGAAATGAATAAATCTTAAAAAGAAACAGTAGCAAGCTCATAATCAGGGCCTTAGGAGGACAACTCAGCTCTTAGATCCTCAGTCAGACAAGGTGGACACTGGAAACTCTCCCTGGCACTGAGAGCAGCACTTGCTTTGGATGACCAGTCAGTGCTGGCAGTGCAGGAGCAAAGGCCTCTCCCGGTGGAGCTGACCATCAGACCATGAATACAAGTTAGATCTTGGCGAAGGATGAAAGCACTTAGCATCGCCCCCAGTGAGACCACAGTTAGTAAGTGATTACTAAAGTGCCTGCATTATGCTGGGTGTGGGAGCTGGGAGGGCCTCCCACATAAAATTCACCATGGAAGCCATTTCTGAGATTACAGTTCAATGACTTTAAATACTTCCATGGTGTTGTCATCACCACTGTCTGTCATCCCTGGTGACTGGACTGTACCATATACCTCTGCGTATGTGCCTATTCCAAGTCCTGTGTGCACTGAGTCATAGACAGGGTTTGTCTTTTTGTGTCTGACTTGTTTCACTTAGCATAGTGTCCTCAAGGTTCATCCATGTTGTAGCATGTCTCAGAGGTCCATTGCTTCTTGAGGCTGGTAAGATTCTGTTGTGTGGATATTAGCCATACCATTTATCCAGCTATCGTTGATAAATGTTGGGTTGTTTCTACTTTTGTGAACATTGCTGCTGTGAACGTTTGTGTATATGAACCTGAGCCCCACGTCTCATTTTGAGGGGGTTATATACCTGGGATATAAACAGGTAGTTCATGTTGTAATTGTATGTGTAGCTTTTTGAGGAACAAGCAAAAGATTAGGTTTGAATTGGGTAAATGTAAAAAAAAAAAAAAGATGTAGGATAGTGTGATTTGCAGGGAAATTGTAGTCTCCAAGCTGGTGTTTTGTAATAGGTTCATATGTGACCTGTGTGCCTTTTAAAAGATGTATATGTGCATGTTATGTGGAGGTCAGAGGACAGCTTTTGTGGGTTGGTTTTCTCCTCCCACGTTGTCTTGTGGAGATTAAACACAGGCTGTCAGGCTTGCATAGCAAGCACTTTACCTCCTGAGCCATCTCTCCAGCCAGTCCACATGCCTTTTACACGTTCCTTCTTAAGACATCTATGGAGCATCAGCTATGACCCAGGCTCTGGTTTGGAATAGAATCTACAGAAAAAAACTGTAGTTGGGTGCAAGACAGAGCTATTAACACTGCAAGTGCTGTGGTCAAAGAGGGCTCTGGAAGGAGACATCCCAGGAAGAAGGATGGGGATGTCTTTTCCAAAGGAGGAGAAACCTCCCCAGCTCTTGCTGGAGGAACAAGAGCTGGTCCGCCACTGAGAGCGTGTCATATACAAAAGCTCAGACGCAAGAACACTGGGCCCAGTTAGATTAGAGTGGGTTGGTGCAGATGCAGCTTGGGGCATGGAAAAGGGCGTGACAGAGAGGGACAGGAAGCACATGGCAACTTTGTGGTTCATACACAAGGTCTGACTAGGACATTGTTCATGCTGCAGGTGATGGAAAGATGGCAAGGGGCTTTTGTTGCAAAGAAATAACGCAATAAATAATGTTTACAAGACCAGACAATGACAATAACCACTCTGGGCCGGGCGTGGTGGCACACGCCTTTAATCCCAGCACTCGGGAGGCAGAGGCAGGCGAATCACTGTGAGTTCGAGGCCAGCCTGGTCTACAAAGTGAGTTCAGGATAGCCAAGGCTACACAGAGAAAACCCTGTCTCGAAAAACCAAAAAAAAAAAAAAAAAAAACCCACTCCGGAGACACTTTTGACAGCCATGGCATGGCGCTGGGGCATGATAGGGCCGCAGTATTTAGGAGGCAGAGTGAGTAGGAATCCCTAACTCCTTTGGGGGCTGTGGGAGAATGCAGGTTGGCTCCTGGGTATCCTGAACCACAGGCAGAGTTCAACATGAAGGAAAAGCCGGAAGGCAGAGAGGCCAGGTGTATAGATTAGTCTTTTGCTCTTTTGTGAAAGGCTGGATGTGGTGGGAGTAAATGAGTTGTGTTTTGAATGAATTTAATGTGTATGAAAAAATACCCAAGTGAAACTTTTGAATCTAGGTATGAGCTTAGGGGGAAAAAAACAGCAGATGAAAATAGCTATTTAAATATCGTTGCTGTACTAGGTGTGGTGGGAGGCAGAGGCAGGCGGATCTCTTGAGTTCTAGGCCAGCTTGGCCTACAGAGCAACTCCAGGACAGCCAAGGCTACACAGAGAAACCTTGTCTTAAAAAACAAAACAAAAAAAACCCAAAGGCTCGAGAGATGGCTCAGCAGTTAAGAGCACTGAATGCTTTTCCAGAGGACCAGGTTCAATTCCCAGCACCCACATGACAGCTCACAACTGTCTGTAATTCCAAGATCTGACATTCTCACACAGATATACATGCAGACAAAACACTAATGCACATAAAATAAAAATAATACTTAAAAAAATTAATTTTCAGTGTGTGTGGTAGCAGTTGAGAGCCTGAAAACAGAGCGAATACAAAATGAAAGTGAGATTTAGGCCAGATGCAGCATGGACAAGAAGGGTGGACCAGCCAGCAAGGACCTTCTGGGAGCAGAGAGCAGAGTTCTAGAAAGCCATATTAACATGAAAATAAAGCCACAAATCAACTCATGTCTCAGGGTGATACTTTAAGATGTGTTGTTGAGATCCTTGTTTGAGTTTTAAATATATTTTAGGACTAAAAGAATTAAAAACCAACAAACTGAAACACGCTACTTTAACAAACTCAGATTCACTATGTATAACATTCCAAAACATTGAGATTCATGTTAACTGTTTTTTCCTGGAATTTAGGACAGGTTGGTAAAGGATTGCTGCTGGTTTCCTTAAGAATCAGGGCTTCGTCAGTGTGGCACAGAAATGGCATCTGAGGTGACCTGTGTCTTCTAGAGACCCATTTTAACACTGACGGAAATGGCTTTATTTTCTTTAGTGGTATGCCGATCAAATACTCCAAACCACTGTTCGTCAGTGTATTGGACTTCATGTGGTATGGGGGCACAGGGCAGGTATTGAGGCTATGGCCAGAAGAAGCCAACCACTGCCTTCCTGTGGCTGCCCTGCTCATGGGGTCAAGTTCTTGGGACTCAAGCCTGTGTGTAGTCTTTGATGAAAGTCCGTGTCTTTCGGTTTGGGAATTGATACTGAATTCAAGACTTGGACCAGGTACTGGGACATTAGAATCGCTTCAGGAAGCTTATGTTTCTGTTATCCGAAGTGTTCTTCTTTCTTATTAATGCATAAGCATAACTACTCACAAATTATTCTCTCATAGAAATAATCTGAAATGGTATCAACAAAACATATTCTTTGTACTTGGTTTTAGTCTGCCGCGATGTTTGATTTTTATTTCTAGTTTGAGTTATTCAGTTTGAATTCCTTGAGTAGACATCATTTGTCACTTGGGCAACAAATTGAGCATGTTTGACATTGCAGGAAGGAAAAAGAAGCCACCAGTATTCACAGTTTGCTGAAAATATCCTATAAATTTTTCAAGTCAACTTGGGAATTGTCAAATAAACAATAACTTTAAAGTCTCTCGTGTTTATCTTTTTCTGTTTCGTTAATCTTGGTGTCCTGTGGCAGAACCTGTATTTTACAGTGTGCTGGCTCCTGCAGTGAGACCACAGTGCTGCATGTATGCCTACTGTGTGAGCATAAACACAGCCGTGTGATTTATAGCGTGTGGCCAGCTCAGTGTAACAGTCTTCACAGTAGTTTTATGACCAAAATGTTTTTTGTACCCTCACTTTTACCGCAGAGTGTCAGGTCCAGCAGGATTTAGGGACTGGCCCGACAAGAGGCAACCAGGAAAACACAGGCCTTCTGCTGCACAGCAGCACTCTTGAACAGTGCCACAGAAACACTTTTTAAAAGGCAGTGTACAGACTTACCAACTGTAAGACTTGGCAACCTGCCAAGGATCAAATAGCGTGTTTTCTATTTCATGTGGTATTGTTTTCAACCTTAATCCCTCTCTCCTTAAAAAAATTTTTTTTGTCTTATAGTGTTCCTATGTGCCTTAAAAAAACAACAACTTTTATTTATTATTTGGGGACATGTGGGTCTCCATTCATGTGTGGGGCTGGTTCTCCCACCTTTATGCATTCTGGAAATCAAACTCCGGTGAAACACTGTTAACCTGCTGGACCTGTGTGCTTTCTATTTTTAAATAATACAGACAAAGCAAAAGTCACTTTTAGCTCTCCTTTCTATCTTGTGACCTCATTACTATGAAGCATTGGATGTCATTCCTTTAGTATGTCATATGCATGGACATACAGTGTATATCTATCTATTAAGACCTTTAGCTTAGGGTAAATACATGAGGTATGGTCCCCCTTTCCTTGTTTTAGGCTATTAGATGTGTCCAAATTGGTCCAGATAGATCTGCCTGAATCCTTTCTCTTCTCCAGAGTTCTCTATTTCGAATACGAGGTTAGAGATTTTAATTTTTTTTTTCCTTACCCACAGATTACTGTGAAGGTTTAGGAGTATTCAGGGGCATTTACTTACCAGCTGCCATATATCCACAGTGTCTCTAAAGCTCCACAGTCACCAGTGAGCAGGAACTCTGGAAGGAACAGTACTGAAGGCTAAGAAATAAATGTCTGACTTCCCTTGATGAAACTCCTTCTAAATTATAGCACTTCGAGCAACGTGTGTGTGCCTTGAATCACTGCCTGCTTTAGAACAAGGGACAGCACACTGACACTTCTCATCTTTTGTCTGGTGACTAGGTCTATGAACTGTGGTACAGTGCCACCACCTCCTTCCTTTACCTGCCACCTTTACCTGCATTCTGGAGATAAAACCCAGAGCAGCGGGCTTAGGAAGAAAGCACTGTTAATGCCCTGAACCAAATGTTGCAAATTGATATATATTTTTTTTTATATTGTACTTTCAGGCCATGACGCAAGCGTGCTGCCATTCGTGAGTACCGTGCAGAGTAAAGCCTGTGGTTCCCTTCTCTTTTCACCAGGCCAGTTCCTGACCCTGAAGTACCAGAGGTACCAGTGAAAAACATAGAAAGGCAGTTTAAAGCCCATGCTGCCGTATAGTCTTGATTTATACTATTTATGTATAGTCTTTAAAGTGGCAAGCAGGAAGATGAGACAAAATGGAAAGACGGGGAAATACTAAGACTGTGGCAGATGAGGAAGGACAGTGTCTCCTCAAGTCAGGAGCCTCCTGTCACACCCCTCACTCTGCCTCTGGTGGCACCTAATCCCGTCTGCCTGGTAATCTTCCTGAGCCCCTGCAAAGTGTGCATCAGCCTAGGGAATACAGAGATGAGCTCAGTCTTCCCGCCCAGAGCACACAGACAGGTGAGGGAGCCACACAGCCGCCTGATACCAGCCCTGCAGGGGAAGGGGCTGGTGGCCTTGGAGGAGAAAGCGTTTGAACCGTGATGGAGAAGGGCTGTCCAACTCAAGTGATGAGGGGGAAATGAGAACACCTTCAACTTCAGCCCCAGGGCCCTGGCTAAGTGCTCCAGTGGCTCCGCCCAACACCAGAGGCCGGATGTCACTCTTGGCTCAGGTCCTCAGCGGCCCTACTTTCCCAAGGGGAGTCAGTGAAAGCCTTGAAGTAACATGACCGCAGTTGCACTAAAGAGAAAATAGAAGTCGGTGGGATTACACAGTGAAGGAAAGCTCAAAATTTCCGCCAGGTCAGATTCAGGAGGGCTCTTAACTATAGCAGTCCAGGCGAGAAAGGAAACTGGGATTGGCCAGCAGCTGGACAAAACGTAGGCCAAGAGGTAAGTGACAGAAGCGTTTTTACTTTTTGCTTCTTTCCTGGCATTTGTCATTTCTTTCTCCCCTCAACCCCCACACCAACTCAGTACTCACAAAACCTTTCCAGATCAGTCACACACACACACACACACACACAGAGAGAGAGAGAGAGAGAGAGAGAGAGAGAGAGAGAGAGAGAGAGAGAGAGAGAGAAGACTGAGTGGTCCCTGCAGTATCCTAGAGATTACTTCTCTACTTTTGAGTTTTCATGGCAGCTGAGATTTTTTTGAGAGCTGACCCCAGTGTGATAAGGAAGGAAAACAGAAGGGACGTCACCAGAGAAGGGGACTGGTCAGTAGAGCAGAGTGCCTTGCCATCCAGGCTTGACCCACAGACTAACTCTCCAGTACTCCTGCCTGAGGGCCCCCCAACAAAAGGTCCCTGCTCGGCCCTCAATGCCAGAGGTGAGGTAGCTAACAAAAGAAAAGGCTGCTGTGCCCAGTCAGGTCCAGGGTAAGGAGCACTGGTCCCCATGATGGATCTAGGGCACACAGAGGGACCTTTTGGTAAATGTTAGGGGAGAGCTCGGGTAGGAGCCCATGGCTTGCCCAGCCTCCCACCGAGCACCTTCACCCTGACCTGAAGCTTAGATTAAACGCCAGGGAAGGAAGAGAAGAAACACGAAATCTTGTATGGACAAAAGCCATGTTTTTCTCTGCTGAACAGAATAAATGGTTTGGGGATTTTTTTGTTTGTTTTGTTTTGTCTTGTTTTTGTTTTTTGTTGTTGGTTTGTGTTTTGTTGTTGGTTTGGTTTGGTTTGGTTTTGGTTTTTCAAAACGGTTTCTCTGTGTAGCTTTGGCTGTCCTGGACTCACTTTGTAGACCAAGCTAGCCTCAAACTCATCAAGATCTGCCTGCTTCTGCAGGGTTTAAAGGCATGCGCCACCATGCCCAGCCAGAATAAATGTTTTTAAAAAGTGGTGGTGGTGTGAGAAGAGCCTGTTCTTGTGGAGGTCAGAGGAAAAGTTGTGTTCCAACTTTGCTTCCAACTTCACGTGGGTTCCAGGGATGAGCTTGGGTGGAACACTGGCACAGCCTACTCTAGCCCACGAGTAGACAGACACTTAGACAGGCTTTGTATTTCCTAGCCGAGGCTTGGGGAAATGTATCAGCT
The DNA here is from genome assembly GCF_964271855.1 of Acomys minous. Lineage (NCBI taxonomy): Eukaryota > Metazoa > Chordata > Mammalia > Rodentia > Muridae > Acomys > Acomys minous. The sequence continues at coordinate 102,809,158 of NC_140492.1, read as the reverse complement.
ACCATGAACTCGCAGGGGACGCCTGGCAGACCTGTCTAGGCCTTGGCCCACTCTGAAGCTGAGTTCTTTCGGCTCACGTGATTTGCTTCCCCAGAGGTCATGTTGACTTGATGCTTGTCCAGGAGAGCAGTAGGAGAAACTGATTGAGGGTTACCAGGAAGGCGTGGCTGGCCCAGCTGTGACAGAGTGAGAGTGTGAAGAGAGGACAGGAGCCTTTGAAAGCCCTGATAGTGAGCTATGTGCAAAGAGAAAGGAGTTAGGACACTCTGAAGGACAGTCCAACACGGCCTGAAGAAAGGGGTAGGTGACCCCAGAACTTCCAGTGGGAACACAGCATATGGGAGTTTGAGCAGTAAATACTCCAATTTTCTTTTAAATTTCATTTTAAAGATTTATTTATTATGTATACAGTTCTCTGCCTGCTTGTATACCTGCACAACAGAAGAGGGCATTAGATCACATTATAGATATATAGGTTTATGTGGTTGCCGGGAATTGAACTCAGGACCTCTGGAAGAGCAGTCAGTGCTCCCAACCTCTGAACCATCTCTCCAGCCCCTTTAAAATCTCTTGATTGGCTCCCCGCCCCCACCCCCCATCTTATATCAAACTCAAGGCTGAAGTGTGACTGTTTGGAGATTCCAGGATCCTGACACGCTGTGTGGCCTGGGTAGCACCACCACTACCATTCATGTCAAGGCCTGTTGTTGCAGGCTTTGCGGAGCTGCTGTGGGAAGGTTTCCAGTGCAGTGCCTCGTTTCCCTTGTAAGAAAAGATCTCTCATTTCTTAAGCCTGCTCTTTAGAGCCGTTGCCCTTCTAGGCATCAGCACACTGTGTCTTTATCACTCTGCCCGATAGAAGGTTCAAGAATAGGTTTTGAAGCTGAGCGGTGGTGGGTGCATGCCTTTAATTCCAGCACTGGGGAGGCACAGACAGGCAAATCTCCTGAGTTCAAGACCTTCGAGATCTTCATAGTGAGTTCTGGGACAGCCAGAGCTACATAGTAACAGCCTGTGCCTTTGCAATTCTGCTTCGTCTTCCAGCTTGGCAAGCTGAGTGATGAGCCTTTGTTTCTCTGTGTGAGCCTGCCTTCCATTAGGCGAACAAACGTGACAGCAAGGTGAAGATCACAGCTCTCCACAGCTGTTATTCTTTTTATTATTTGGTTCAAAGAATTTCTGGGTTTCATTCCAGTTCTTTTCACTTTGTTAGGAAAAAAAAAAAAAAAGCCAAGAAAACTTTGGCCAATAGAATCTTTTGACATCTCAAATTCCCAACTTTTTTTCCCCCTTAGTGTAATGTCTTAATTAGGGTTACTATTGCTGTGATGAAACACCATAACCAAAAGTAACCTGGGGAGGAAAGGGTTTATTTTGACTTAATATCCAGCATCAGAGCTCACTGAGGGAAGCCAAGGCAGGAACTCCAACCAGGTGCAACCTGGAGGCAGGCACTGATGCAGACAGAGGCTATGGACGGGGCTGCTTACTGGCTTGTTCTTGATGGCTTGTTCAGCCTGCTTTCCTACAGACCCTGGGGACCTGGGTGTCCCCACTCACAGTGGCCCTCTCCCCTGCTAATCTCCAGGAAAATCCGTTCAGGCTTGCCTAATGCCTGCTCTTGTGGAGACATTCTTTTCCGTTAAGATTCCCTCCTCTCAGATGATTTTAATTTTAGCTTGTGTCAGGTTGACACAAAACTAGCCAGAACAAGGAATAAATGTAATTTTGTTTGTTGTTGAGGTTATGATTAAGTGTTCAAGCGACTTGATTTTTGTCCTTAAAGTATTTTTGACTACTTAATTGCAATACTTACACCGCCATTATCAAGGTGTTCCAATAAAATAAGATACCTGCTGCTGTCACTGGGATCGCTCCTCCTGTCCTTCCCTGACCAGTGCACGGTGAGCACAGTGCAGAACGGTGCCGAGCTGCAACTGCTCTCAGTCATACTGATATACGATTTTGATATTACAAGGATTTTAGCTATGGTTTTAGATTAAGAAAAAATATTTTGTCAAGTTGTGACTTGATTCCATTTTTGCTATATTGGGGAATGCCATCTTGCATTCCATCTGGTGTGAGGTGTCCCCATAAAGGAGTGGGGCTGTTCCCAACTCCCAAAGGCTAGCCCGAAGAAATGGAAGGTTCTTCAGAAGTTACAGACTTCAGGAAGTTTTGTCAGATACTCCTGCTAAACACTATCCCCCAGCCACAGACTCTGAATGAGCGATCCAATTTAAGTGGTTGACTAAGGTCATTCAACCTTGACAGGCATGGCCGACAGTGAGAGGCACACAGCTCTTCCTGTCATTGTCATCCAGTGCTCATTCCCACTGGCACTTTGCTGAAGTGTTGACACAGTGTATAACTGTTTAGCAGGTGCCTTCACCCCCTCTGCAGATGAGGGAAGTGGCCTATGGCTTATGACTACCTCTGCCTCTGTCCCTTCCTCATGCATCCTGGGAACTGGAAAGGGCTGAAGACTGTGCCTTGGGAAAAGCTCATTTTTCCCTCTTCAGAGGCAAAGCAATGCCCTGATGTCCCGTTGTCTCAAACTGTTGGGAATGTTAAACAAAACCCTACCATACAAGCCAGCGTTCTGTTCCCAGCTGTTTACTAAGAAAATAACAGTGCATGTCTCTGCAGACGCTAGCATGTGAATTCACAGTGGATCCTTACCAGAAATCCCTGTTGCAGTGTAGACAGAACACAGCACTGTGTCCATACAGTGGATTACTTACCCAGAGATCAAAAGGAGAAATGGTGTGTGATGAATCCCATTGTGAGTAAAAGGTGGCAAGCCAACCTCTCTAGTGACGTGGTGGCGGTCAGTGGTTGTCTTGGGCAGGGTAGGCATAGACTACAAGAGTGCAGGACTCCGCTGGGGGTATGGCGCTATGGTCAAGCACCCCCACGGAGAGAAAAGCAGCAGCAGCAGCCATGAAGGAAGGAGAGGCCTGCTAGGAAGCACAGATGCAGTGGATGTTGTCCTGGTAGCATTTTGTTGGTGTATACAACTGTCCAAACACATCAGTTTGTTCCTTTAGGTAGAGATAACTTAGATGTAAAATATTTCTCAGGGTTGTGTTGGGGTATTGTGTAAGCTGTTGTTAAAGCTGAGGCTAAGAGCAAAGACATGATGAACAGAGATTTGTGAGGCCAAGATGTCAAGTGTTGGTGAAACAACCATTTGGAGTAAGACCCTTTGGATTTCTGGCCATGGCCAGCCTCCATGACTTTGTAAGAGACTAACAGATTTTAAGGTTAGGGTAAAATTCCCCCCAAACAAGATCTGCCTTGGGAAGAAAACAATGTCCCAGGCTGATGTGACATTTCCTCTTCTCTAGAGCCCTGTGGATTCTGAGAGCCAGCTACCTGAACACCAAGGAGTGAATGGACAGTGACAGACAGCTCCTGGTCTTGCCCTGTCATCTTTCACTCTGCACCCAGCTGGCATCTGTTCTTTTCTGTGTAAGGCTCTAATCCCCCTGTGCTGTTAGTAGGCAGGAGCCAGAGGCTGAGAGCACTCTTTTTTTTTTTTTTGGTTTTTCGAGACAGGGTTTCTCTGTGTAGCCTTGGCTGTCCTAGACTCACTTTGTAGACCACGCTGGCCTCGAACTCACAGCGATCCGCCTGCCTCTGCCTCCCGAGTGCTGGGATTAAAGGCATGTGCCACCACGCCCGGCTGAGCACTCATTTTTTTTATTGACCACCTGCAGTGACCTGAGTTGGCATGACTCAAAAACAAAAGATGGAAGATTTGAAGACTTCGATTCCATCCAGCCTTATGTCTCAGAGGAGGAAACTGAGGCTCAGAGAAGGTAAGGGACAGACCTGAACTCTCAGCCAGAACAGGTCTAAAGTCTGTGCAGCCCCTAAATAGTCTGTCAAAGACTGGGATCCAGCTGAGACAAGCAGTGCCTTCTGAGCCCTGCCGGCTGTGAGGTAACAAGGGGCAAACCTCAGCCTGTGAATGAATGAGGCATTTAGACTGTTGTAGAACTTGGCAGGAATTATAAAAGCTCGTTGCATGGCGGGAACATCCATGTTAAATATCCGTTCATATTTACATTGCAAAAATAGAACTAAATTACTTATTGGGTAGGAACAGTCTCTAACTGGGAAACGTTACTCCATCAGTGCTTTTTCTTTTCTTTTCTTTTCTTTTTTTTTTTTTTTTTTTTTTTGGTTTTTCGAGACAAGGTCTCTCTGTGTAGCCTTGGCCGTCCTGGACTCACTTTGTAGACCAGGCTGGCCTCGAACTCACAACGATCCGCCTGCCTCTGCCTCCCAAGTGCTGGGATTAAAGGCGTGCGCCACCATGCCCGGCAGTGCTTTTTCTTTATACGTCTTTTTCTTCTTGGTGAAGTATTCTATTCAGAGCATTTTCATGCCAGCACATACTTGAAGGAATATTGCATTCTTGCAGAGAATCAGTCACAGCCAGGGAGTAAATTAGGTCTTTGTAACTGCCGGGTTCCATCTTGGCAAGCCCTAGTGAAGACTGCATGGTCTGTCAGGCCTGGGCAGGCCAGGCTGTGCTCCCAGGTGACAGTGCAGGGGGCTGTGGCAGTGTACCCACAGTAATCATAAACCATGCCTAGGACGCAGGCTTGGAGCTGTGCTCTGGCCCCTGGGTGGCCTGCATTGCTGGCTGGCTGGGAACTTCAGGAGGATGTCAAAGAGTGGGATCAACCTGGCAGAAGGAAGGAGGACCAGCTCCTTCTCCGAAAGAGTTGTCTTCCGAGGCCAGGAGGCATTATGGGTAACAGGTGTAGCTAATATGGATGAGCAGCTTTCTTCTCTGAAGCACACAGAAGGGAGAGGCCTGAGCTGCTCTGTGGGTGTCCCTATGGCTACAGAAATACTGAGGGATATAGTGTTCTACTGCTCTTATGTGAAACAGTAGAATCCCTGTACTGGTGAGGTTTTAAAAACAAAAACAAAAACAAAAAAATGGGACCAGAAACCTTCTCCGGAAAAGCCTCCCATGACCACAGTAGATGTGACAACCTTGGAGAACTGGGGAAGGTGTGGTGCATGAGGCGGCATGTTTTCCCCACCCTACTTATCCCTTGAATTGAAATTGTAACCATCAAGTGTGTGGGGACAACTAGTTGTCGTTTTCTTGAGACAGCCTTGCATGTAACCCAGGCTGGTCTTGAAGCTGAGATTCTCCTCAGTCCCTTGAGTGCTGGCGTTACAACTGTGTGCCCCTCTGCCTGCCTTTCCAGTTTCTTACTTATAAACGAAGAAATGGGAGCACAATGGCTGTTTTTTTGTTACTTTGGCCTTTTATCTTTTCTAACCACCACACAAGCATACTCTAGCGCCTCTGGGAACTCTTGGTCTTGCTGGGGTATTCCTCAGGTAACTGCCGTTACACAGGAACACACAGTAAGGGTCTTACTTATTCCGTCATTTTTCTCCGTAGTCCAGGGAAGAATTAGCTGTATCCTGACAGGATTAATCCTGAACTATGCCATTTCTGGTCAGCTTTCATCTCTTCAGCTACTCAGTGTCACTCATGAATTAATTAATTAATTAATTTATTTATTTATTAATTTATTTGAGGCAGGGTCTCACTCAGTAGTCCTGGCTGGCCTAGAACTTGCTACATAGACTAGGCTGGGCTCAAGCTTGGAGACCCACCTGGCTCTGCCTTCCTCTTGCTAGGAATGACGGTGTGTCACCATGCCTGGCTCCATGTCTGAATTTGTACTCTCAGCTGTCACAGATGTGGTTCCCAAGCATTCATCTTTGTTTTCTTTATCTCATTGGATGTTTCCATTTCCAAGCTGTCTTCTGGGCAATGCCAGGCAATACTCCTGTGTGCCGGGACTCTATGGTGGTTCTCACGGCTCTGACCCCGAGAGATACACCCTTCTGCCTCCGTTTACACCACAGAGCTGCGTGACCAGGTGAGTCCTCACTCCTTATTCTGCTACATTGCAGCAGGGTTTATTTTTTTGAGACAGGGTGTCTCTGTGTAACAGAGCCCTTGCTGTCCTGGACTCACTTTGTAGACCAGGCTGGTCTCGAACTCCACCTGCCTCTACCTCCTGAGTACTGGGATTAAAGGCACGTGCCACACCAAGCTATAAGTTCTGTTCTTAAAAATCTCAGCTACACATGACTTTGTGTGTATGTATATGTATATGTATATGTATATGTATATACCCACCCACCACCCACAACAGAGGAGTTTAAGACCCTGCACGCCCAAGCCCCCCTTTACAGAGCCAGTCAAGCAGCACAAAGACTGCTTTCAGAAGCCTACAACTGTCCCACTGCCTCTGGGGCACTGTATCCAGCTGACTTCAGCCAGCTAATAAAGCAGCTAGATATGCTTCTCAGTGTTTCTAAGACTAAGCATGCAAGTTACTTTGCGTGGGGGAAAAATCGGGCAACTGAATTCTAGAAGCAATTTCTAGAATTCTAAAAGCATTTTTAAAGCCATCATTTGCAACTTATTTGAAAAATTCATAGACCCAATTAAACAGGTTACTGAACTCTTACCAAAATACCATCTGAGACATTAGCAATCTGACATCCTATAGATGGTCTGAGTCAGTCAGCTTCCCAGTACTTTGCTTCAACAGTGACTACAATCATGATTAATATAGCAGCCACTTTCTTTCCTATCTGAATGATACCCTGAGCAGTAGGCCAAGGTCTTTAGGGTAACACTGCTAGAAACCTGACAGATGCTATCTTGGTGTGCTAGGGCTGCTAGCTCCAGTTGCCACAGGTGGTGGCTTCACATCTCACACATCTGGAAGTCCAAAATCAGGGTGTGTGTGGGTAGGGAGGGCTCCTTGTGAAGGCGGCAAGGGAAGGATTTATGTTGAGCCTATCAGTTTAACTGCATTCTTTACACCGTTTCCCCCGAGACCAATCACTGGCAATACTAGGTGAGGACACAGCCTAATGACCTCAGTCCCTAAAACCTCTGTGTACTCCATTTAAAAACCAGGCATGGTGACAGGAATCTGTAACCACAGCACTCTGAGGGATAGGAGGGTAAGCAAGTTCCATAAACCCAAGCTAGCTAGTGATATCTTCCCTTTAAATAAAAAGCCTCCAAGTGGTATGTGCTCAGATAGAAGGGTTTATGACATGAATATATGCCCACTGTGGGGGGGAGGGGGCGGGGGCACAGACAATGCTGGGAAAAGAGGCTTTGCACAGAGCTCCAGTCTACAGAGCACTCAGGAAGCAGAGCAGCAAATGACGGAACCTAAGTCAGTCAGTCTCCTGGGATCCACAGAAATCCTATTGTTTGTACTCCAGCACACTACAAGGAAGGAGCATGGCTCGACCACTGTGAAGAGACCACGTGGAAGCCAGTGCCGAAGAACAGCTGAAAGATGAAGGTCTAGACCACAGAGGATGGTTGCATGCCAGACAGGAAGTCAGAATCAGCTTTGGTTAGACTGGGAGAGTCAGATGAGGGCAACTGTTTTTGAATTGTGCAAGATGAGAAAAAGTGGAGCGGTCTGGGTTTATTTTGACAGGGACAGAGTCAAAGGCACCATTTTTGGATCAGAGATCCAAATGAAGAACTCGTTAAATAGCTGGACACAGAACCCTAGTGAGCTAAGAAGAATAACAGGCCAGAAGAAAACCACTTATCCAGAATTACTGAGTCCTAGAAAGACGGAAGTTTGATTTTTTGGCTCAGCCATCAGGATAGCCCAGGTTTGATGGTCACAAGGCTGGTGTGGGCTGAGGTCCTGTATCCAGGTGTTTCCAAAGCTTAGGTAATGAGAAGATTAAGTCAGAGCAGGCAAGGACACCTTCCAGGTGCTGGGGCACGGAACGCTCTGGCCACTTCGGGGAGTTATAGAGGTATATCCTGGCTCAAAGACTATTGTGCTGAGTCCTGTGTGGTACACACACTAGCCTGTGTCTGAAAAGAGGGTCATAGCCTGGCCTGTGGGAGACCATATAATAAAGAGAGGAATGTGAATGACTGAAAAGGCTGCTCTGTCAGAGTTTGGGTCTGTTTCAGCATGAAATAGATCCATTTGTGGGGAGCTGCTGCCAACTGGACACAGGATACATAGCAGGGCTCTGTCTGCGCAAGGCTCGACAGCAAGCAGCTAGACTCGGACTCCTAGCCCACGTTCTCACAGAATCTGGTGTTCGATTACATAAAACCTGCTGGCTTCTAGCTGGAGATTTCCAAGTATGAAAACCATCTCTCTCAAAGTAGATAGTCATGAACTAACTCCTGGAACGAAGTCATTTAAAGATCTCCCAGTTTAGGAGAACATGTTCGAGCTTTGTACAAACAGCACATACGATAATAACACAAGTAAAGAAGGCTGCCATGAATACTTCAGACCAGCGTTGAGGGAACCAGCAGCTCGGGGTGGTCTATGGATCAGGCCCCACAAAACTGGAATGGTTAATCTTGAATCAACTTTACTGTGCTCTGAATCACCATGGAAGCACAGCACTGGAAATACCTATGAGGGTGTTTCCAGAAAGGTGTATCTGAGGAAGACAGACCTGCCGTGAATGTGGGGACACTACCCTGTGATTACCTGGGCTGAGTGGAAGGAAAAGCAAGCTGAACACAAGGACTCCGTTTGCTGACACTGCCATCATGGACGCATTTCCGTAAACTCTAAGCCACAATAGGATCTCCCCCTAAGTTGCCTCTTGTCAACATACTCAGTCACAGCAGGAAGTAACTAATATAACAACACATATTGTTAAAATCGTGCCATGTTGCCATATTCCTTTCTGAAATGAAAATACCTACTGCTGATAGTATTTACATACACAAAGTCAAGTTAGTTCAAATAAATATCCTTTATTAAAGAAAAAAAAGGAATATTGTTAAGCACCAAAACTGTGTGTTGTTACATTGCATGTACAAGAGAAAGGTGAGTGCAACACTTGGGTGAGCAAGTACTTAATTAACTCTGAAGTCAGGAGTGTGAAATGTTAAAAAACAAAACAAAACAAAACAAAAAACACAGTTACAATGCAGAAAGGTTGCACTACAGAGCAAAAGGCAACAGTCAAAACAATTATTGGAGAATCCATAGTATTGCTATAAATGCCTGCTTAATATTTTCTTTGTATTTTTAATACTTTAGATGTTAATTGAGCATATCTAAGTATATAAATTTGCAAGAGATGGCATTTACAGTTGCTGCAGAAAGAGAATCCACTTAATGTATGGTGGGAAAGCCATCCTGTAAAGCTAAGCACAGTGCACTAGTGTTTTGCTTCTGCCTTTATAACATTGCACAAAGCTAATAATGGTGAGTCAGTTTGCATTGTAATTTTCATTTACCCAAAACAGGTAAGAAAAAAGTGTCAGCTTCTTCAGCTCCCATGAGCTTACTCATGCAAAATGATCTGCAGTCTCCCAATTCTCAATAGACTATTATGGTTTCACACTTGGCAATGCATACAGTACAGAGAGATTCAATGAGGCAGTGGGGATTGTATCAAAGACATTGTAAGTCACTGCTATGGGATGTACAGTCCAACCTTGTTAAATCACACAAATGTAGGGCAAATCTCATGGAAGGGAGATGCCATGGCTAATTGCAAAGACTTCATAGTAAGGATGATGAATTTGCATGAAGAAACCTAATATACAACATGCAAGTAAAAATGTGTTCTCCTGTTAACTCTATAGCTGGGGCATAGTAGTGGATGCCTGTGATCCCAGCACTCCACTTGGAGAGGCAGAGGCAAGGGGATCTCAGTGAGTTCAAGGCCAGCCTGGTCTATAAAGTGAGTCCAGAACAGTCAAGGCTACACAGAGAAACCCTGTCTTGAAAACAAACAAAAAACAAAAGCCCCCAAACAAACAAAAACTACACCTTTTGTTTTTAAACTTTCATGGTCTCTTCTACATACTTATATTGAACTACTCTTAACTGTAACTGAATCTATAAACACAAGAAATGAAATGTCCCCTTCATCTCAAAACAAATGATTGCTTGAGAGTCTGTGTGAAATAGCATTCATGAACCCTTGAGCATGTCAACCAGAGGTATTTTCTGACATGTACCTTATAATGGCCCAATAAATGTGCTTTGAGGAGAAGGAACAATTATGAGCTTTCAATTCAATCCGTTAAATCATATGTATGCCAAGTTGTGCATTTACTGTGGGCAAAATACAAAGTTTAAAATAACATCTTTAATATAACTCATAGAATATTTAGTGCTTCCCCACCCCGTCTTCTACTTCTCAAAGCTTGTTTACACACATGATAGTTTAGACAACGATATAAACCCATTTTGTAGGAAACTTTTAAAGTTACATTATATTTATAGGATAAAAAATATTGCCTCATCTTACAAAGCAAGAAGGCAGAATTTTAATGTGCTTTAACAAAAAGGAAAGATGAGGCCTAACTACTGAAGTGCTCAGTAGCAACAGTAAGTAAGGTGCTTCTGCCCTCTCACCCTTCTCCATCTGAAGTCTCAATGGTCACTGGCAACACCAAGCACAAATAAAATGTTCAGTACGCATTTAGCTTTATATAAACATTTATACTCAGTGCAAAAATGAGGATAAACTAAAGGTATCTGCTTCCCGTCAAATGGCTGCATCTTAAGCTGTCGGCAATTGTTTGTAATGTTCTGCAGTTGTTCAGGATTTTTTTTTGTTATTTTACCTGGTGAAATATAAGAAACTGCAAAACTCCCTGATAGGTCTCGTAAAGACCCAAAGTCACTATGCAGGTTGGTTTCTGGTGATGAGCATATTACAAAGCTGGGCTAAGAGCTCTGATTTAAATAAACATGCACACATTCTGTGAACAAACTCTAAAACGATGTCTCAAGGAATATAGAGACGGCAGCTGCGTCCATGTGTGGGTCCCCATGACTACTAGGCTGTATCCCGCTGGGTTTTAATTCTTAGTGTGAGGCGTCTGTGATACACTGTGTAATTCAGCACATTATAGGACATACTGTGGTACCAAGTGGTGTTCTACATTCAGATTTATCGAAGAGGACCCTCCCAACACACACTGTACAGTCAACAAAGTGTTCGCCTTAGGAAAGGCCACAACACACCAAGATCTTTTTAACAATGGATTTTTGTGCCAGGTGTGGTATCATATGCCTTTAGTCCCAGCACTCAGGAGGCAGAGATAGGCAGATCCCTGAGTTTGAGGCCAGCCTGGTTCTACAGAGGGAGTTCCAGGACAGCCAGGACTACACAGAGAAGCCCTGTCTGAGGTGAGAGGGGATAAAGTTTGCAAAAAAGTTAAGTGCACAATGAACAACTAAGGAATGATTGTTTTTATACTGTTCATGAACTCCACAACCCTACAAAGCACTCGCTTAGATGAGGCCATCACTTAGCCCTTTAAAGTCCTCAATTTACAGCATTTTCTTACTGCTAAAGCACAATTAGGACTTTGGATCATCAGAGATGCCCTTTTCTATACATAGTACATTAGCTACCATACATAATTTTGGTCGTATCAGGGAACTATCTGAAGGTGATGTTCAGGTATGAACAATACTAAACTAAACATCCTCAAGTCATCTATCTTTTCCCCATCTTCGGTATAGAATATCTGGGAACAGCACAAGTAAGCAGTGTCTGTGGACATGGACTGACCCTGCACACGTCTGGCTGTAGAAACAGACCAGGAGCTGGGAAGAGACGGTGAGTGCCATGACAACTAGATGCATATTCATGCAAGGCCAGAGCTCCTCACTCTGCTGAGTGCATCCAAAATCTAAGCAAAATCCTTGCTTTATTTAGGTTTCTGGGAAACTCAGATAGAGGGGAAGCTACCATGCTTGTAGTTGGTTTGGGGGATTCATCTGGTGATCTGATGAACATATGTATGCTAATTATTTTAAATTGTATTATTGTAAATAACTAATGTGTGTGATGTCTTGAGGGCTTAGGAAGCAATGCTAGAGATGGAATATAAGGTCTCGCACTCTACTGAGAACATTGCAGTACAAGAACTAGAACCCTGAGGCAGGGAAACCAGCGCGTCAGAAGAAAAGTCACTGACTTGGAACCGGGGCTACGGCCATGCTCTCCTGGGTGTCAGGAGTGGTCGCCCCTGGAGAAGTGGGCAGGACATGCTGCTGTGAGCTGCTCGCTAGCCCATGCATGCTCGCCTACAAGGCCTTGGTATTTCAGCTAAAACTGATTACAACACATGGCTTTTGTTCATTTATATTCCATATTTTCCAAAAGATTTAAAAAAAAATGGGGGCTAGAGAGATGGCCCAGGGATTAAGAGCATGCATAATTCCTTCAGAGAACCCATGTTTGATTACCAGCAACCATGCCCAGGTGTCTGTAAATCTAGCTCCAGGGCAGAGCCTCTGGGTATAGACTAATCAGAATTTAAAAATGAACCTAAAAAAAACAAAACAAAACAAAAATAACAAATGGAGCCAGGCATCTTAGTATATACCTGTACACAGCACTGGCGAGCAGAGGTAAGATAGACTGCTGCCCAGCCTGGTCTGTAGAGCAGGTTCTAGGCCAGCCAGGGCTACATAGCATGGCCAGGTCTCAGAAGCAAATAAACCGGATATATAACATGCATGGATCTGTAAATATTACAAGTGTATTGGTAATGGGTGACTTCTGTAAGTTTTGCAGTTTTCAGATATTTGTACCTAGCCAATGGCTCTTTGGGTTAAACATATTGTAATGCTTCACTGCGGCATAAAGGACACACATCATCTTGGGGTGAGGTTTGCATATCAGAGCTGTTTTAATTGAGACAAGATGTGGAAATTATGCTTGGACTAAAACCAATATATAAAGGAAATGCTCCGGGAGCTCCCAGTCTCATCAATAAACATTATGAATATTTAAGTGCAAAGATTTGGTTTTCTATAACCCGTTACAAGAATCTTTTTAATAATTAACTTAAAAACATTTCTTAAAGGTGACAAGGAGGAAAACACTGGCAGACACTGAGGGGCTTATACTTCAGGGCGGTTTTTAGGACGACCCTGGGAAAGAACATTTTACGAATGAAGTTCTTTTTGGTATTTCAGTCCCTCCATATAAAGCCAAGGGCTGTCTTCATCATGAGACACACTGCAATGTGCTGTCGGCTGGGTCCAGCACGTCTGCCTTCGTGCCTGTCTACATAGTCTCAGTGACAACCCGTGCCAGCTCCATTCATAAATGGACCCTTTAAGATGCAGCCACGTCAACACTAAATGTAAGCATGTAAGCTTAAAGACTTGGTGACAGCAACAAGTGCTCCCCTAAAGTTCTATCCAGAGCATGACAGGGAAATGCTAGCTGGAGGCTCTGGGGACCGGCTGTCTTCTGAACCTTTACTGAACACTCACTCCTCACTGTAGAGCACAATAAAAAAAACTTCAACTGGTGCATGATACAAAGAGTTATAATCTGTCCCTACTGTTGAATCCCGATTTTTTGATTCTCAATAGGAAAGTCGTGAGTTACAGTAATCAAGCAGTAGTTTAAACAAAAAGACTAAAAATAATTTGAAACATTATCAAATTACAAAGCATTGCTTCTCATAAACAGGATGCACATAAAATTCAAACTATTCTAAGTTCAGAATTATGAAATGCTATTTTAAAAGCATGGAAATTTTAACTTCAAACTCTTACAAAATGTAAGACTGTGGCCTCTTAAAATATGCCTTGTGCGATGTGTCATGTTTCGGTGCACACATTAGTAGGTGCATCTCCACTGGCTTCTCAGGTCCTGAACATCTCCTCTGGAGATGAATAATGTGGGAGATTTATGTGTATTCCACGTTTTCTGTTAATTCCTGTCCATAACTACCATGATAAGTCTTCTTTAGCGTGTCGCTGATGTGGAAGCAGGTGTGCTTCAGCAAGTATCTCCTCAGTTCGCTGAAAGGTGATTCTCAAGGCAGCTCACACCCTGCAGACCCAGTGTTCTTTGCATTCATAGTGACCCCTAGAGTGGCCGACCACTGCGCGACTATGAATGGACGGAAGGGAAGAGAAGGTGTGAGAAACAGCCGCCTCCAGGAGGCGTTCTCACTGCAGTGAGGAACATTGCACATATAAAACTGATGTCACCACTATCAATGAGTGACTGAACAGTAATAACCTCCCAGCTGTGCTTCCTTTTTTCACACCACTTTGCCAACACTTGGAATCTAATGGAATCCAATCATGGGACCAAGAGCTTAAACTTTTCCCCAAAAGAATCAGAGCCAGTCTTCATCCATGGCTATTTTTCTTCTTTCTGTTAAGTCACCTGTTTGCAAACAAAGTAATACAGTGTTAGAACAAAATGCCTCTTAAACATAGGGCTATAGTTTGTTCCCTCATGCCCTTAGAAATAACTTTGTTTTTTCGAGACAGGGTTTCTCTCTGTAGCCTTAGCTGTCCTGGAAGGCTTTGTCGATCAGGGTGGCCTCCAACTCACAGAGATCCACCTGCCTCTGCCTCCCAAGTACCGGGATTAAATGGAAATAACTTTTAGCTCTTTAATAGTCACCTTTACAGTAATGGTATAGGATTTTTCCCCTTTTTCAAGATAAGGTTTCTCTATGTAACAGTATTAGCTATCCTGGACTTACTTTTGTAGATCAGGCTGGCCTTGAACTCACAGCAATCCGCCTGCCCCTGCTGGGATTAAAGGCATGTACCGCCACCATGCCCAGCTGTATTTCCTTTTTTAAAATTATATTTTATATGCATGAGTGTTTGCCAAGTACATATGTGCACTACAGGCAGTGCCTGTGGAGGCTAGAAGAAGGTAGCCTGTCAGATCCTGGGGCTGAGCTGCTATGTGGGTACTGGGAATTGTACAAAATACCTCTGAGTAGTCAGTGCTCTTAACTGCTGAGTCATCTCTCTTGCTCTGTAATGTCTGTATTCTTAAAAGTGGTAAGAATAAAAGTCATTTAATACGAACTTTGATCACTATTGAGTGTTAGGTTCATTTTCATTTCTATTTCTCTTAGGGTAATACTTATGTCAAAGGGTGTGGTGTTTCACAAATTGGCAGAGTAAATGGTTGTCTTTAAACTTCAATAGAGACCCTATAGGAGAAGGATAAGAACCATTTTTAAATAGCCATGAACAAGCACCATGTTTCTGAGTTGCAGTTTTACATTTTCTATTAATGAAGCTACACACAGGCACTGAGTACCTGAAGCACAGCTGATGTGGCTAAGACAATAACTTTTTAGATTAAGAAGCTCAAAATATTTTCTAATAAGTATATTTTTGTTTTGATAGGATATTATTTTACTGAGATGTGCTAGTAGACGTGAAGGCTGCATCTGAAATAGACATGGGTTTTGAGGCCTTAGTACCTAAAAAGGCTGAGTACACAGGGCTAAACAAATTATTTCACAGCTTTATGTTAACTGCATACTGAAAGGTACTGTTTTGGCCCTGTATCATATAAAATTAACATAAATGTTACACCTTCCCTTACATCTTTGTAATAGGATGACCAGCGGTTTCCTTACAAAGACATTTGTGCTTCCTTTCATTCCCTTCCCATTGTTTGAGAAACATTCTACAAGAAACAAGTCTATAATTCTCCTTCATGTGTAGAGAGCTACCTGTGGACATGTTATCCATGCCTGTCTCTGGGAAGCCTCAAAGTAGGATGAAGAGCATACGTTGATCTTTTAAAAGCAATTCTGAAGGTGTGTAGATCTGCTGAAAAGAAAGACCAGGCCCTCAGACTCCCTCACAAAGTGCTCTGACGCTCAGCACCCAGACATGTAAATCACCTCATCTGAGCCACACAAAATGCTGCGGCCTTGTCTTTCATGTCAGGCAAGACCTGGTGAGAAATGTTGACCTGCAGCAAAAGAACTAAGTGTGCAAGGGCCAGTGGCACGTTAACACTGTGCCTCAGCAGTGATGGGGGATATACAGGTGAAAAGAGCAAGAAAAGCCACAGGCAGGAGACACAGGACTGTAAATGTCTGATAGTGTACTGTGGAAAAGATCCTTGGAAGACAACTAGAATCTCTGAGTATCAGCACATTAGTTAAAAATACTGATATATATATGTTTCTTGGTTGGTTTGTTAAGTTTTTTGTTTTTGTTGTTGTTGTTGTTTTTGAGACAGGGCTTCTCTATGTAGTCTTGACTGTCCTAGACTACACAAACCAACCAATATAGACTGTGCCCCTAAAAACGTATCCAACTGTTAAGTCACATGAGGGACTGTTGTATAAAAAGACAGTCATTTTAAAAATAGGCACTGAGCAAATCAAGTATCCAGGTGGAAATAAGATGTTTTTCAGTTGAAACCTGGAATTAACATATTATCCATGCTATAACTGCGCCATATAATGAACAGGCCACAGTCTCAATCAATAAGAGACCCTGGAGCTGTGTAGCCAGCTCATGATCCTAAATACCCCGGGCCCGTTACCTGCTAGGTCTCCCAGTCTGTGCAAGGTAAAGCCTCCTCCTCATCCTCTGACTCTGGGGATGCTTCTTTTATTCTTCTCAGAGCTTCATGGATGCTCCGTGTCAAAGGGTCTGTATCAGGCAGGAGTGTGAAGGATTCTCTCAAAACTTCCTTCTGAACCTTCTTCAATTTTACCCCTTTCCTTATCTGCGCCAAGATATTATTACTGTCATCTTCATCAGGAAAAGGAGGCAGAGTCCGCTGTTCAACCTTTCTCAGATGAAAACTACCACGCTTCAAGGATGCTAACACCTCATCCATGGGTGAACTCACTTTGGAAAGAAATTTAAACAATCAGTTAGAATTATTGCACTTAAAATCAATCTCTGTGACCTCCAATGCAACCTGGGAGACAGTTTTGATGACTGGTAAGACTGCCAGAGGACCCCATACCATACCCACCGCCAATCCAAAGGAAGACAGTGGCTAGCTACATACTTCTTTGTCTTATTAATATTGGAGCTGGAAGATGGGCAAAGTCCTTGCTGTTCTCAAAATGAGGAAGTAAGTTCAGATCCCTATAAATCCCCACACTGGGAGGAGCTTGATGGGGCTGGGGTGGACTCACTGGCTAGTTAGTCAAGCTGCAATGGTAAGCTACAGGTTCAGTGAGAGACTGCCTCAAAATGTAAGGCAGAGAGCAACTAAGTGTATATGCAACATATAGATACACACATATATACGCCCATATACCACACAGACACACAATTTCATGTCAGTTCATTGTCACTGTGGTCTAAGAGCCTATTTCAGATTGTGGTATGAAAGATTTTACAGAGTAGTCTCAGATTAAAATGTAATATGTAAGTTGCTCTGTACTTTTTGCCCCCATGCACATATATTGTCTTTTTATATGAAGAACACTCGGGGCTTCAATATTAAGCTGATCTTGCCAATAGCTTCACAGCCTTTCTTATATATGTCACAGGCATCATTGTCATTGTCATCACCATCAATAGCACTGGAGCTCTACCATCCATTGTCATTGTCATCATCACCACCATCAATAGCCCTGGAGCTCTACCATCCATTGTCATCGTCATCATCACCACCATCATTAGCACTGGAGCTCTACCATCCATTGTCATTGTCATCACCACCATCAATAGCACTGGAGCTCTACCATCCATTGTCATTGTCATCACCACCATCAATAGCACTGGAGCTCTACCATCCATTGTCATTGTCATCACCACCATCAATAGCACTGGAGCTCTACCATCCATTGTCATTGTCATCACCACCATCAATAGCACTGGAGCTCTACCATCCATTGTCATTGTCATCACCACCATCAATAGCCCTGGAGCTCTACCATCCATTGTCATCATCATCACCACCACCATCAATAGCCCTGGAGCTCTACCATCCATTGTCATCATCATCACCCCCATCAATAGCACTGGAGCTCTACCATCCATTGTCATTGTCATCACCACCATCATTAGCACTGGAGCTCTACCATCCATTGTCATCATCATCACCCCCATCAATAGCACCTGGAGCTCTACCATCCATTGTCATCGTCATCATCACCACCATCAATAGCACCTGGAGCTCTACCATCCATTGTCATTGTCATCATCACCACCATCAATAGCACTGGAGCTCTACCATCCATTGTCATCATCATCACCATCAATAGCACTGGAGCTCTACCATCCACTGTCATCGTCATCATCACCACCATCAATAGCACCTGGAGCTCTACCATCCATTGTCATTGTCATCATCACCATCAATAGCACTGGAGCTCTACCATCCATTGTCATCATCATCACCACCATCAATAGCATTCGACTCTACCACTAAACCAGACTCTCTTTAGTCAGGAAAGTTTACCATTCAGGTTAGATATCATATTTCTTTTCCTAACATGTAAGTGCTACCCAACAAAAATGGTCAAATGTCACTTCAGAGGATATTTTAAAGATGTGCCTCACAGCTCTAGAAGTCACATTTGTAAACACTTGCGCTCCCCTGTGACCTTGAATGCCTGTTGCTTTCGTATGTCCAACACAGAACTCAATGCGAAGCTCCTTCCCTGTGCTTCACTTTACCCACAGTCCGACGGCCCTACTCACTCACCTCTCCGCCTCTGCAAACCGTCAGCAGTCTTTCTGAGCTTCTTTCGGGCGCTGACTAGCTGGCTGCTGTCAAAGAGGTGTGCTGATGGGGCACTGGCTGACTTTGGGATCCTCTTCTCATTGCCCTCCTTTCTAAGCAGATCTTTCTCCAGTGTCTCTGCAGTGCTGGTGGCATCGGTGTCCTTTGCAACAGGCAGAGGTGGGGGCGGAGGTGGGGGTGGAGGAGGAGGAGGAGGAGGTGTAGGAGGAAGAGGGGGTGGGAGAGGATCCATGGTAGCAGAACATGGTTTGAGGTCATTACTGGTCAAAAGTGGAAGTGACGCGGGTGGAGGAGGCAGTTCAGAGGTAACAGCACTGGGAGGTAATGAAGTGGCTTCAAGTTGTACTGAAGAAGTGTCTTCAAGCTGAACAAGGCTCCGGGGTTCTGCTGTCTGTGAAGATCCCAGCTGGTGCCTTCCTTCTCCCGCCTCTGATGTCTCCTCCCCCTGCAGCACGGCTGGGAGAGAGCCACACTGCTCCTCACAGGACACAGGACTTGCTGTGCTTTTTCTTCTCGCGTGAGCCACTCGTAATCTGGTTGATTTAAGGATGACTTGCCCCGGGTACCTCTAAAATATCAATGTTATTGAGTGAGCATATTATAATAAACTAATTTGCGAACAAAAATTATTATTTTGGGTATTTTCTGATTTTCCCAAGGGACAGGGGAAAAAAATTCAACAAACAACCAGGGAAACTAAAATACCCATGCCTAAACTTTCAATAACTTTTAAATAATTATCACCAATTCCCCTATTATCTACTTATGGAAAATGCTAAGTCTTGTTCTGTCTTTACCTAATTAAGCAAAAATGCTTAAAGACACCATGTGCAGGTGTTGTGGTCCACTAGTGTTCAATCCTAGCATTCAAGAGACAGAGAGGTAGGTGGATGGCTGAGTTTGAGGCCATCCTGCTCTAGATACATTCTTATCTAGCCAAGACTGTATAGCAAGACCACATCTCGTAAGAAAACTAGCCATGTGACTTCAAGTCTTCAAAGGTGTGGGAACCAGGCCCGACTGGGCTGCCTGCCTGTCTTGCTGTTGCACGTCCTGTTTTTAGCAGGTCTGTGCTTATGATGGTTAGCTAGTCATGGATACCGCTGTGAGAACGCACCCCTCCCTTCCTTGGGACTTTCCCTCGTGTGCGCAATCACCTCTTGAGGGATTTCACCTGCGAGTGGCAGTCCTGCTTTGCTGCCTATAAAAAGGCTATTTGGGCGCTGAATAGAGGCCGCCTCGATCTTAGCACGAAGGACCGCTGTTTTATTGTGTGTTAAATCTGCAGTCCCTCCACCTTGACTCGGGACCACGGTGGTGCAGGCGCCACACAAAGGAAGAAACATTAAAAAAAAAATCAAGACAAACAGTATCAAATACATACATTACTTAGCCATACATTCTTAGCAGAAAGGTAAGAAACTACTGCTGTTTATTTTCAAATGTTTATCCTTTTTTTTTTTTTTTTTTTGAAAAGGCCTGATAAAAATTTTATGGCAAGGGAGGGGTGAAATGAGGTGTTTAGTAGTACTGATTTTTTTTTTTAATTGAAAGAACCTAGGCTTTCTTGACATTCTATTCTTTACATTCCTGAGGCTGTGCATGAGGGGTTGTATTGTTGTTTTTAGTTTTTCCAGACAGGGTTGTTTTCTCTGTGTTATCTTGGCTCTCCTGTATTCACTTTGTAGACCAGGCTGGCCACACAGACCAGGGTGAACTCACAATGATCCGCCTGCCACTGCCTCCCAGACGTGCGCCACAATGTCAAAAGACTATTAATGTCCAACTTGGCCACAGGAAAGAGCCAATCAAACTGCTGTGTTTGAGAATATGTTCTAAACAGAAACGTTAACGAGCAATGGGGAAAAAATTAATCAAGAGACTACATTTCTATTACCTGCTTAAATGTTCGAAGTCTATCCAGTGTCCTCTGTCTCTCTTGGCTAACCCAGGCACTTTTTCTTTCCTCTTCATCATGTAATTTTTCTCTCTTCTGGTAAAAAGAAAGAGAAGATTTTCCCCAATATGTCAAACAAATGAGTCAAAAAAATGACTCATTCAGTTGGGCATGGTGGTGCACAGCTTTAATTCCAGCACTAGGCGAGGCAGAAGCAGGCAGAAAAACAAACAAAAAACCAAAAGTTTTTGCCAGGCATAGTAGTAGTGCCTACTTTTTAATCCCAGCACTTGGAAGGTAGAAGCAGGCAGATCTCTTTAAGTTCGAGGCCAGCCTCGTCTACAAACCCAAGAGAATGACTCATTGGACACTTATATTGCCTATAAGTTCACATTGGTCCGATAAAGTAAGATGACATTTCTCGGCGGGCATGGTGGCGCACGCCTTTAATCCCAGCACTCGGGACGCAGAGGCAGGCGGGTCGCTGTGAGTTTGAAGCCAGCCTGGTCCAGTACAGCCAGGGCTACACAGAGAAACCCTGTCTCGCAAAACAAAACAAAACAAAAGATCAATTCGTCTAGGGCTGGGGAGATGGCTCAGAGGTTAAGAGCACTGACTGCTGTTCCAAAAGGTCCTGCGTTCAATTCCCAGCAACCATGTGGTGGCTCACAACCATCTATAATGAGATCTGGTGCCCTCTTCTGGCATGTGGGTGTATGTGCAGGCAGAACATTGTATACATAATAAATGAATAAATCTTTAAAAAAAAAAAAAGATGACATTTCTCTAAGCTAAACACTACTTTGTCTCAGGGATTTGGGCTGAAACAAACTTAGAAATACTTTTCTGGCTTTCACATTCAGCTAACTCAACTCAGCAACCACATCAATAATTTTTTGGTTGTGTTTTCGTGCGCGCACAGCTAAGGCCTGGTAATGCACATTTGTAATGATAAGACTCAAGAAGCCTGGATGGGACCGTTATGAACTCTAGTCTACCTTTAAAAAAAAATAAAATATAAAATGTGAGGTGGGTTGATCACTATGAGTTCGAAGGTCAGCCTGGTCTACACAATGAATCCAGGACAGCCAAGCTATACAAAGAAACCTTGTCTCGGAAAACAAAACAAACGAAAAATAAAAAGATGATGGTAGGATATTTGGATAATATAATTTCATACTGATATTTATTTACATCTATTGATTCAAAAACATTTCAGGGAGAACCTAAAATAGCCTGTACCCAGAGTGACAGGCACAAAACAAACAGAAAGCCATTATTAGAAAAACTAGACAATAGCAGGCTCATTTTCAAGGTCATTTGGTCACTGTATAGTGTGGAAGACAACCTAACTAGTGTGTCCCCTCATCCAGCCTTTCTTATATCATAATAGAAGCCCTGGTTAATGCAATAAGACAAGAAAAAGAAACAAAAGTATGCACATTGGCAAGAAGTAAAGCCATGTAGAAAGAAAGAAAAATCAACATAAAAATAACAGTGGCATACGCCATTATAGCACAGATGCTATACATAAACAATCTAGTGTACCTACTAGAATTTGAAATTAAATATGAATGCAGGCGTGGTGGTGCTTGTGATCTCAGCATTCGGGGAGGCAGAGGCAGGTGGATCTCTGTGGGTTCAAAGCCAGCCTGGTCTACAAAGTGAGTTTAGGAGCCAAGACTGTTACACAGAGCAACCCTGTCTTAAAAAGCAAAACAAAAAGAAAAACCAAAACACCAACAAAAAAAAAATTAAGTACAAAATACTACTAACCCCCACAAAAATCTGACTACATTATATGATTTAAATGAAGAAAACTATAAGTATCTGATAATATAGACCTTGTTTGTATACAGTAAAAATAGATTACTTCTTCTCAATTTTATCTAGAGGTTCAATACAGTCCCAATCTAAATTTGCAAATTATCTTGCTGTATTCTAAAGTTTAGACATATTGCAAGGAAGAGACCTGAGCTAATAAAACAGTCTCCAAAGAGACCCAGAGAGACAAAATTCCCTGACCTTTGACTAAAGGGCAAAACCAATACAGTGGAACACAAGCAGTTTGTTAAACAAATGGTGCTAAGCAAGTGGACATGAGCATGCCAAAACTGGAATGTACACACTGACCTGAGTCTTGCCAAAAATGTAAAATGTAAACCCCTACAGTGTTTAAATTCAGAGATACACCATGGTATGAAAGCAACAACTAAGAGACTGGATTTTGCTCAGAGTAAAATCCCTGCCAAGGACACTGTTTAGAGAAAGAGAGGATAGCCCATAAGCTGTAGAAGTATTTGCAAAATACGTCTGCTAAATAAAGGACTCTTTTTAGGGAGAGTGGTTGCACATGCCTGTAACCAGAGGTGGAGGCAGGAGGCTCAGCTACACAGCAACTTTAAGGTCATGTTCTAGATGAAATCCTGTCATAAGAAAACCACCCAAGGGCTGGAGAGGTGGCTCAGCAGTTAAGAGCACTGGCTGTTCCTGCAGAGGACCTAGGTTCAATTCCCAGCACCCACATGGCAGCTCACAACAACTGTTTGTAACTCCTGTTCCAGGGGATTGGACACCCTCAAACACACATACATGCAGGCAAAACACCAATATACATAAAACGCAAATAAATTTTTAAAAAACACCCCAAATAGATAAACAAACAAAAACCTAAGTAAGGAATCTGAAAAAGCACTTTGCTAGTAAAGAATATACCAAAACTAAAAGAGACTACTGCACCTATTAGAATAGCTATTACCCGGCAACAGCAAAAGGCTAGAGGGGATGTGACAATAAACAGCTCTCACTATTGCTGGGATAAGTGCACACTTACTTTGAAGAACAGTTTGGCAGTTTCTTAAAACAATATAATCTTATCCTACTGTCCAACAATCAAAACCTTAAATCTGCATTATTAAGTGAAATAAGTCAACCTGAATACACTACACATGTCTATTCCAAACCTACATAGAGCAGCGAAACTAATCTGATTCTACAGTCGCAGATTCCTGTCGTTCTACATCTGACCTCCCCACACCAGGAGAGAGCGTCAACGTCAACAACAGACTTTGGACAGCTAAGGTGCCAACACTCAACTGCTGCTCACTGTAACATATGTAGACCCTTGTGGTAAAAGTGGCACACAAGAACTCTCATTCGTCATCATTTCTGCCTAAATTGACTTCTCAGTCATCCACTCAATCATAAATATTCACAGCCGACAACATCTAGTGACACAAACTTCATGCTCAGATATTTACCCCTTGTCAGACACAGTAAGATTTTGTTGCAAGTCTCCAAGAGTCCCAACTTACTAGTTGTACTGCATGATGGCTTCTATATTCATCTTCACTCTGAAAGCGCTGTTGGAACTTCTCATTGTGTTTTGCAATACAAATTTCCTAGAAAATATAAAAACTATGTTTTAATTAAGGTTTAGAAAGCACAGCAGAGTTGATCTAACTCATTCCATGAGAAGACCAAGAGCTAATGAGGACTAGCTCCTCTCTCCTTCACCACAGACCACTAAAACCTACTCTTTCTACATCTCTGGAGGGTCAGAACTGCCACTTAAGATCTGCCTAACACCGAGCAGCTGGGCCTCACTTCACTCTCTTAGTAGCCCAGCCTCACTACGGGATACTCAGAACCTCTCCTTTCAGTGCACTGCAGAGGATCCTGTAGCCGTGCCCTTTAGCAACTCACCCTCAGAACACGTGGAGTGCAGCCATTCCAAGGCGTGTAAGCTAAGTGGTTAATGTAACGAGCTGAGAATAGGCAATGGCTATTACTTTTAATAGAAGTGAGAATGACAAATCACTATTACAATTGGAATTATTAGACATGGTAAAGGATGAAGTAATGATTGAAAACAAGATTTTGATACCTTTTTATTTCTGAGGTAGGCTTTCTTGGCTGAGACACGCCCCCTTCTTGCTTCCAGCTGGCGTGCCTTCTGCTGCAGTTTCTGTAGCTCCTCCCTCTGTGCGTGCACAGAGGCCGCCATCTCTTCCTTCTCCAGCATGGCCTCCATGCTTTCATAAGTATCATAGTAGACCACTTCGTCTCTCTTTTCTGTCACAGAAATTGTGGTTAAGAATGAGCTTCTTTACTAAGCAGTGATTAAAAGGTGAGGAAATAAATTATGTGACATGGTACACAGTAAGTGTTCAATAAATACAGACTTCACGCTCCCACATTCCACCCATGCAAAACGGCAGAAATTCTGATTCTAGATAAAACATCCTTTAGCAAAGTAGGTACACTACAAAAATATTAAAAACCAACATGCAGCCATAATTGCTGAGTTTACAAAACCATGAGTTCAAGAACTCCTTCAAAACATTAATATCTAGACTTTTTTTTTTGTTTTAGGAGACACAGTTGGGGTCCGTGTGCACTTCTCCACATCCTGTCTTCTTAGGCTTCTGTGGTTAATGCACACCATACCTGATATAAGTCTTTTGATGCTCTCCAGCTGTGCAGTCAACAGTAACTCTTCACACTTCAAGATTTCAAACTGTACTTCATACAGCTGAAGTTGCAGATCATAGTAATCAGATTCTAGCTGGTCCAGCTGAGCAATGGCTTCTGTACCACCCTGTAAACTTTGCATCTGTGGTGAAAACAACAATACTATTAACGGGTGGAGACAAAGTACGTCCCAAAAGCAACTGCTTTAGGAAGGAGAGAGCTGGGCAGTGGTGGTGCACACCTTTGACCCCAGCCCTGGGGAGGCAGAAGGAGATGGGTCTCTGAGTTCAGGCCCAGCCTGGTCTGCAGAATGAATTTCAGGACAGCCAGGACCACAGAGAAACCCTGTCTCAAAACACAAAACAAAACAAGAGTGAAAATGAAAATCAGATTTCTGAGCTGGGCGTGGCACTGAGAATACAGAAGACCACTTACGGGCAGGAGTCTGGGCTCCTTTAGAGAATACAAGACTAGTGACATAGGCTCAGTACTCCAGCTACTCAGGAGGTGATGCTGTTAGATCACTGACTTAAGGCCAGCCTGCTAAAGAGTTTGTTCAAGGCAGTCTGGCAACTTACTGATCTCAGAATACACGGTAAGAGCAGCAGGGACAGCTCAGCTACAAGCGCTGGCCTACTTGTACACTACCACTATCTAAAGTCAGTTTCCACTGTCATAAGGTGTGGTAGGGGTGAGACATCTATACTTTAAAAAATATACACAGAAAGACAAAGGGCACCAGGGTAAATTCCAGGCCAGACCTTATCTCAAAACAAACAAACAAACAACAACAAAAAGACAAAAAACCACAGGCCTCCCGGGTAGACAGTGCTAAAAACAAAGGACTGCAGGGAGCAGGGTGTGGTGGCACACACCTTTAACCTCAGCATTCAGGAGTTCTAGGCCAGCCTGGTCTACGAAAGAGTCCATAATAGCCAGGGCGGTTACAAAGAAACCCTGTCTCAAAAAACCTTAAAAAAGAGGACTGCAGCGGGGCAAAGCATTTGTTTGGGATGAGCTTAACACTTTACACGTGTTGTTTCCCATGAGTAATTCAGACACCTTAAATTGGGGCTATTAAAGCTGACATAGTACATCATCACAATTAAATGCATATAAAGCACAATACCATGTTATACAACAAGCAAAAACCTAGCAAGAATGACTAACTGCCAGTTTTTTAAATGCTTTGAAGAATTCAGACACATAATGCAAGACTTTAAGAACAGACTGTTGCAGTCACAGATGTGGTCTAGAGAAGATGAGCGCACACTCTCTCAAGCTCTAGAGCTCGGGCTCAGCCCCTCCATTCTCCACACTGGAGGCCTATGTATAAAAAGCTGTACTGCCTAATGTTAGGGGTCAGGGGTCTTTGCCTTTGGCACCCTGTGTTGCCAGAACAGCTCAGACGGATGGGGTCAACACTAAACAGTGAGATGAAAGCAAAGTTTATAGCATGTGCAATAAAAGGGCAGGGACTTTTAAAAGAAATCCAGATAGCCAATAACAAGGAACAAACTCATTAAAGGGAGACCACATAGAAATGCCTCAGGGGACTGTGGATGAAATCCTTCAGAGACTGAATACAGAGACAAGGTCTGACTCTACCTTCTAACAGCACACAAGACAGGCGATGTAGAGGGAAAAGCTGGGATTTAATCTATAACAGGAAAGACTGCTTTCTAGAGTATACAGTAGAGAGGCCTAATTACAGTGTTACTGCTGCTGCCCACTTGGCAATCCCAGCACACAGAGAGGCAAGAGAGCTGGAAGGCCAAATCCAAGGGTAGCCTGAACTATATAATGAGATCTTATATTTAAAAACATTAGCCAGGTGTGGTGGAATACGCCTTTAATCCCAGCACTCAGGAGGCAGAGGCAGGCAGATCTCTGAGTTCAGGACAGCCTGGTCTACAAATCAAGTCCAGGACAGCCAAGGCTACAACCGACCCCCACACACACACCAAAAAAAGAAAGAAAAATATTAGTAACAACTTGGGAGGCAGAGGCAGACAGATCTCTGTGACTTCCAGGACAGCCAAAGCTCTTACAAAGAGAAACCCTGGGGTGGGATGGGGAGGATATATAGATATGGGTGCTGGGAATTGAACTCAGGACCTCTGGAAGAGCAGGCGGTACTCTTAACCACTGAGCCATCTCTCCAGCCCCCCTGAGGCATTTCTATGTGTGTGTGCCATTGTGGATCGCACCCAAGCCCAAAACAGATTCATAAATACAGTCTTTAAGTCTGTATGTGCAAGGGTGGTTTGCCTGCCTGTATGTCTATATGCCACCAGCAGGCAGTGCTCAAGGAGGACAGAAGAGAGTGCTGGGTCTTCTGGAAATGGAGCTAGAGTGGGTTAGCTGCCTTGAGGCTGGCAAGAACCTAACAAAGGTTGTCTGAAAAAGCAGCTAGTCAGACATATCAACCATTGGCCCACCTATCTCTCTGGCTGTGATAAAGCAACATTTTCTACATTTAAACGGAGGAGAAGGGGCTAGAAAGACGGCTCTGCAGTTAAGAAAAGGTGTTGCTCTTGCTGAGGAGCTGGATGGAGTTCCCGACACCCGGGTGGAGGGCAACCATCCATCCCTGACACCCATCCCAGGGAGCCAAGTGCTTCCTGCCATAGGTACCAAGCATCTGTATACTGTGCATGCACACACACACACAGGCAGAACATTCATATACATAATTTTAAAGTGTTTGCCCTGTACTATTGAAAGTAGACATGAGAGTAACAGCTTGACAAATGCATATCAATTTAGAGGGGTGCGGGCGTGGTGGTGGTGAGATAGGATCGCTCTCACAGAGCCAGTGCTGGCCTGTACTTGGTACATAGCTGAGGACGAACAGAAATGCTTTCTAAACTTCCTGTCTCTACCTTGAAGGTAGAAGCATGCTCCACCACACATTTACTAGTTTTAAATCAAAATTTAAAAAATGGAAATAAGCTGTTCTATACTGGGTAACAGACCTGAATAAACAGAATTCTGAAAGAAAGAAAGAAAGAAAGAAAGAAAGAAAGAAAGAAAGAAAGAAAGAGAAAGAAAGAGAGAGAGAAAGAAAGAAAGAGCTAAATATCTGAAGAGACACTTCTTAAAAGTAAACATACAACATTTTCCAAATTCTAGCAATCATAACACTGCGCGTGGGGATAAAACAGTATAACTGGAAATGAGCAGCACATCGTGACACGGGGTTTTATTGTTTTGTTTACTATGCAGTTCTCTGTGAACACTGTGGCTGGCAATGGCTAGATTATTCTGTTGTATGACTACATGCTCTCTCTGTGTTTTTAGAGACAGGGTTTCTCTGAGTGGCCTTGGCCATCTCACGGCCATCTGGCTGCCTCTGCCTCCAGATGGACTGGGATTGCAGGCAAGTACCACGGCGTCCGCCTCTCTAAGTGGTTTTATTTTAACTTTTCATTATTATTTTTGTGCTGGGTGTCCTAAATGTGGGTAGAGATGAAGAGACGGTATTGTTAAATGGCTGGGCGTGGCAGTGCACATCTTTAATCCTAGCACTCAGGAGGCAGAGGCAAGCAGATCTCTGGCTTCTAGGCAGCCTGGTCTACAGAGCGAGTTCCAACCTCTTTTCCCCCCCTTCTCTTTCCTCGTTTTTTGGCTTCTTCGTCACTTTTGTTTTTCCATGGTAGATGTGATCTTAATTGCCTGCGTATTAAAGTAACACTCCAGAACAAACCAGCATGTGCTACTCCTTTGAGCGGTGACAATGAAGGCTGGGCTGGCTTTGCAGTGGCCCCACTGACCATTACAGCAGGAAGAACTGGACGTGCCTAGTCATGCACAGAACACACCTGTGGTGCTGACGCGCTTACAAAAGTCACCGAAAAGACCGTGGGACAAAGAGAGTTTTGTGGCCTGAAATGCTTAATAATCCTACTCCATGTGTTATTTAATGTAAAACACACACATACACACACACAGTTTAAAAATCAATGCCAGCCATGGTGGTGCATGCCTTTAATCCCTGCACTTGGGGGGCAGAGGCAGGTGGATCACTGAGTTTGAAGCCAGCCTGGTCTACAAAGCGAGTCCAGGACAGCTAAGGCTACCCAGAGAAGCCCTGTCTCGGAAAAAACAAAACAAAAAGCAGACAAACAAACAAACAAACAAAAAACCACAAATCTAATAATGAATCAATAATTCTATTTTATCTAATCACCTTTGCACAGCTCACTCCGCGGAGACCAATAAAACATTTTGCCTTTCTTACCAAACTCTTTGAGATAAATGCGATGCTAAAAAAAACATTAAGCGTAGTTTTGTGCTTGCCTAACTCCACATTACTTTCAATATAGCCATCAAAGGGGGAGAAGGAGAAGGAGTACGTGTGTTCATTTCTGAGACATGCCTTGGTTTCTACTATTGAAGATGAATTAAGTTTGTTAACCCACAGATCACATAAACTTGCCAAATCTCACTATATTCTATGACCATGTCTTATCTATGTTTTTAAAAAAAAATAGCTTATTTTAAAAAGGCTGTGTGTGAGGTCAATGAAATGGTTCACTGGGCTCAAGGCACTTGCCTTGTAAACTTGCCGACCTGAGTTTGAGGTTTGTTTTTGGTTTTGTGTTTTTAGTTTTTTTTGAGACAGGGTTTCTCTGTGTAACAGCTCTAGCTGTCCTGGAACTCACTCTGTAGACCAGGCTGGCCTCAAACTCACAGAGATCCACCTGCCTCTGCCTCTGCCTCTGCCTCTGCCTCCCAAGTGCTGGGATTACCCAACACCAACTTGAATTTGATCCAAGAACACCAAACTCCATTTCCAGAAGCCATACAATTGTGGAAGGAGAAGACTCTACAAAGCTGTCCTCTGACCACCACAGGAAACATGGTATGAGAGCTCTTCAACACACACGCAACAGATAGAATAAGTTGGGGAAGGCAGGGCAGGAGGCAGGTTGAGTCATTTATGTCTCTCACTTCCTGAAATGTCTGGGAAAGGCACTTATTTATGTTGAATGAACTGAGAGGGTATGGTAGAGTGAGTAAGAATGACCTCCCATAAACTTATATCTTAATTCTTGGTTACCAGGGAGTAGCACTATTTGAAAGGATTAGAAGGCTTAGGTATGGAACTGTTGGGAGTAGATGTGCCCTGAAGGAAGTGTGTCACTGATAATTGACTTTTAACATTTCAAAAGCCCAAGGCAGGTCCATTATCTCTCGGCCTGTGAACCAGGATGTAGCTGCTGCCCCAGTGCCATATCATGCATGCCACCATGTACCTGCCGTGGTGATAATGGACTACGCCTCTGAAAATGTAAGCAAGCCACACGTTAAATGCTTTCTTTTATAAGAGCTGCCTTGGTTGTAGTGTCCCTTTCACCGCAACAAAAGAGTGACTGGGACAGAGGGTCAATTTTAATATTGGAGAATTCCAACAGGCAGGGGGTGAAATGGCAAAGAAACAAGAAGAATTAAACAGAACACCAAGGTTTGGGGAACCATGAAAAACCATGAGTACATAAAGCAAAAGAGGTGGTTTCCTAATTAGGAGCCCTTGCTACTCTTCTAGAGGACCGAAGTTTAGTTTGCAGTACCCACAGCAGGCAGCTTACAACCACTTACATATAACCATGGGCACTCAAACATGTGCAACGGAACAAAAAAAGCAAAGACCTGCTATGGGAAAATGAAAGAATCTGGTTTTTCTGCAGAAAAATAACATGCAGTACTCTAAGTATAAGACAGGAGGGGCTGCACCCTCAAGGCCAGGCAAGGTTACAAAGTGAGTCTATCTCATATACATAAGAAAAAAATAATGTGTACTAAAATAAACAATTATCCCAAAGTATAAAATTGATTAGGGAATGCAAGGAGAAATGTCCACAATTTAATAAACACATTTTGGGTTTTACATGCATAGGTGTCGCGTCCATCTCTCCAGCCCTCAACAAACACTTTCTACGTGTTAAACACTCTTTCCTCAGCAGTGAAGTCTGCTATAAGCATCTAGATCACCTTGAAGGCTCAATCTTATGCTACTACTCAACTATTCACTAGCCTCATTTTCAAAACCACTTCTAGTCTTAACATTTACAAGCTAGCAGCAGACTAGTGTGTGTGGGGGGGGGGGGGGGGATGCCTTTTCCGTAAAGCAATCTGTTGTAAACCAGTTTAATCCTAAAATAGGGAGCTTTGAAATAATGGCTCAGAGAATAAATAATATCAAACAGTTTTAATATTTTGAAGCATAATGTAGGCACCAACAGTGAAGTCCAATACTGTATTTTACTGTAGTTTTTCTAGACAGTTTCTCTGTATAGCCATGGCTGTCCTGGAAGCACTTTGTAGACCAGACCAGTAATCCTCCTGCCTCGGCCTCTGCCCCACCATCCCGGGCTCAATACTGTACTTGGACATGTGATGGAGTAAGATGATAGATACTGAAAGGAACAGCAGGGTTTTCTTTATGAAGAGCCCCCATCCAGGCTCATTTTTGAATGCTTGGTTCCAGTTGGTAAACTCCTGGGGAAGGGTTAGGACATGACACTTTGTTGGAGGATGTTATGTCACTTGGGATGGGTTGTGGTGTTCCAAGGGACTATCACCACTTGGCTCTCTCTGCTTGTGCTCTTTTCTATGCTGAAAAGCTTTGGTGCAGTGCCTGCCTGCTGCTATGCTCTCCGCCAGGACACTCATAGTCTCTAACCCTCTGGAATCATGAAACCCAAATTGAATTCCCTTTTTAAGCTACCTTGGTCATGGTGTCTTAGCACAGCTATAAAAAGTAACTAAGACAAGAATATACCCGTGTATCCTAGCTATAATTAATGTCAACCTGAAAGAGCTTAGGATCGATTATAAAGTGTCTCCGTTGAGTAACTCTTATCAGGTTGATCTATGAGGGGCTGTATTGATTGTTAACAGATGTTAGAGAGCACAGGCCACTGTGGGCAGAACCATTACCTGAATAGGTGGTCCTGGGCAAGTTGAAAGGAACTAGCAGAGCATGAGTCTAAGCCTTGAGAGAATAAGGCAGCAAGCACCATTTCTCCACGGTTTCTGCTTCAAGCTCCTGCCTTGATATCCCTCTGTGACTCAGAGGTATAAACCAATAAACCCTTTCCTCCCATAGCTGCTGTTGGTCACAGCATCAGGAAGAAACTAAACTGTGCTGTGTGTGGTGGCATGGGTCTTTAATTCCAGTGCTTGACAGGCAGCGATGGATGCCTGGGTTGCCCAGCCCAGTCTAATTGACAAGTCCCAGGACAGTGAAAGGTCTTTTCTCAAAAAAAAACACCGTGGTCAGGGCCAGGTGTGGTGGTGCTCACCTTTAATCCCAGCACTTGGGAAGCAGAGGCAGGCTGATCACTGTTTGAGGCCAGCCTGGTCTACATAGCTGAGTCCAGGAAAACCAAGGCTAAATAAACAAGGAACCCTTGAAACCACTACCCCCCCCCCCCACCAAAAAAAAAACCCCAGTGGTCATCAGCTGAGGAATGACACCCAAGGCCTCGTGCATCTACATCTACATACACATGTGCACCCAACACATACACAAATATGCACAAATAATATCAAATCAGATGTCTATCGAAATCAAGAATCTGATTTATATGAATCTTTTTACATTATATATCATTTTAACGATAGCTTTTGTTACCTCTTCTTTCAGTGCATGTTTCTTCTGTTCCAGACAAATCTCTTTAGCTCTCATCATCTGCAAGGTCTCTTTAGAAACTGCATACTGGAGTTTTTCCATGCGTTCAGCAGCTGCTGCCCATGATGCTTTGCCAAATTTCTTCTGATCTGCTCGCATCCGATCATACACAGCTGTTAACAGTAGTTTGTAAAGATATTAAGGCACAAAACTACTAAACACTAAAAAAAAAAAAAAGAATTAAAATGAAATAAAGTCTTGGGTTTCACTGATCCCCATAATAATCACACTTAATGTCTCTAAAACATAGTCCAGTAATATCATACGATCTCTGTTATCTTAAATTGTGGTGCACGCCTCAGGACTCAGGACTCAACAGATCAGCCTGGTCTACATAGTGAATTCCTGGACAGCCAGAGCTATAGTGAGATGCTGTCTCAAACAAAGCAAAAACAAAAAGAAACAACCTTCAACGTGGGATGTGGAGATAGCTGAGGAGAAAAACTTATCTACTGCTCTTGCAGAAGACCTAGGTTTGGTTTCCCGCATTCACACATCAGTTTGCAAGCCCCTGTAACAACAAGTTCCAGAGACTCCGATGCCCTCTTCTGGCGTCCTAAGGATTCTGAACACATGGTGCACATAAACTCACAGACTCACATACATACATATATACACATAAAGTAAAAATATGTATAAATCACACACACACACCAAAAAAACCTTAAGGCTGAGTTACATAGTGAGTTAATTACAGGACAGCATAGAGAGTTCCTGTCTCAAAAAACAAGGAAATAAATAAATCAATAAAAATAGCATTTAGCAATGGAAGTGAACATGATCAAAACACATACACACACAAACACATCATATCTGTGTGTGTTGGTTGAAAACTAAGCCCTGAATATTCAAAATGTTCAACTCTACATCCCGGGGTTTGCCACTGAGTACTCTGGAGATGTGATAACCAGATGCGGGAGGAACGGATACCTCGTGCTAGGTCAGGTCTCAGGAGAAGGTGAAGACAGAACCACCCACTCTAAAGACAGCACAGCCGAGACTCTTTCCCCAGGAAGGAAGAGCTTCTTAGTTTTTAATAACACAGGGCTCGATCACTGTTTTAATAACACAGTAATCGCTGACTGGCAGTTAATGTCTTCCAATCAAAAGAGCAGAAGGTGACTATGAACTTCCACCGTTCTTCCAGAAGACCAATTAGCAGCATCCACACTGCACAGCTCATAAAGACATACACCGCCAGCATCAGGAAGGCTGGTGCCTTGGGCCTCCATGGGCACCTATACTCACGTGCATTTAACAGAGACACAAATATAAATAACAAAAATAATCCTTTTTTTTTTTTTTTTTTAAAGCACATGCCTGTAATCCCAGCACTCGGGAGTCACAGGCAGATGGATCTCTGTTTGAGCCCGGCCTGGTCTACAAAGAAAGTCCAAGACAGCCAAGGCCACACAGAGAAACCCTGTTTCAAAAACAAAACAAAACAAACCTTAACTGCTCATTTTTTTAAATGCCTAAAGAGTCTTATCAAAAAGCCTACCTTTCTGAGCTCTAGCTGTTATTTCAAAATATTTGACAGTGAGGTCCTGAATGGACAGCACAGCCACGTGAGCTTTCCTCTGCCAGTCAGCATCTTCTTTTTGCAGACTCTCAATTCTTCGGGGTCCCAAATAATCATTCTCCATGGAAATCTGCAGAGAAAGGGGGGAATCTTTTATTCGTTACATTTGGTGTGTGGTGTGGAGGTCCCTCTGCCTTTGCACTTTCCCCTGGCTACCCTCTTCCGTCTTCCCATTCCCTATGGAAACAATAGACAGCAAAGCATTTGGTCATTTTTGAGTGTTGAGATCATGAGAAATTTTATTTTCCCACTGACAATGGTTATATTTTAGGTTAACAGTTATTTGTACGGTGATTATATTTAAATTCTATTAAATATTAAAAATTTTAAGACTGATGGTATTTTTTTTAATCTGCCCATGTGCATACTAAAAATATTCTAAATAAAAAGTTTTATTTACTGTTTTCCTTTTTTTTAGGAAACTAGGGTCTGGCATATCCCAAGCAAGCACTCTATCCCTTTTACATAAAAAATAAAATAGCTATTGTATTACAAAAGTCACAAAGAACAAAGGTGAAACCACCATGAGCAGAAATGGACCATGTATATACACTACCCAGCTTTATCACAAGCAAAAAATTTTAAAACTTAAGAAACATTTAAGCGGGGCTGGTGGCCATTGTCTGTTCCCCCAGCTCTTGGGAGGCTGAAGCATGGGGAGAGGCATGGGAGGGGGGGAGAATAATAACCTTAATAATAACACCGTTAAGGATAATAAAAAGCAGCTGGAATGTTGGCACACACCTTCATCCCAACACTCAGGGGGCACAGGCCAGCCTGGTCTTCAGGGTAAGCTTCAAGATACCCATGGCTACATGGAAAAAACCCATCTCAAAAGGGGGTATGGCTGTGGATAGAGAGATCGCTCGGCTTTTCTAGAAGACTCAGATTCAATTTATCCATAACACACTTTAAAAAAAAAAAATCAGGTATCAAAGAACTAAAAACTGTTAAAGAATTTCAAAAGCATAAATAAAACAAGCCATATTCTCTAAACAATGCAAGAAACAGATAACATAATAATCTGAAACTAAAGTAAAAGTTAATCACCAGGAATTTAACACCTTTAACTTGAGGGGAATGGGAGTTTAAAAAAGAAAAGACCTAGGATTTAGTTCTGTATGTGTTAGAATTTTGCAAAGGTCATGGCCAAAGATAGAAATCTGGGCTTCACTAACACAATGAAAGCATTTATAAAACTGTAAGGGTAAAGGAGGTCATCTAAGGAACGAACTCGAACGAACACACACACACACACACACACACACACACACACACACACACACACACACCAGCAGCAGCAAGAAATTCTACAAGAAAGAGTTGACACAGAGAAGTTGAAGGGAAAAAAGCATCTTTAGGGAGTAACAACTAGAGCTGTTCACACTGAGTTGGCTGAAATATGCTGTGTATGCTGCAAGTCATAAAACTCAACTCTTGCTATGATGAGTGTTCACAAATTTTCTCTTAACGCAAAATTATGCTAGAACAGTAGGTAGATACAGATCAAAACAAATGTCTATTACACAATAGATTTAGAGAAATAAAGACCAAGTATATACAGTACTCCAGATGTCATCTTTGGATGTATAATTTGGAGAGACCAGCGTAGGGGTGGTAGAGATGGTTCAGCACATAAGAGAACTTACTGCTGGTGGTGCAGAGACCTCAAGTTCCCTCTGTCCCCAGCCATCTACATGGTAGTTGGCAATTATCCATAACTCCAGTCCCAGGGGGTCCAATGCCCTCTTCTTCTTATCTCCATGGGCACCAGGCATAGACATGGTGCACATATATACATGTGAGCAAACAGTCATTCATATCAAATACAATAAAAATAAAGCATACATGGGGTAAGAGCAACATACTAATGTACTAGGTGATTCAGAGTGTCAAAGTGAGGAGGAAATATGTTACTGAGACAGATTCCTTTGGACTTACTAACCACAGATATTTTACAAACACCTAATCGAATCAATAAGGCATTAAACTAATCACAGTGTGGTATGCTGAATGCCAGGCACTACAGACGCCTTCCTGCTTCAGCCTCCCTCGGCTCCAAGTTCATGCCTTATAATGCCAGTTTTGGACTCTGCAAATGTGGTGTCAATTCTCCTCTCTTCTAGCCTTTGACTCTGCTGTACCTGCAGGCATCCATCATACCAGACTTGCTTCTACTCTAGCACTACAGTTCCTTCCTCAATAACACAACCAAGTCTGCAGCTTTTTCAACCCCACCCTCATAATGCAATAAGACAAGCTACTGCCAGCATGCTAGGTGCCCTGCCCTTAATAGAGGCCTGGATCTAAGTGAACCATCAAGGCCACTACAAGAAGCAACATCCCTTTCTTAAGCAACAAGCTCCACGGGGACTGTCCTCTGTGCTTAACTCAATTCAATTGTTTTCCTTTGTGATTTCACCTCTAAAAATGGTGGCCCTTTTAATGACTGAGGTAGCTTGCTGTCTTGCCTTCTTATGTACCTGCTTTACTTTATACCTAGTGAACAAATCTTTGTATTAGAGGGCTCGCTGTTGAAATTACTAGCTTGATTTTCTGATCAAACCCCAAAAAGATTTAACTAAGGAATAGAAATTTAATAAACACAACCTAGAACGTACAAACTCAAAGCTCCTAGCTCAGAACTTTAAGACAGACATTATTTCCACCTACATGAATAAGTGTACCTCCAAACAACAGACAAAGGAGAAGATAAACACATAGAAGACAGAAATTCTGTAATATGGGTTTAGTGGGAGGAGGTTAAAAACAAAACAGCACACTGCAACTGAAGATAATATGTGCGCTGCTGTTGGATTAGTCGTATTTGTCTGCCCCACCTTCACAAACAGAATACAAACATACTTTATATGCCGGTTTTCCTCTGCTGCTTTGGAGAGGACTTTTGAATTTAGGGGCTATAATGCTGCAACCAATTGCTAGAAACCTTGGCTGTTCATTTTATTGTACAAGGAACTAAGCAACAATCCTCTCTTCTCTTCCTAACTTGGGAAACTTGAAGACACTGCAGCAGCTCTGTTCAGCTGGAGCGTGTGCTAAAAACAATGACAGCTCTGTTTGGAATTTCAAGGCTAGAGAGAAAACAGAGCCTGTTTTTAGCATGGAAAAAGGTGTGTGTGTCAGTTTAGGTAGCCAGGAGAGTAAAACTAACTTATAAATACAAACTGTCTGGCATGGAATGTCTTATTATAAGTGCATCATTGCTAGGATACTGCACTTTGTAATAACATGATATTTTTGTGCGTTGTTAAGATGTTGGGAGAGCATAACTAGAGATTCTTTGATGAAGCAAGTGCAACGCAGATGTCTGTTGGCAGTGAGAAGGCTGCGGATGCTGCTCAGTAGCAAAGTGTGTAAGTGACATCAAAAGACCCTGGATTTGATTCCATGCCATACATCTTGTAAAAGATTAGTATCCAAATACAAGAACCCAATTTAAAGAATAGGCAAAGGGCCTAAACAAACAAGACATGGCTAATTGGCCTGTGAAAACTGTTTTATATCACTAATCATCAGGGAAAGTAAGTCAAACTCACAATGAGGTATCATCTCACTGTTTAAATGGGCAGTATCATGGACAAAAGATCACAAATATTGGGAAAAGGTGAAGAAAAGGGGCCCAATCTGGTCTTGAACTTAACAGTCCCAGTGCCTAAAAGATTTACAGAGTACTGCAATATCAATAAGTATATTCACAAATCTGTATTAGCATTTGCTCAGAAGATTCTTTAGTTAGGTTCTCCCAATGTCTTAACAATGCACAGAAATACCATAATAAGTTCGTACAAAATGCAGTGTCCCAGCAATGATGTTCTTATAACAAGGAGTTCAATGTTAGTGTGCTGGTGGGAGCACATTAGCGTTAATGAGAAGCACGCCACATATTCTTCTAGGTACATGAGTGAAGGACTTGATGTCAGTATGCTGAGATATGTGTGTTCCAGCATTAACTCAGCATTACTCACAACAGTAAAGAGATGAAATGAATGCCAAATGGACAAGGAAAGCCTGGACAAGCAAATAGACACATATAAAAATGTTATTTGGCCTTTAACAAGGATTATTATGATCCTAATTCATATAAGAGGGAGGGACTAGGGGCTTAGGGACGCTTTTGGTTAAAGGACACAGGATTTCACTTAGGAAGACTAAGTCCAAGAGATCTGTACAACATAGTAAAATATACCTAATATATAATATTCTTTAAAAACACACCAGCAGTTCTTAAGTGTTCTCACCAAAATTTGGTAAATTATGATAGTAGCTAGTTCAATTTTTTCCTTCTACAGTGTAAAAAATACAAAACATTACTATACATGACAAATAGTTTTGTGTAAGTTAAATATTAATTTTAAATAAAATAAACTGTAAAGACACTGATATAGTAATTGAGACCACGCTAGTACAGTCTAACTATGCCTCCCTAACTCCAAAGGTTCATCTGTTGTGCACTTGTTCCCCAGTTGGTGGTAATGGGGGTGTGGTGTTCCCTTCAAGAAGGAAGGCCAAGTAAGAGGCTCTAGCTTCAGCTTGGCCCCCCCCACACACACACACACACACTCAGAAGGGACTGTGTGGCCTGACTCTGACTGACTCCTCCTCCTCACACTTGTACCCCATTACTGCATCCATGAAAGGTGGCATTGCTGATGCTCTCTCCAGAGGTAGCACCGTGTTTAGAATACCAGCCTATCTCTCTGGGGTATTGAAAAGAGTCTGGCTTGGCATTTTTATTTCAGCAACATTAAACAGACCAACTTACTGACATACTTACAAATGTTATTGAGTCTTCCAATCTATTAACATGCTCTGCCTCTCTGTTCGGCATCTCACAATTTCTGCAAAGTTTTGGTGTTTGTTTGTTCTGAGCTGCTGGGGACTGCATCCTTGGGCACGGGCACGGGCATACACGCGCACGCACGCACACACACACACAGACACCATATTTACTGAGTTTTTTTTACAGTAGAGGGAAGGGAATACTAACCAACCCATAAACCCTGCCTATAAGAAATGTGGGGATAAAGATGGAGCAGAGATTAAGGGAATGGCCAGCCAACGACTGTCCCAACCTGAGACCCACCCCATGGGAGAGAGCCAACCCCTGACACTATAAATAAATAATCTGCTATGCTTGCAGACAAGAGCCTAGCATAACTGTCTTCTGGGAGGCTTAATCTAGCAGATAGCAGAAACAGATGCAAAAACCCACAACCAAACAGGAAGACCCCAGGGAGCTTTATGGAAGAGCAGGAGGAAGGAAGGGTAGGAGTCGGATGGGGCACCAACAGGAGAAATGATCCACTTAGTCTGGCTGTGAGTTGATGGCAGAGGAGGGTTGGTACCCGCGGAGAGTGGGTGCTGTTCTCTTCTCTGAGGAGAAGGGGAAGGAGGAATGGTCAGAGGGGGTGTGAGGGTGGGACCAGGAAAGAGGAGGCTGTGGTTAAATTTTAAAAGTTAATGAAAAAAAATAATTTAGACTAAATATCTAAAACACACTGAAATACATGTTTTTCATGTAACCAGGGTTTGGTTTCACTGGCTTTGTCTAAGTTTTGTCTGTTTCCCTTCTTATTAATCTTTTTCCCTTTTAATTTTATCCACTGTGGGTTTTTTTTTCTCCCTTAACTCATTGGTACTAATACTGAATCAATGTTTTTTCCAGCAACTTCAGCAAGAAGCTTCAACAGTTATTTTAGACCCCTCTCTAACAAATACTTAATGTCATAAATTCCACAAGCTGAGCTTTGGTTTCACATCTGAAGTCTTGTCGGGGGTGCAGAGCTGCCCTCGTCAGGTCTCCCTCAGACATTAAGCACACCAAAAGTTTAGTAGGATCCACAAGAGGCAGCAGTTCCTTTTGGAGGCATGGGAACAGTAGCAATACAGACTAACCAAAACCTCTGTAGACTACCAGTTAGAAAATGCATTTATAAGACGAGCAGTGGTAGTGCACACCTTTAATCCCAGCACTAGAGGCAGAGGCAGGTGGGTCTCTCAGTTTAAGGCTAGCCTGGTCTACAAAGTGTGTCCAGGACAGCCATAGCTACACAGAGAAACCCTGTCTCAGAAAAAAGAAAATACATTTATAATGATAACAACTCAATATAAATCTGTCACCTACACACAGAAAAACAGTAGTAGAATAAATTTTTCAGCATCAGTAATAGCACAGTGAGAATTATACACATTGCTACTTTTCCTACTTCAAAACTTTTAAACTGATACACACACATAGTACTAATGGGTCAGAGTGATAGGTTTCTACCTCAATTTTAGGCACTACTTTATCTTTATAAATTAAGAATAATTTTTAGAAATTTGAGTGGTAAAGGAACTGTCTAAAACATAAGTCCCTAGATTCAACTTAACTACTATATAGAAGGGGATTTTGATATTTTACTGATATAGCTAGCTTCTCAATTATTGTGCTGGTATGTTTTATGTCAACTTGATACAAAGCCAAAGCCATTTTAGAAGGAACCTCAATTGAAGAGAATGCCCCTATTAGATTATCCTGTGGATGTGCCTCAAGCATTTTCTTGAAGAGGGGGGTGGGGGGGTGGGAAAGAGTCGGCTCACCATGAGCAGTGCTACGCCATGGTTAAGCAAGCCAGTAAGCAGCACTCCTACATGGCTTCTGCACCAGCTCTGGTCTCCAGGTTCCTGCCTTGACGCCCTTCCGTGATAGATTGTGGATGGAGAACTATACCCTGAAAATCCCTCCCCTCCCCTAGCTGCTTTGGGTCCAGGTGCTTTATCACAGCAGAAGAAAACACTTTATCTTCAGAAGAACTAAACTGTATCACAGCCACCTGGTACTATGTAACAGACAATTGATTTTAGTTATGCTTATGGCAAATATTCTGCCAAATCACAGATCCACCTGCTTCTCACTCCCAAGTACTGGGATTAAAGGTGTGTGCCACCACTGTCCGGCTTATAATTCTTTTCTTAAAAATGTATTTTCTAACTTAACAGTAACTAGTAAATAAATAATAAGGTTTGAATTAGAGTCCCCTAACTTGCTACCTACTACTAGCTATGGATAAGGACATAAATGATCATCCCAAGGAATAATGTGGGTAACAACATATGCCCTGACACACTGAGATCAATAATTAGACATATTGAACGACAGGCACTATGCCTGCATAGAAGCACTCATAAGCCGCACAGAGAATAAAATAGTAGCATGAGAGGCAACAGCTTTAAGTGTTTTTCCTCACACTGCTTCCCAAGAAAACTGTAGTTAGTAGTGACAGTGGCTCACTCATACAGTCTATAGATTTCTCGGTGAATATTCAATACACTGTGTAACCAGAACTCTAAGGGCTAACCTTAGGTAATCAATGCTGAATTTTTAGGTGATATCTGCAGATACAAGCAGTCCAGAATTGGTAGGATACCTGTGCCATCTAGTAGTTCTTTGCTGCCTTTCAGGTTAGATTTTCAAAAAATGTCTACAGCTGATTTTCAGATATTAACTAAATATCCAGTCTTAGGTTTCTGATACCCTTCTAATCCTAGGAGAGGAAAAGACAAGAATCTGTTTGCATTATTTTATTTTGTTTTGTTTTGTTGGTATTTTAAATGTGTGACTAGCAAGTCTCAGAACTATTAAGCAGTGTGGCTACAGTTTAAGTTTTACCTTGATCTGCTGTCTTCGCAGCATGGCAAGCTCTCGCATGTCTCGGAACGGCTGGAGTAAATACTGGTAGAGCTCAGTTGTAGCCTCTGCTAGGCTGCTGTAGGCTTCGTCCTCCAACTGATACAAGTCCAGAAGCTCCACCATGCTCTCTATTGTCTTGTGCTTGTCCAAGAGCTGCGAACAAGAAAGTTTCAATAATAAGAAAACTAAACACGGTGGCTGAGGATTCTACACCATCTTCTAGCCCCCAGGGCCTACAGGCACACACATATGGTGCAGTCACACATTCAGGAAAATGTCCACACATATATTAGATTAAAATATATAGCCAGGTAGTGGTGGCACACGCCTTTAATCTCAGCACTCAGGAGGCAGAGGCAGGTGGATCGCTGTTAAGTTTGAGGCCAGCCTGGTCTACAAAGCGAGTCCAGGACAGCGAAGACTACACAGAGAAACCCTGCCTCAGAAAAACAAACAAACAAACAAACAAAAATCCAAAATCCCCAAAATAACAACAACAATGACAACAACTTGGGCTGGAAAGTGGTTAAGAGCAATGACTGTTCTTCCAGGACTAGAGTTCAATTCCCAGCACCCACATGACAGCTCACAACTCTTTGTAACTCCAAGATCCTCACTCAAACATACATGCAAGCAAAACACCAATTCACATAAAATTTAAAAATAAGAGCTGGCTGTGGTGGCGCATGCCTTTAATCCCAGCACTTGGGAGGCAGAGGCAGGTGGATGGTTATGAGATAACTTTTTTAAAATCTGGAAAATACGATAATTAGAGATATAGCAGAAGAATCATAAGAAATATAAACTTTTTATTTATTGTATGCATGAGAAAGGTAGCATTCAAACTCTATAATCTAAATCAAAAAATTTTAATAGATTGTGCTTTTCATCATTGAACATGCTGGAGTGAATACTCAGAGCCATCAGAGCACTGAGGTCAGGAGCAGGCTGCTATCCTTAACACTCTGACAGGCGGGTACACAGAAAACCAAGAACAGAAGCTGTGTGGGGAGAGCTGGGGTGGGGGTGCACAAGCATATGCATCCCAGCTCTGCTCCAGAGACAAGCAGGGACTTCACAGCCAGCCTGGGCACCTGTTCGCTCAGAAACAAAAAAAGGAAAATGAGAAGTGAGGGAGAAAGGGAAGGCTGGCGGGCAAGCATACTCATTCTCCGGGAACCAAGCTAAACTGTATTGGTGGAATGCTGCGATCTCCGTGTAGACAAACTTGAGGGCTGTGTTGTTAAGACACTCTGGGCTCAAAAGGTGGCTCAGTGATAGGATACTTGTCCTGACATGTCCTGGGCCCTGGGTTTATACCCAATACCACAGAGAAAGAACAAGACCCTATCCTCAGCTTTTGAGTTTTACTTCCTGGATGAGAATGGTTCTTAAGTAATGGTTCTTAGAAATCACAGAATATCCCTTCTGTCTGAGTCCTAAGAGTAAGCGGCCATTCTAGACAGCACTCTGTGGCATCCTGTTCTGTTCTGAACAAGGCCTGCCTTTCCGAGTAACTATTTTACCAGAGCCTGAACTACTGGAGTTTACCAGAACCTTACTTATCTACATCAAGGGACAGAGACCCAACTTATAGCATCCCTTGTCTTTCTTCACAGGGTGAGGGGATAAGGTTAAATACTGAGAAACACTGCTCAAAGTGATAACTACATCAGTCTGAAACCTCAGTGTCACACAGAACACTTCTTCACACTTCCTCCATCCAGTACCTCACCAGCACACCAACAGTGACAGGGGGAATCAAGTGACAAAAGTACATGTCTCAACCAAGTCTCTAGGGAAACCCGAAGACAACATGAAGACTGTCAGACAAAATTTTAACTTGATACCTAGAACAACAGTCTTAACTCCTAGCCCAGTGGTTCTCAACCTTCCTAGCACTGTCACCTTTTAATACAGCTCCCCATGTATTAAAACTTCCCCAACCATAAATAGTTATTTTAGGTGCTACTTCATGGCTGTAATTTTGCTGTTATGAACTGTAATGTAAATATCTGACAGGCGACCCCTGGGAAAGGGTCATTTGACCAAAAAGTCACGACCTACAGTGCCTAGAGCCACTATTCTAGGCAGCTAAGCATAAAACTCCAAATTAAACGCCCATTGCCATTTTTTTCACTCAGTAGATTATATCCAGGCTTTTAATACAAAAATTAAAAGACATACTCAAAGATGAAATATTATCCAAAGATAACTACATTCAGTTAACGACAGACAGAGGAATTAACAAAACAGAAATTCTACATAACTATACTATATAGCTCAATCAGAAAAAAAAGTAGGATTAGTTGTATTAATTTTCTAACAGAGTAAGTAGATCTCAGAGCAAGGAATGTTATCAAATACAAAAGACCAGTACATAATAAAAAAAAATCCTTAGTGTGTACATGTGCAAGCAGAGCACCAAAATTCAATACAAGAGCATCCTGCAGGAGAAAAACTTAAGAGTCCACTGCTAAAGAGGAAACCCAGACCCCTCAATAAGGAAATAGTTGACCCAACACCACACCCATCAACTGCATATAACCATGCCTACCAACCACTTCATGTAACAGTAGCAGAACACGTTTATCTTTCAAGCTTACGCTCTCAACATCTAATAAAGTCAAAATAGAAATGATGAAAGAAGCCAGGCGTGGTGGCACCAGAGGC
Source organism: Acomys minous (assembly GCF_964271855.1). Lineage (NCBI taxonomy): Eukaryota > Metazoa > Chordata > Mammalia > Rodentia > Muridae > Acomys > Acomys minous. The sequence goes on along the minus strand of NC_140492.1, from coordinate 102,764,586 downwards.
AGAGGAAGGTGGATCACTATGAGTTCGAGGCCAGCAGGGTCTACAAAGTGAGTCTGGGACTCTCCCAAAAGGGGGGAGAGAGGGAAGGAGGGAGGGGGGAGAGGGGGGGAGGAGAAGAGAAGAGAAAAAAGACAAAAGAAAAAAGAAAAAAAGAAAGAAAAGTCATGAAAACACCGGGGTGTGTTGGTGCACACCTTAAATCCAAGCACTCGGGAGGCAGAGGCAGGCAGATCTCTTGAGTTCGAGGCCAGGCAGCCAGGGTGACACAGAGAAACCCTATCCATAAAAGCCAAAGAAGGGGAGGGGGAGGTGTAAACAAATAAACAATGGAAAGACTACTAGAAATCTCTAAAATACCTAGAAATTAAGCAAGTTAAGGCTAAGTAAGGCATGAGTAAAAGAAAGTCTTAAAAGAAATAAACATGCTGGGGCTAGAGAGGTGGCGCAGCAGCTAAGAGTGCACACTGCTCTACAGAGGACCCACGCCCACTTCCCAGGACCCATGTTGCCTGCCTCACAGCTGCTTGGAACTCCAGCTTGAGGGGGGACCAACTTCTGACCTTCTTAGGCACCTGTACTCACATGTACATACTTACGCACTGACATAAATGAATACTCATAATTAAAATGAACCTGAGGGCTGGAGAGAGATGGCTCAGCGGTTAAAAGCACTGACTGCTCTTCCAGAGGACCTGTGTTCAAGTCCCAATAACTGTCTGTAACTCCTGTTCCAGGGAATCTGACACCCTCACACAAACATATAGTCAAAATACCAGTGTATATTATATATAACATAAAAATAAAAATAAATTATTTAAATAAAGCCTTAGAGAACACAAGTGAAAATACAACATCAAAATTTTGGACAAACAAAACAGCAATACTTAAGTGTATTGCACTGCAAAGAAATATTTTAAGATATAAAAACCAATAGACTTCCACTTGACAAGCTGGTCTACACAGAGTTCTAGGCCTGCTAGAACTACATAATGAAGACCTTATCTAAAATTTAAAAAGTGATTGTACAAATAATGATATCAATAAAATAGAAGAAAATCAATAAATAAAAGGCAATAAAACCAGAGGGTTGAAGTCGGAGGAGTCTCCCTTACTGACCTTGCACAACAGGAACACATTAAAAGGGAAGAATTTGGGATAAAGATCTACATAGGTGGGGGCTCTGCTAAATAAGGTCAAAGAAATCTGACTTCTCTGGACAGCTGTTTTGACGCTCAGTCTATGTAGAATGGACTCCCTTTCTTAGCGGAGTCCTCGCTCCACCTGATCTGATAATTCCAGATTTTGTAAGGGGTATCACACAGTCCTCAAAGAAAAAATACAAGGCGGGCCCTTTCCTGATAAGGAACTTTAACAAGCACAGGGAATTCCTGGAAGTGCCCCAGCCGGCGCTGAGATCCTGGCCCCCAGCACATGGCCCTTAACTGTGCCTAGGAGTCCCCTCCTCATACACAGGCTAATCAAGTGCTGGTTTCTCCTTGTGACAGGGCCCAGTGGTACTGACCGTAAACAGGCACAGCATGTAGATGAAGTGCCCTGGTGCTCTCAACCCTAGTGTATCAGAAGCGTTCACTCTCATGACACCACCCCCACCCCTGCACCCAAACGCGCTTAAAAATCCCTGATTCACAAATAAAGTTTGGCTTGTTTTCTCACTCCACCATGACCATCTCAAACTCATTATTCCTGGAAAAGAAGGGCTCCTGAGGGACGCGCCTGCTGCTCACCAGTCCTGGGAATTACCTGCTCCACTGTGGCAAGACCAGTGCTTACCACCGGGGAAGCACCTACCATCCAACCCAGTCTGCCGGCGGGTTTCGGACATTTGCCCAGCTCCCCTGGTGCAAAGCAAAGAGCTGTGACACTTAAGTCTGTGGAGGTCCCGGACCTCCACTTCCTATTGAGACCTGCAGCCTCATTCTGAAAAGAGCTGACTGTAACACCCAATATAGGAACTCGCTTCCCACCTCCCAGGGAGAGACTGGGAACCCGGCTTTGTACCCAAGCCACAAGCCTCACCCCTAAATCGCTCTAGCTGCCCTGAATGAGAAATGTTATTGTCCAGAGGCAAGTGATGGCTGGACCAACGACAGGACATGGACCCAGACCCACAGCTGGATGTGGAATAACACATGGGTAATATGAATTATTTTTAACGCTGTAGCCACACAAACAACTGAAGAACAATTCTGGTATTAATTCTCTGAGGGTGGGCTCAGATTTTTTATATGTTACAATTTGAAGATGTGAATACAACAGAATAAAATAATAGACTCAAGTCTCCAATAAAAAAGAAAAGGGCTAGGACTATCAAGGCTCTGCCCCCTGGTTTCAGGCCACTGCAGCTCTGCCTCGGCCCAGAAGAGCAAGCAGGCTCCCGCCCTGAAGCTGGAGAACACACCAGCCCTACCCGCCTGCCGGGAGGAGAACAGGAACAGCAAGAAGCAATTGAACATATTGATGAAGTAAAAGGGAAATAGACCGACTTAAGGACAAGCCAGTGAGGAAATTTTGAAAGTAAAACTAAAATATAACTATCAACCAATTTTTTGTTTGTTTTGTTTCGTTTTCCAGGGTCAGAATTGATGGCCTAAATCCCATAAGTTTTGGGTGACAGCCACTGTCAAACATCCACAAGTCTCCGCGCTTCTTGGGGAGGAGGATAGGAGGCTCTGCATTAAAGTAATAGAATTTGAAGACATTAAATCAAGTCACAGAATAGATTTCTGTTTTGATGAAAATCCTTACTCAGCCGGGCGTGGTGGCGCACGCTTTTAATCCCAGCACTCGGGAGGCAGAGGCAGGGGATCGCTGTGAGTTCGAGGCCAGCCTGGTCTACAAAAGCGAGTCTAGGTCAGCCAAGGCTACACAGAGAAACCCTGTCTCAAAAAACCAAAAAAAACAAAAAAACAAAAAACAAACAAACAAACAAACAAACCAAAAGAAAATAAAGTTCTCTCTAAAGAATTTCATCTGAATAAGAGTACTGTCCCACAGCCAGGCGTGGTGGTGCAGGCCTCTAATCCCAGCATTCAGGAGGCAGTAGCAGGTGGATCGAGGTCAGCCTGGTCTATGAAGGGAGTCCAGGACAGCCAGGGCTCTGAATAACAGAGAAACTCTGTCTCCAAAAACCAAAAACCAGAGAGTGGTGACCCATCTTCAAAGTCCACCAAGTCAAACAGAAATCTGGAAAGGATTTGACAAAACACTCAAATCAAATACAGGATAAGGCCAGCAGGAAGTGGCCGCAAGAAGAGCCAGAGAGCTTCTTCACCTGGTTTGCTGACCGTTCTGATGCAGGTATAGATGAGTCAGGAGAGGTTACAGATGACAGAGGAGGAAAGGTTGGAAGGTGCTGATGAAGACAATGAGGATGAGGCAAGGATGACTAGCACAGAAGACTGCTGAGTTCCACCCTCCTTTCTTATTTTTTAGATTTTCTCCAGTCCCTGGGAGCAAGCTGCAGTCATTCTCCTCCCGCTCTTGTGCTCAGTTGCCCTATTCTGAGGTCTTTTAAACACTGTACTTCTCAACTGATTTGGAGGGAAATACCTTGAGCAAAATACAAAAAGAAAAAAAAAAAAGACTACATGTTGCCTGTATGTTCATAGCATACTTGGAACTGACCAGAGAATACCTTATTGCATTGTCCAAACATTCCTGCAATATTACTTTGCAGCTGACTTCTCAGATTTTAAGGGACACAATATGGGTGTCATTTCTGTTGTCAATGAATTTGCTTTAAGTCTACTGGGGAAATACATTAGTCAAACTCCCGTCAAACCTCAAACTGTGATGAGAGCGCCCTGTGATAGAGGTTCACCACGTGGAAATGACCCTGTAGGTTCATGAACAAGGCAGACTATGAGAGATTCTGTGGCACACACACAGCCCTTAGCCTTGGTCTAGTACCACATCTACAATCCCAGCACTTGGGAGGCAGACACACTAAGATCTAAGTCAACAGCTGCCTTGCTAGAGTGAGTCTAGGCTAGTTTGGGCTACCCAGCCAAAAACTAAAAACAGAAAATAACAAAACTAAACAAAAACCTCTAAAAACAATCTTAACCCGAGCATGAACATTTACAAAGGAGATGAAGAGGGAAGATGATTGAGTCTGAAGTACATAATGGCAAGCTCCATTTAAAGAGTGGAAAGATTTGCATAAGACTAGCAAGCTGGAGTTGGGTTTGGTGGCTCGTGCCTATAATCCCAGCACTCAGGAGGCAGAGGCAGGGGGATCTCTGAGTTCAAGGCCAGCCTGGTCTACAAAAGCTGTCTAGGACAGCCAAGGCTACACGGAGAAACCTTGTCTTGAAAAAACAACAACAACAAAAGTGATTAGCAAACTGGAGAGAAGCAAGAAACAAGGTGAGCATAATAAATGGGACCCTAGAAGTACTAGCAGGCCGTGATGGTAGTTACACTTTAATAGCATGAAACAGACAGGTGAACACACACCTTCCTTGTCTATTGTCAATAAAGATGTTGGTGACTTCAAAAAAATTTTAGAGATAAAATAATAAAATTTGGAGCTAGAGAGATGGCTCAGCAGTTAAAAGCACTGGTTGCCTCTTCCAAAGAACTCAGGTTCAGTTCCCAGCACCCAAAAAGGAGCTCAAAGACATCTGTAACCATGTCCAGAGGATCTGGTCCCCTATCAGGGTCTCCAAGGGCATCTAAGGCATCTAGAAAATTAAACTGGGTCTCAGAGAAAGAATGCTCAAGAGATGAAGAGCAAACCACCGTGTGTCATCAGAGCTGAGCAATCTGGTGGGAGGAGGGTAGTAGGGTTGCACTACTTCTTGATACATAGAATCCTGACAGGAGAGCAGAGAATTGCACACAATGTCAAAATTGCACATGCCAACAGACACAGAGCCCATCCACAGAGCAGGCAAAAAGAGTGATGCTTCTGACCACTCCACCGGGGCTAATCAAGCAATAACAACAACTAGCATAACAGTTAGTACCTTGCCACTCCAAGTATGAGCTGGTTTCAGGAATACAAACATTACATGGGTTCTGCCATAAAAAGAGGGAAACTGCCAAACTTGGTGGTATATGTAAGCCTGTAATCCTATCTACTCTAGAGGCTGAAGTAATTGTATTACAAAGTCAAGGTCTGCAGAATTTGAGGGCACATACCTGTAGGGCCAGCACTTGAGAAACAGGAGCACTATTCCTCATATTCAGGATATAACTAAATATCCAAGGGCAGCCTGGGCTATACACAGAGTTCCAGCTTAGCCAAGATCATACAGTAAGACCTTGCCTCCAACAAAAACAAAAATGAAAGGGCCACCCAGGATACAAACTAGTTCAAGGTCTCTGGGTGTGTTGGCACACACCTTTACTCCAGCACTGGGGATGCAGAGGCAGGCAGAGCTCTGCAAACTCAAGGCCAGCCTGGTCTACAAAGTCCAAGGCAGCCAGAGCTGTTACAGAGAAACTCTGTATTGAAAAACCCAAATAAACAAGTTCAAGGTCAGCCTAGGTAATTGAGATAATGGTTCAGTGTAGGACAGTGCTTGCCTAACATGCACAAGGTCCTTCCACCCACAATGCTGCAAAGGAAAACTGAAGAAATAGACAACACCAAGAGCCATTTCATACCAGAGTTTGAATTGTAGTAAGAATGCCAAGCAATAGCTATACTATCATGAAAATGACACAGCAAAGTCACTGCAAATTTCTACTGATCTCAGTCATACCAAGTAAAGAGGGCCTAAAAATGTTCACATTTGGCAAGGAAAATGATATAACACTTAATTGTGGGTACTATTTATGCAACTGTATTTAACACATAAACACCCCCACCAGACAGGGTTTCTCTGTGTTATCTTGGCTATCCTGGACTCCCTTTGTAGACCAAGCTGGCCTGGAACTCACAGCAATCTGCCTGTCTGCCTCCTGAGTGCTGGGATCAAAGGTGTGTGCCCAGCTCCTGTATTTACTATTACTCTGTATGAGACTAATTATGTGTGTGTCCCCCCCCTTTCTTTTCTTTGAGTTGAGCTCTTCTATGCAGTCCAGGTTGGCTTCAAGTTCATAACCTTACTGGGGCCTGCATTACTATTCTGGGCATAATGACTACTATTTTAAACTAAACACCAAGCCAAAACTTACTTCTCGTTAAAGGCTTTTTGTTATTCTAAAGGAGAAAAAAACTAGTGGAGTGTGGAGGCACCAACTGTTAATCTAGTGATGAGGATGAAAGGAAGGCAAGCACATTTCTGTGAGTTCAAGGCCAGTCTGAGCAAAACAGTGAGACGCAGCTTAAAAAACAAAACCAAAAAAATTTACTGCTAAGATCAATCACAAAATGATATTTTACAAATGTTTGTAACCCCAATTTCAGGGGATCCAACACTCTGACACAGACATATATACAAGCAAAACACAATGTACATAAAATAAAAATAAAATCCTAATTAAAAAAAAAAAGTCAGGCATTGTGGCACATGCCTTTAATGTCAGCACTCAGGAGGCAGTGGCAGACAGATCACTGTGCGTTCAAGAACAGCCTGGTCTACAAAAATGACTCCAGGACAGCCAAGGCTATATACAGAGAAAAACCTATCTGGAAAACAAAAAACAAAACAAAACAATAAAAAGAAATGGTGCTAGCATCTTATGAGTCTTTTGTCTGTGTGTGTGTTCAGCTTTTGTGCCTGGTACCTAAGGAGGCCAGAAAAGGGTAAGGATTCCCTCAGAAACAGAGTTATAGATGGTTATAAGTTGCCATACTGAGTGTTAGGAGCCAAACTCTAGTCCCCTTGAAGAGAAGGATAGTCAAGGCTACACAGAGAAACTGTCTTGAAAAACAAAACAAGGAAAGAGTAGGTATAGTGACACAAGCCTTTAATCCCTGCACTTGGGAGAAAGAGGCAGCCAGATGTCTGTGTTCAAAGCCAGCCTAGTCTCATGGTCAATTCCAGCACAGCCAGCCAGAACTACCTACTAAGACCCAGTCTTGAATGAACAGAACATCTAAACTAGATAGGCGTGGTAACTCTGGCTTTGCCTCAGCACAGGGTAGCAAGGGGAGGTGGAACTCTAAAGGGGAGTTCAAGGCCAGCCTAAGATTATTAGCTAGTTCCCGGACAAGAGCTACATAAATGCACGCTAAAAAAAGAAAAAAAAATTCAAAGTATTTTACCCTCTGAGTCATATCTGTGGACCCCTAAATAATTTTAATTTCTAGGCAAAAACTCTATAGGCAACTTGGTGAAATAAAAAGGCAATTTTAAAGTTCACATGATGAAAAGTCCAGGAAAATACCCCTATAATACCTCACTTAAGCATCAAGTAAAATCAACAATGAAGTTTAAACCTGTGAAAACTTGCCATAAACATAGAACACTGAAATTATGTGGTAACTGTCACTTCATCAAAAAATCAAAAAACTATTTTTACCTTTCCTTAAAAATTCTAGGTACTGAGGTAGAGGTAGTAAAGAAAGGAAAAACAAAATCCAGCTAGGTCAGTTAGTATTAATACAATCAAAAGAAAGGGGTGTGATGGTGCATACCCTTAATCCCAGCACGCAGAAAAGCAGAGGCTGATAGCTCTGTTAGTTCAAGGCTAGCCTGGTCTACCTAGTGAGTTCCAGGACAGCCAGGGATACATAGATCTTGACTTTAAAAAATGAAAAATAAAAGGCCAGGGGTGGTGGCGCATGCCTTTGATCCCAGCACTCGGGAGGCAGAGGCAGGTGGATCTCTGTTAGTTCAAGGACAGCCAGGACTACTACAAGAGAAACCCTGTCTTGAAAATAAACAAATGAAACAAACAGGAACTGGATCATAAGAGGAATGACAAGTTTTTTTACTGTTTACTGTTAAGTTCAGAAGGTTTTTTGGAAATATAAATGTTAAAGGTGATACAGATGGTCGGCATGACAAGAGCCCATTAATTCCTGAGCCTCCCTTCTTTCCCTTTGCAATTAGCCAACTTCATCAGACTGTGGAATCCGACTCTCTCCCTGGAGGCTAAGACACAGTCATCACAGGCAGATCAGCGGCAGAAGATGGGAAGTCATCTTGACCAAGTATGCCAGGGTTAAACAAGAACAACTCACTGAGTGTGTCGCTTTGTCCTGTGCTTTCCTGTAACACAGGCATGAATGGGCCTGGGCAGTGCAAACGGGCATATCCCTACAGAAAACAACTTAAATGCATAGTCTCTTGACCCAGCAAAAATAATTTTTTTTAAGTTTTTTGAGATAGAGCTTCTCTGTTTAGCCTTGGCTGTCCTGGACTTGCTTTGTATGTAGACCAGGCTGGTCTCAAACTCACAGCAATCCAGCTGCCTCTCTGTCTCCCAAGTGCTGGAAATAAAGGTGTGCACCACCACCGCCCAGCTAACCCAGCAATTTTTTATAAAAATGTACCTTACTAGCTAGGTGCAGTGGTGCATGCCTTTAATCCCAGCACTTGGAGGCCAGTTTGGTCTACAAAGCAGTCCAGGATAGCCAAGACTACAAGAGAAACCCTGTCTCAAAAAGCTGGAGAAAACAAAACAAGTACCTTACAAAGCCAGAGAGTTACACCTTTCATCCACTTGGGAAGCAGAGGCAGGTGGATCACAGAGGGTTCTAGGCCAGCCTTGTCTACGAAGTGAGTCCAGGACAGCCAACGCTCACAGAGAAACCATGTCTTGGAACCCCTCCCAAAAAAAGAAAACCAGAAAAGGATCTCCCACCATCACAACATTCTAATTTACAACCTTCTTACCAAACAAATTTCTGGTCATTTAAAAGGAAGCCTCTGACAAAGAGGCACTCTTGGCATGTTTTCCTCATTTCTAAAACAATCATTCTAAGACCGTCTTACCTATAAAGGGTCCAGGGAGTGCCAACATAACACAAAGAATCCCTGTCTCAAAAAACTAAAAAAAAAAAATTTTTTTAAATGTGCCCTACAGATTTTCTTTCTTTCTTTCTTTCTTTCTTTCTTTCTTTTTTTTTTTTTTTTTTTGAGACAAGGTTTCTCTGTGTAGCCTTGGCTGTCCTAGACTTGCTTTGTAGACCAGGCTGGCCTCGAACTCAGTGATCCGCCTGCCTCTGCCTCCCGAGTGCTGGGATTAAAGGCGTGCGCCACCACGCCTGTCTCTTAAGGGACTTTCTTGAACGCTTTCTTTATTCCTTCCCCAAAAGACAAACTGCACCGAAATGAGGTGAGTCAAAGGTCACGAGTTACTGTCTTCATAACATCACCTTAGAACTGGACGCTTAGTCCTTTCTCTTCTTTGGCCTCCCAGTTCCAAATGCTTGCTTCTCTAACAGCCAGCATCCTCTCAGATCTGCAGCTGGGCCCCACACACTCCAGTCTCGGCACAATCTTCTTTGTAGTTTTAGCCTTTTTGAGGAAAATAGGCTCAGTCTGCCCATTGTAGCCTTTCCTGTCATAGCACCGCAGAATGTTGGCAGGTCTTAGAAACATTCACCACGTTGGCGGGAGCGTTATCAGCTCAGAAAGAGGACTTGTAAATGTTTTTAAGAGGCAGGCAGAGAAAAGATCAGCACTTGCTTAACATGCAAGAATCCCAGCACCACATAAAGTAGGTGGCTCATGCCGGGACCTTAACTCAGGAGGCAGGAAGATCAGTTCAAGGTCATCTTACATGTGGAGTTTGAGCCCAACCTAAGATATGAGGCTCTGTCTCAAATCTCTCTTAACAAACCAAACAAATCCATCCAATGGATATTATGTAACTATTAAAAGACCTACAGCTTGTGAAGAGAAAGACTATATGGAGTAGGGTAGGTAGATACGGTTCTAAGATCTTAACTAGTTGAAAGAAAAGGCTCTTACGTGGTTGCCCCCAAGAGAAGGAACTGAACAGAGAAATAGGAGAAGGGAAATGAAGATGGGTGTCTTACGCATACTTTTAAAAACCAGCCATCAAGCCTGTAATCCCAGCACTAGAGAGGCAGAGGCAAGCCTGGTCTACAGAGTGAGTTCCAAGACAGCCAAGGCTGGACAGAGAAACCCTGATTTGGAAGACCAAAATCAGCCAGGAAGCAGGTACGGCAGGCTGCCCAGACTAGCCTTGAACTCAGATGCTCCTGTTCCAGTTTGTCAGGCGCCAGGGTTACTGGGTATACACTATCACATCCACTGTAAAGACTTACAAAGGTTTTGTAGACATTCCTTCTCCACTTCCCAAAGAATTAACTTACAAAACACAGGGGGGAAACAGGAGGAAAGAACTAAATCATCCCTTTACCACAATATCAGAATCATGCATGCTTTCCAATGAGAAGAGGCATGAGTCTAAAAATGATACACGCCTCTCTTCTTGTGCCAACTTTTCTGAAGTGGCAAAGTCAGGTGCGGGTTTGTCTTTATTTAGCAGCCCACGTAACAGTAAGGTAATGAAAGCAGTGTCTGCTACTGTGGAAATGCCTGGCTGCTTTCTCCCCATTGCGCTCTCCCCAGATGCTGAGCTCAGACTTGAGCCAAGAGCGCCCACCTCCACTGTGGCCTACCACCCCAAAGCTGTGCATTACACACATCAGAAACTAGGAAGAATCAGACCTGGGGTCCCACCTTCACTGTGGCCTATCACCCCAAAGCTGTGCATTACACACATCAGAAACAATAAAAACAGTAGGAAGAATCAGGCGGGGGGGGGGGGGGGGCTATATTTTTAGTGAATTATAAGCTATTCATTTATACCTTTAAAGGCAATAGATCCTTGCAAGAAAAAGCACGTGAACCTTATCTTTAGCTCTACTTGAAAATAAAATACTTTAAGATGATTAAACACTAAGTTTCACAAACAACAAAATATTTACAGAAATGAGGAGAAAGAGAACGGCAGCGACATCTCTAAATAACCAGGTCTCCCTCTTCACAGGCCACTCACGAGTGGTGTAGGACAGCACAGAGCAGAAGGCCTCATACCAAACAGTCACTCCGAGTTCTGCTTTCAAGAATGCTAAAGGCAACGCAGCCCAAACAGTTGTAGATGCTATTTTTTTTTTTGCCAAAATAAAAACACCAAGTCACTCTATGCTTACTAATTTACAATAAGCTCCACAGATATGTGCAAGAACTAATGTAGAAACGTGTTTTCAATTGTTAAAATACTATCCCGTGTTTCAGATATGCTTTTTACTCTCCAGCAGAGCAACTCAACTATGCAGCAACTAACCTTAATACTCTTGCAGAAGCTTGGGGCATCTCACCTAACAATACTAATTTATTAATCTGTCTTCGCTATAAAGTTTCATGTTTTTCTAACACTAGATTGTCTTAAAAGCAATGATAAACATTTTGAAACTTCAATTACACTAAATTTTTTTGTTTTTCTTCAAAGATTTATTTAGTATGTATACAATGCAAGGTCAGAGTCAGGCGGTGGTGCTGCACGCCTTTAATCCCAGCACACAGGAGGCGGAGGCGGAGGCAGGTGGATCTCTGTGAGTTTGAGGCCAGCCTGGTCTACAAAGTGAGTTCAGAACAGCCAAGGCTACACAGAGAAACCCTGTCTCTAAAAAACAACAACAACAAAATCCAAAGCAAGGCCAGAAGAGGGCATCAGATCACATTACAGATGGTTGTGAGCCACCATGTGGGTGCTGGGAATTGAACTCAGGACCTCTAGAAGAGCAGCCAGTGCTCTTAACTTCTGAGCCATCTCTCCAGCCCCTATACTATTTTAGTCTAAGTAATCTGAAAATAATATTAAATGAAATGTACTCAAGGGACTTTAAACCGCTTCTGTAATCCGTGATAACAGACTTCAACGAGGCCTGACACAAGGGTGAGTACTCACTACCAATCTGACACAAGGAGGAAAAAGCAAAGGAAAAGCCATCTGTGTCGTTACCCCAGTCCTAGGGCATTCAATACTCTCTTCTGGCCTCCACAGGCACTGCACACAGATGGGGCACAGACAACACCTATGCTCATAATAAAAATAAAGTTTTATTTTCTTAAACTCTGAAAAGGCTCTTTTGACATTTTAAGTCATTATTTTGCAAACATAGCAGTAGAGGCACATGCCTTTAATCCAAGAGCTTGGAAGACAGAGGCAGGGGTGATCTCTATAAATTCAAGGCCAGCCTGGACAACAGAGTGAGCTCCAGGACAAGCAGGGTACACCTGTAAAAAGTTACCAAGCATTACATGTAACTTACTAAGCCTAATAAGTAAAACAAGTGTTGGGCATGGAGTACATACCTGTAATCCCAGCACTCCAGAGGCAGAGGCAGGCTGATCTATGAGTTCGAGGCCAGCTTGGATTTTCAAAGCTAGTCCAGACCAGCCAGGGCAGTTACACAAAGAAATCCTGTCTCGAAAAAACTCACTTTTTGTTGTGCCACAAAGTCTGTAAATTTCTACTTTTGTAGCTCAGTCAGAGGTTGAATCTGCAATTCTCTCAGCCTACGCAGCTGGGATTACAGGCTTGCGCCCGACCCCTCTACATAGTCTTTTCATTTGCTTCCATCTCAATGTAATCCTGGCAAAAATGGCTCTTAACATAAGGTTTCAACTACCTTTAATCTAAAAACAAAAGTTTACTTTATGAAAAATGCCTCTAACAGTTTTCTTTAGTTTCTTAAGAGTAACAATTCTTTTTTTAACTGAGCTCATAGACCTAGTAAGCAGAACAGTGTGAGTTACTAAAAGGAGGAGCATTTGGGTGTTCAATTACATAGATCTTTACAGTTACAACTGTTCATATAGTCCAAAATAACAAATATTTTGAACTAAACATGAGATAATAGATAATGATGAAATCAATACTTAATATATAAATATACTAAACTATTAGTACCCTACAAGCATTATTATTATGAATAAAAGTTTAAGGGTCCCTAAAACCTAAAGCAAAAGAAAAAATGCTACTTTTCTTTAGGAATGGATACTAGGATCATCACTCTAAATACACACTTTGTCACTAAGATAGCAAACTGGCACAGATGGTAACAACCCTACAGTCTCAAGTGTGTCTCATGCCCTGCATGTATCTCTTATGCCCTAGGCTTTCATATTCCTCACTGACTCACACACAATTTCTAATTTCTAATCCTGCACGACCCATTCATCAATACTGTCTTACTGGGACACACGTTTCCACCGTGCCTCTTCTGTTTAGATACACAATTGTGTCCGTTGTGTTATAAACTGCTTACTGCATTCCATGCAAATATGTTATGCAGGCGTGTAAGTTAGAAGTAACAGATCACAGCATGTAGCTTAGGTGCATAGTGCCATGTAACACCTACATTTATGTAAGGACACTGTATGAAACTGACACATTCATCTTCCAAAACAAATAAATCCTTTCAAAGAAACTGACTTGCTAGGCAGTGGTGGCGCAACCTTTAATCCCAGCACTTGCGAGAGACAAAGGCAGGCAAACCTCTGAGTTCAAGGCCAGCCTGGTCTACAAATCATGTCTAGGACAGCCAGGGATACACAGAGAAACCTTACCTTGATAATAAAATTAAAAAGTAGATAGAAAGTAGGAAAAAATAGAAATAGTGAACAGATTAGTATAAGGCAGTGGTTCTCAACCCTGTAGGCTGAGATCCTTTAATACAGCTCTTCATGATGTGATAATCCAAGCATAAAACTATGTTGTTGCTACTTTGAAACTGTAATTTTGATGCTATTATGAATCATAATGTAAATATCTGACATGTGATATCCACCCCCAAAGGTTAGACTCACAGGTTAAGAACCACTGGTATCTCAAGCCGTGGAGGTGCACACCTTTAATCCCAGCACTCAGGAGGCAGAGGCAGACAGAGAGAGAGATCCACTGGTATAATATATGGTAAAGTTTAAGGGGCTGCTCTAGGTTTTTGTCCATTTTTTTTTCCTCCCAGACAGGGTTTTTCTATATAGCCTCAGCTTTCTTGAAGACGCTCTGTAGACCAGCAGTTGAGGATGTAGAACTCTCCGGCACCATGTCTGCTGCATGCTGCCACGCTTCCCTCCATGAGGACAATGGCGTGAACCTCTGAAACTGTAAGGCAGCCTCAACTTAATGCTTTCAAAGGAAAGAGCTGCAGTGGTCATGGTGTCTCTTCACAGCAGTAAAATATTCAGAAAGACAAGACAGGGAAATGTAATGAGACTATATCATATTAAAAATCCAAACAATGAAAGGCCCGCCTAAGGGCTTATAGCTCAGAAGCAGAGTACAGAACTCTGGGGTGTGGGTGGGGAGAATCACAGTTATAACCAGCTGCACAAAAAGGACCACTTTATCCTATACAGCCAGCCAAGTAAGCAGATACATACACAGCAGCAACGTGTGGCTTGGAAGGATTTCTGATGATGCACAAAGACAAACCAACCTGCTCTTCCTATTTTGACTCTGTATCAGTTTGGGACTATTTTACATTTGTGTGACAGCTTCCATCATCACAAACATGGCTTCCAAGTTCCAACCTGGTGTTTAGTATTAACAGGTTTGGATTTGAGAGGAATCCAGCAGCCAGCTAGTGTGCCGTGCCTTGGGAGGAAGAGGACAAAGAGTGGTCAGAATGGTAGGTTTTTGTTTTGTTTTTGTTTTTCGAGACAGGGTTTCTGTGTAGCCTTGGCTGTCCTGGGCTCGCTTTGTAGACCAGGCTGGCCTCGAACTCACACAATCAGCCTGCTCTGCCGCCAGAGTGCTGGGATTAAAGGCATGTGCCACCACGCCCAGCTCATAATGGTGTTTTTTTTTTTTTTACTGAGTTTCTAAGCACTGGACATAGAGCATGTACATTTTACCAGCGACCTTCTGAAGTATGTAGAATTTTACATCGCTTCGGAAATGAGGAACCAAAGGCAGAGAGAGGCTCAGCAACTTCTCAAAGTTTTGGTCCAAGAAAAAGTTATCAATGGCTCCCAAACTAATTCATGCTCTTAACTAAACTTCACCGTGTGGCCTGCACTCAGCCAGTTTGTTGTTCTTACCGGTCTTTCGAGTTTAGGAAGCATGAAAATATGACAGAATGCCATAAAAAAAAATAGTGAACTGAACAAGGAACTGGAAAATGGTGCAGTTAAACAAGATTTAAAACAAAAGCATACTTTAATTTTAGAGTCATCCCAGTTACAATCTATAAATCCTAAGCGTGCTAACACTTCATAGAAGAACTGTTCCTTTATCTCATCGGGCAATTTTCACCAAGACAAATAAAATATCCTTAATAAACAAACTAGCTTCAGGTTCCACAAAGCTTAACACAGAAAAAAATACCTCAAGAGTCAACTCTAAGGAACTCGAGGGAGCCAGAGTGTAAAAAACTGTGTACAAAAAAGCAATATGGAAAATGGTAGCTATTATTAAAATTTTCAGGTTTCAGCCGGGCATAGTGGCACACGCCTTTAATCCCAACACTTGGAAGGCAGAGGCAGGGGATCACTGTGAGTTCCAGGCCAGCTGGTCTACAGTGTGAGTCCAGGACAGCCAAGGCTACACAGAGATCCCCTGACTTGGAAAAACAAAAAAAATAAAAATAAAAAAACAACCAAAAAAATTTTTTTCAAGTTTCAATACTGCTATTAGAAAGTTAATCCAGAGCTAGAGAGATGGCTCAGAAGTTAAGAGCACCGCTTGCTCTTTCTTTCAAAGGTCCTGAGTTCAACTCCCAGCAACCACATGGTAGCTCACAACCATCTGTAATGAGATCTGGTGCCCTCTTCTGGCCTGCAGGCATACATACAGGCAGAACACTGTAAACATAATACATCTTTTAAAAAAGAAAGAAAAAGAAAGCTAATCCATACATGTTCTCTTTTAAGCCTTCATTAACCCTACTTGCTGTTATCTTTTCATTTAGTTTCCTATGAGCTGGGTGTGGTACACACCTTTAATCCTAGCACCCAGGGAGGCAGAAGCAGGCAGATCAGTGAGTTCGAGGCAGGACTGGTCTAGAAAGTAAGTTGAGGGCCACCAAGACAACAAAGAGAAACCCTGTCTCGAAAAACAAGGGCTGGAGAAATGGCTCAGAGGTTAAGAGCACTGCCTGATCTTCCAAAGGTGCTGAGTTCAATCCCCAGCAATCACATGGTGGCTCACAACCGTCTATAATGAGGACTGGTGCCCTCTTCTGGCCTGCAGTTGTTCATGCAGCCACAACATTGTATACATAAATAAATCTTTAAAAACAAAATGATTAAAAACAAAAACAATGTGTGTATAATATGCATTATATTAAAAGTTATGAATCAGTTGTTTTAAATGGGTTTAAACGTAGCAGTAGGAGACAGATTTTAGGCAGCAGTATAGACTACGCCACATTCTCTACTTCTACTCTGGAAGTTAATAAGCAGTTATTAGGAAATACTTTTGTGAGAAAGCATTCTTGTTTGTTTTGAGACAGGGTTTCTGTGTAGCCTTGGCTGTTCTGGACTTGCTTTATAGACCTGGCTGGCCTCAAACTCAGAGATCTGCTGCTTGCCTCTGCCTCCCCAGGTGCTGGGATTACAAACATGCACTGCAGCGCCTGGCGGCATTCTTTTCTTTTAAATAGGATATATCTGTGAAAAAATGTTAAGCGAAATATACCCATATCTAAACCAGTTTACTCCTGACCAGAACATAAGACAGAACTTGAGAGACTATTTAGGCAGATGTGGTGGTGTCTTTACTCCCAGACCCCGGTAGGAAGAGGCAGGAGGATGAGGCCAGCCTGGCTATATAGTGAGACCTGTCTCAAAAAAAGACAGCACAACAAAAATAATCACACAAATAACATTTCTACTGTAGCTTAATACTGAGAAACAGATACATAAAGACAGAGAAAGACAGACAGATGGAGGGGTGGTTGGTTGAGGCAGGACCTGGCCTAAAATCCACAAAACCTCCTCCTTGCGTCAGCATCCCAAACTCTGGATGTACAGGTATAAGCCATGACTGGCCATAAAAGTACTTAGGTAAATAAATCTTATACATAAAAAAAGCCAGCCAGACACAATGACACCTTTAATCCAGCACTCCAAAGGCAGAGGCAAGGAGAAGCCGAGTCTGAGGCTAGACTGATCTACACCCAGAGCCCCTGGACAGCCAAAAGTAGATGATGGTGTATATGTACAAAAACATTAAGCAGTGTGATGGCTAATCCTGACCATAAATTTGATAGAACTTAGAATCAAAGGCAACCTCACACTGTAAGCCAAAATAAATCCTTCCAGCCAGCCAGCACAAAGATGAGGCGAGAGGCCATGATGAGACCCAGTACTTCAGTATGCCTGACCCTGTGCTGTTTCCACAATTTGACCCTGCATGTTACATAATGCTAGAAAAGCAAAAAGGATGTTTACCATCTACACCAAAAATCACCAAGAACTACTTATAGTCTGTTGTGGTGTGCATATGACCTGCCACGTTACAGCTCCCACGTTGAAGCTGTGTCTAGCAGTGGCACTGTTCAGAAGTGATCTGAGCACACAGGATTAATTTCCTAGTGGGTTCCCGGGCGAAAGGTGAAGCCTGTCCTTAAGCAGCCCACTGGTAGTGTGTTCTGAAAGATGTGTTTTGTCCACAGCCACTGAGATGAGGGCCCAGCCCATCACTCCTTCTCTGCCTTACCTAAGGTCAAAGCAAGAATCATTAACCATGACCTGAAGCATGAGCCAACATCTGCCCTCCTTTAGGTTGTTTGTCAAGCATCCTTCACGGCAACACAGTAAAAACTGAGCCCTCAATGCACCTCTATCTTAAGCCTTGGAAATCAATCCTTCTAGCAATAATAGAGAACTAAGCAGATTCAGAGGAACCATATTTCAACCTTTTACAGAGAAGTCACAAGAAGTTTCTCATCACAAGAAAACAAGCACGTTGATATTTAAACAGATGACCCACCTTCTATTTTCTTTCTTTTTGGGGGGGAGTGTTTCGAGTCAGGGTTTGTATGTAGCCTTGGCTGTCCTGGAACTTGCTGTGTAGATCAGAATGGCCTTGAACTCACAGCGATCCACCTGCCTCTGCCTCTGCCTCCCAAGTGCTGGGATTAAAGGCATGCGTGGCTCCACCTTTTGTTTTCTGGTCACATTACCAATAGTACTTTACAGTCAGCAAAGGCCAAATATGTAATGATGGAAAACAGTAACATTAAGTTCCAGGTGAAGACTTAAGAAATGAAGGCAGCTATAACCACATTCGTCTCCCTTACCCTCACATTACTAAGGAGTTGGTACAAGCTGGCCCTGCTTTAGCAAGGAAGAATCAAACCCAGATTTGGTGTGTGAAATAACTTGACTGGCACCATGCAACCTTGAACCTTTTCTAATGGCTTCAAAGAAAGATTAGATCAGCAGTTCCTAATCTGCAGGTCTTGAGACCTTTCATGGGTGTCCCCTGAAGACCATCAGAAATCACAATTTTACCTTACAATCCATAACGGTAGCAAAATTAAGGTTATATGGTAACAACAAAAATAATTTTATGGTTAGGAATCACCACAACATGAAGAACTGTATTAAAGGGTTGTAGCATTATCAAGGAATCCCAGCCAGATATGATGGCGCACACTTTTAATCCCAGCACTCGGAAGGCAAAAGCAGGTGAATCTCTGTGAGTTTGAGGCCAGCCTGGTCTACAAAGCAAGTCTAGGACAGCCGAGGCTACACAGAGAAACCTTGTCTTGAAAAACAAAACAAAAAAAGAAACCCCAAAGAATGAGATGTGGTAGCCTACCCCTCTAATCTCAGCAAAGAGAAAACAGAGGCAGGAGGATAAGGAATTCAAGACAACCTGGGCTACCTGAGACCCTTTTCTAATTATTTTATTTTGTTTTTGTGAAGAAAACAAAACCAAACAAGTAGCAAGTTATGGTAGAAAAGGCACAGGTTGGTAGGACAAGCCTAGGTCTGCATCTGAATCTTATCAACCTGAACAGTTTAACTCTTAAGTGTTAAGCTTAACAGTTCAACGGCCATTTTAAGCCTCAACTTTGGCTAGCTTCAATAATATAGGTGGCCATCCACTTGAACTGGAGGTGTGATGTGACTCAATGGTAGAGCCTGTCTAGCATGCAGGCTGGGTTCAACCAGAAATATTTAGAGCTTTATACCAAAAGATAGAATGAAAAACTGTAAGAAAGAAGAAAAAAGCCAAAAGCTATACTTACTAGAAGCTCCCTTTGTAAATTCCAGGAAATTGCAAATTCCTACAGTCCTAAATTGTAAGGCATCCTTTGGTGACTTCTCCACCTTTCATGAAAGAGATTAAATAGCTAAGCATGCTATCAAAAGTATTGAGTCCTGCCAGGTGGCAGTGGTGGCGCACGCCTTTAATCCCAGACAGAGGTAGGCAGATCTCTGAGTTCGAAACCAGCCTGGTCTACAACACCAGTCCAGGACAGCCAGAGTGACACAGAGAAACTGTCTCATAAAGACACAAAGACACACACACACACACACACACACACACACACACAAGTAAAATCCAAACTGTTCAAACACTAAACACTGGTAAATTGTACTTTTTCTGCTCTCAATGGTTTTAACTTAAAAGTTAGAATTCAGCATATTTATATAAATAATAGATTTTAAAATAACAGATTTTTAGATCTTAAAGCAAGCCTCTATCATAACTGAAGCTTAAGAGGCAAAACACCTCAGAGGCGAATGTGGTAGGGCACACCTTTAAACCCCCCCCTCGGGAGGCAGAGGCAAGGGGATCTCTGTGAATTCAAGACCAGCCTGGTCTATAAGAGAAACTCTGTCTGGAGAAAAACAAAAACAAAAAAACCTACAAATAAATATTTTACATTTTATTTTGACTGGGGCTTAAAGTAGTATATAGTACTAGAATATCATCTAAAAATAATTAAGCAGTTAATGATTAACATGATAATACTATATAACTTGTGAGTCCTCATGACCTACAATCTCCAGTTAGGCCCAAAGGTGTCAATCATGAACTTCCAGCACAAAACAGACATGGGGAGGGCTTAAGCTCCCCCAAACCGAGGGTTTCACACTGTAGGCAGGGGCTCCTCTACCACTGACCTATCAGGTTTTGTTTTTGTTTTGAGACTGGGTTTCTCTATGTAGTCTTAGCTGTCCTGGACTCACTTTGTAGGCCGGAGAGATCTGCCTTGTCTCTGCCTCCCAAGAGTGCTGGGATTAAAGGTGTGCCTCACCACACCTGGCTCCCTATCAGCTCTCTTATTTCTTTCTTTTTCTTCCTTTTTTTAAAATAAAATTTCACTAAGTTCCTCCAGTCAGGTCTTAAACTTGTGATTCTCCACCTTGGCCTCTGGGAATGGCTCAGAGTACAGACCAGGTATATTAAACCTTAAGAGTATTCCAAATATTATACTCCAAGTCTCACAACCTTTCATAGCAGAGCAAATAATTTAAAAGAGTGGTTTTGTTCTGGATGTGGTTGATTTTTACCCATTTTGAGACAATGGCTCATGTGTTCCTGGTTGACTTCAACTTGTTACACAGTGGATAGCCCTGAACTTCTGATCCTTCTGTCCCCACCTACCAAGTGCAGAGAATGGCATGTGGGATACTACACCAGGATTGCACAGTGCTGAGGACTGAAACCAGGGCTTCATTTATCAGGCAAACACTCCATAAACCACTTTTCTGGTGTGTAAGAGTAACAAGCCAAGAGTTAGGACACCTGCATTATCCCAGTCAGCAGGCTAAGGAAGGAGAATCATAAATCTGAGGACAGCCTGGGCTAAATAAAGACCTTGTCTCAAAATCTAAAAACTAACCATTTTAATTTGGGGGGGGGGGGTTGAGACAGGGTTTCTCTGTGTATCCTTTGCTGTCCTGGACTCGCTTAGTAGACCAGGCTGGCCTCAAACTCACAGTGATCTGCCTGCCTCTGCCTCCCCAGTGGTGCTGGGATTAAAAGCCTGAGCCACCACGGCCCAGCTAAGAATTTTAATTGTTTTTTGTTGTTGGTTTTTTTTTTTTTTTTTTTTTTTGAGACAAGGTTTCTGTGTAGCCCTGGCTATCCTGGAACTCACCCTGTAGACCAAGCTGGCCTCAAACTTAGAGATCTACTTGCCTATGCTTCTGAGTGATGAGACCAATGCCCAGCTTTTAATCTATTTCTTAAAGCATCTTCCTTGAAGAATAAACACTTATCAGTTTATAAAAATTTACATTAGCCCGGCATGGTGGCGCATGCCTTTAGTCCCAGCACTTGGGAGGCAGAAGCAGGCAGATCACTGTGAGTCCAGGACAGCCAGGGCATGTTACACAGAGAAACAGTCTCCAAAACAAAACAAGAAACTACATTAAAAGGGCATGCCTTGGGCTGGAGAGATGGCTCAGCAGTAAAGAGCACTGACTGCTCTTCCAGAGGATCCAGGTTCAATTCCTGGCACCTACATGGCAAATTACAACTGTCTGTAACTCCAAGATCTGACACTCTCACACAGACATACATGCTGGCAAAACACCAATTCACATAAAATAAAAATTAATTAATTTAAAAGGACATGCCTTGTCCACTAATATTGAGTGTTCTGAACAAGGAATTCAACCATGTCAAGGTCAATGGCCTTGAGATGTTACAGGTGAGGGGGAGAACTTGAAGGCACAAGCCTTTAATCCTAGCACTTGGGAGACAGAGGCAGGCAGATCACTAAGAGTTCAAGACCAGCCTGGTCTACAAAGGGAGTCCAGGAAAGCCAGTGCTACACAGAGAAACCCTGTCTCCAGGAAGTGAGATAAGGGGGAAATGGAAATAGATCTCTTGAATTCTAGGAATAGATTGTCATGTTCCCATGATAATATTTACCACACAGTAGACCAAAGGGAAAGAGTGAAGAATCTGAGGAAACTTTTTTCCCCTTCAAAACAGGTTGTCACATGTGGTTCTGGCTGTTAGCTCAACTATTCAGATGGAGGCTGGCTTTGAACTCACAAAGATCCACCTGCCCGTGCCTTCCAAGTGAGTCAAGTGCTGGGATTGAAGGCATGAGCCAAGAGTATAGTCTTGATACAGGAAGTTGTAAATGTACTGTGTGTGGTTATAAGTGAGAAATAAGCATTTCCTTCCTAAATGCTCAGTCTAGCAGAGAAACACCTAATATTCTAGGAAGAAACCCAAAACATTCCAGCTTCCTGGCCTAACAGCAATTAAATATACATACAGATGACACCAAGTCAGGAAATAAAAACTCCATAAAAAGGTGCTTTTCTCCATCCCAAATCCAACCGAAGAACACAGTGACATTAAAATGCTACATTGAAAAGCTACATGCTGCCCATTAGAAGCCACCTTATTAAGTTACTCTTCTTAGTAAGTTACATGACTTTATAAACAAGCACTGCAGCGTTCCACATGTAAGGCCATCCAGGCACTTCTCCTTTGTTTCCTGTTATTTAAAGAATTAAAGCATATGGGGAAGTTTTCACACTACATACAAAAGCATAAGCATCCCTGCCCGTGGCCTGCCTTCTCTCTAAAAACAGGAGTGTCTGAAACCTGAGCCATCTGTAAAGACTTGATAGTCTAAAATTTCATTTGTGTCAACTGGACAAGTCAAAACACTTAAGGATGCACTTAGGGCCGGGGTGTACCTCAGTGGTGGACCTTCAGCCCCGCAAAGCACTGAAAAGTACAATTTCATACCTGCTTGAGCTGCCAGAGGACACAGAGCGAACAAAAGACGATCAACTTTGTTCCATAAGACAACTATTTTCACGACATAAACACAACACCCAGAAAGAAGAGTTGAGGTCTGGGCAATTTATTGTCGCCTTAGGTGTAGAGTAACAGTCATGCTGTTTTTAAGTTTACAGAATACCTGTTTTTCTAAATACTTTCATCTCTCCCATGGGCTGGAGAGATAGCTCAGCATTTAGCAGCACTGTCATCTCTCCCTATAGTTAGTAGTAAACTGGATACTTTTTGAAGAAAAAAAAGGGAAAAGGAAAAACTTGCCAAAGGCCCTTCGTGGAGATAGCCGGATCAGGAACCCCTCCTTTCTTCCTTTTCCCGAGGATATATTACACACAGCGCACACCCCAAACTCAGGCTCCAGCCCTTGACAGTGAGACACCAAAAAAAAAAAAAAAAAAAAAAAAAAAACCCAGGACGCCGCTGGGACTCGGCACTCACCTCCTGGATGCGTTTCCTGGCCCGCTCAAGCACCTCCTCGTAGCCCTTCTGCCGCAGCTCGCTGAGGCTTTCGTAATACTCTTCGGGATCATCCGTCTCCGTGAACAGCACCTGGGAAAGGATCTTCCAGCCACACGTGTCCAGGCCGTGGCCCAGGTAGACCTGGAGTTGGTAACACAGCGCGTCGATCTCCTGCTCGGTCATCTCGGGGGCGCCCCCAAACAGCACCGTCCACATGCCTGACGGCTCTTCGGGAAACACCGGCAGACACGGCTCCAGCTGTGAGTTGACGGAGCACAGCTGCTGGTGCACGGCCCGCAGATCCTGGAAGGAGAAGAGCCCGGCCCAACTGCACTCTTCAGCCGGAGACTCCAACTCCGCGGCGGACGGCGGCGGCGGCGGCGGCGGCTGCTCCGAGTCGGGGAGCGACGGCGGTGCCTCGTCCTCCCTCACCATTTCCAACACCTCGATCTCTTCGGAGACCGCCCCGGAGGCACTCACCACCCGCACGGATGACACCGGGGACGCCGGCGGGGCTGGCGCGGCAGCGGCTGTCGTCGTCGCATCTCGGGATTCCGCGCCTCGGCGGAGCGGGCTGGCCTTGGCCCGCGCGGGGCTACGGAGGGGACTCTCCGGTCCTTTGCCCACCGGGCCCCGGAGAGGCTCGCCCCTCGGGCTGCGCGCGCTGCGCGGAGAGCCGCCCTCGGCCCAGGCCCGGCTCTTCCGTGGCCCGGGACTCCGGAGCGCCTCGGGCCGAGCCCTGGCCGCCGGGCTGCCGGGCCCGCGGCTCGCATCAGGCGTGGGCGTCCCCGCCTGTTCCCGGGAACCGCTCCTCTGTCTCTGCGCCGTCCGGTTGTGACAGGTTATGGCAAACTTGCCTTCGATCTCGTTCCAGGCCACAATGAACACGAACTTGTGCTTCTCGCGCTCGTCGAAGACGTGGGGCCGCACGGCCACCCAGTCGGACTCGAGAGTCTCCTCCAGCGCGAACGACGACATGGTAAGCTCCGGTGCCCCGCCGAGGGGGGCAGCCCGGCCGAGTCTCCGCGGTGGCCGCGCCCCCGGCTAGCTCACCCTCGCCGGGCGCCTTCAGCCATCTTAGCGCAACGGGCCGCTCTCCCACCACCGGCTTCTTTGTGGCGTGACTCTCGGGAGAGAGACAATAACGCGGCCCGGAGCAGGTAGTTCACATGGTCACGTGCGGCCGGATCTGTTTACAAGCCGCTCGCTGCGGCACCGCGGGGCCCTGGGCCGCCGAGCCGGCCTGCGCGAGGCCGCGGGGCAGCGTGCTGAGGGCGCCGAGGCGCGCGTCCGCCGGGCTCGCCGAGGGCCGACCTCCCCGCCGCCGCTCTGCCTCCCGCCGACCCGCGCCGAGCCAGCCGGAACCAGAAAGCAGACTCCTAAACTACGCGTCTCGGCGTCGCCACAATGTTGCCATTCGGCTGTGTGACGTCGGCGGCCCTAAGAGGGACGTAAACACGGGCACGTGCAGCACGCTGCTGACGCGGCGGCGGCGGCGGGGACGCGCGACGTGCCCGCGCGGCGCCGCCCCGCCCCTCCGCGTCCCCCAGCAGCGCCTGCGCGCGGCCGCTCTCCTGGCCCGAGCCCCGCCTCCTCCTCCTCCCCCTCCTGCGAGCTTGTAGCTGCGGGATGCCGGCTTTTCTGCAAAGGGAGGGATGGCTGAACTCAGCCTCACAGGTGGCCTTGAAACCCCTGGCAAGAGGAGCAAAGGCAGAGGGACACTGAGACTTCAAACTGGCGTCCCTTCGCCCTGAGGGAATCTGGATGGACAACAGTACGGGAATTCTGTCACACTTAACAAGGCTAAGCCAAACCGTTCAATTCTCCCCTGACATCCTTGAGACAAAATTTAAGATAGACAAGAGAACTCAGTAGAACAACAGTAGCACAATAGGGAAATTCAGTCATGTGCTAAAGAGCGTGAATGTTCGTCTCAGTGTATCCGTCTTTTACTGCTGGTCCTGTTCTGAGAACCTCGTTTGAGCAGTCACTGGGCTAAAGCCCTTTTGAAGTTGTATTCAATTATCAGAGTTCCCCAAAAGCACAAACAACAAAAAGTCTTATCAGTCTGGCAAGGCAGTGCACGTCTGTAATCCCAACACGATGACGAGAAGCAACAAGATCTGGAAATTCAAGGTCAGTCTACAAAGCACCTTATTTGAAAAACAAACCACATAAATGTAATTTTTCAACCCGGGCGTGGTGGGTGTGATCCCAGCACTCAGGGGAGGCAGAGACAGGCAGATCTCTGAGTTCAAGGCCGTCCTGGTCTACAAAGTGAGCCCAAAACAGCCAAGGCTACACAGAGAAACCCTGTTTTGAAAAACAAAACAATCTAATTACTCAAGTTAAACTATGTTGAAACATGCCTAACATTGCCTACTAAGATTATAATCCAGTTTATATTATTGGTGTCCTTTTCTGTCAAGTGTCCAAGTCACCAAGCAGGTACACCACAGTAGTGTAGAACAGCAACCGGAACTGGTTCTTTTACTTTAAACCACATCTCTAAATCATGTGTAAAACCTCACACTGTCAGCTACACTGCTTTGTATTGTCCTGACGTCAGTCAGTATTGATAGCCTAGAGTTTTAGCCCCATCTTTTGGCTGGACGTTTTAGGCCTTACACATCTGCTTTGAAACCCATTCCTCCTCTGAGATTTACAAAAAAGACCAAAACCAAAAAAGATGCACAAAAAAGTTGAAAGTGACTTCAAACTTACATTTTTCTGTATGAAACTGTATACTTTCAAAGCGTATGACTATACATTGTTATGGGTTCACGGATAACTACACATTTCATCAGATTGATGAAAGGTTATCGAACGCTGAGCTAAAAGTGAACATAAACTGACCTGTCAGGGCCATAATCTAGGCTCGGGAGCCAGACCATGATGCCAGTCTGTTTTTAAGGCAGGCTTTTTATAAAAACAAAAACAAAACCATAACCAGGTAACCAGGTGGGAAGTGTCGGGGGGTGCAACACGTTATATCATTTTGGTTAGCTAAACATAAGAAAAATCGATTTTTGTTCTGAGCACAATATACCCAGGTGGCGGCCAGACATAGCACTTTAAGATGACTGGCTGGGATTTAAGGTAGGGGAGTTCTTGGGGCGGCAGGGGGGAGGGGGGGGAGGGGTTCCCAGCTCTCTGGGAGTAAGGAACTGTAAGACCCCCTCCCCTGTGCACCCGCCATAGCAAGCATAGCAGCAGTAACGCTATCTTGCAAGGCAAGACTAGAATAATAGGTTCCCGGGATAAGATGAGGCCTGGGGCCCAGAGGAAAAAGATAAAAGCAGGCTGAGATAACAGAAACAGTTTGTCCTTGTCAAACAAGATATTTATGGCCGGCCACCTGGCCCAGAGAACGGGTAAACTCCCCTGTTCCTAGAGCCCATCTGATAACCGGGCCATAACCTCGCCTCATTTAAATTTACCAATCAGAGCCCTGTAACTATGCTTCTCGCTTCTGTACCCGCGCTTCCCGCTAAAATCCCTATAAAAGGCCCCCCGAAAGACTCGCTCGGCGCGCCAGCCTCTCCAGAGACTGAGACGCCCGGGTACCCATCCCCCTGCAATAAAGCCTCTTGCGTGTTGCAACCGAAACCTTGGTCTCGCTGGTTCTTGGTGGGGGTCTCCACATTAAGACCACCGTGATGGGGGTCTTACAGAACATAGCAAGATGTTGCAGTCTTAACTCTAAAAGAACATACATTTATGTTTAACCCAAGCAGAACATTTATCACCTACTGTGTTATTCTTTCTTCTTCTTTTTTTTTGGGGGGGGGTTTTTTTTGGTTTTTGTTGTTGTTGTTGTTGTTGTTGTTGTTGTTGTTGTTGTTATTTGAGACAGAGTTTCTCTGTTTAGCCCTGGCTGTCCTGGACTCAGACTAGCCTGGCTTCGAACTCACAGTGATCCTCCTGCTTCTGCCTCCAGAGTGCTGGGATTTAAGGCATGCACCACCACGCCCAGCCCTATTGTGTTATTCTAAACAGGAAGCATTGAACCTTAGCCAAAATGGAGACTTACAAGTAAAATGCCTTCTGATATGCTAAGAGAGACAGCAGGTGTTAACAGAGAAGCAGGTTACAACATTTGTGTCAGCTCTACCAAGGAAATTAAAAAACAAAAACAAAAAAACCCAAAACTTTGAAAATACTGAAAGAGGGGGGACCAGGCATGGTGGTGCATGCCTTTAATCCCAGTACTCTAGAGGCAGAGTCAGGTGGATTTGCATGAGGCCAGCCTGGTCTACAAAAGTGAGTCCAGGATAGCCAGGGCTGCAGAGAAACCCTGTCTTGAAAAACTAAAAACAAAAAACAAAGCCAGAAAATGCTGAAAGAGGGCTAAATGTGATAGCTCACCCTTTCAGTTCCAGAACCCAAGAGGCAGAGGTAGAGGCAGTCAGGTCTCGGTGAGTTCAGGGCCAGCCTGGTCTACGTAGAGAGCTCCAGGCTAGCTAAGGCCACACAATGAACTGTTGCCTTGCAGGAATTGGGAGGAGGGGAAGAAAACTGAGAGAGGTCTGGAGTGTAACTCAGTGCTTGAGTGCTTACTGAGCATGCATGACGTCTTGAGTTTAATCTCCAGAGACACAAAAATAAATAAATCAGTAAGGTGCTGAAAGAAAGAAAACTGCAAATTGGGAGTCTTCAGCAATACAAACCATAACATCATAGAAAAATTGTCCTTTTTGATAAAAGATAACTGTTTTTTTTTTCCAGATAGAATTACTTACACGGTCACTAGCTCTCTTTCTTCAATACATTTTATATGAAAGTATAAATCTGGAGAATAAATGCTAAATAAATCTAAAAGAACTCTATGCCAGGCTTGGTGGCTCATACTTGTAACACCACAGTCTGGGAGTCTGGAGCAGGAAGATTGCCTCCTGTAGCCATCGTGAGCTACAGAGTTAACTTAGTCTGTCTCATGCAAAACAACATTTTATGTACATGTATTAATTATAATATTTATCTACAGCTATAATATTGCAGCTTAAAACAAACCATCAAGGGAAAACAGAGTTCGTGGTTACACAGGTGTTAAGTGTTTCCTCCTAACACTCTTGCCACTGTGCTTTTTCAAAAGAAAAGTCTCAATGTTTCATGTTTCCCCTATCTTAGTCCTTGTTATCCTAGAAATGAAAAGAAACAAACCGAATTCCCATGACAGGTTACTGTAGCACTGTAAATTCTTTATTCAGGTCTCTATCCGATTGTCAAGTGTGTAAATTACTCTCTGGGAATAAGTAAAGCTGCAGAAAAAGCACACACACCATACCATCCTTGAAAGGGCTTGAAAACCATTGAGGATTGTTTAGTAATCTGGGAAATACTGTAACACTTTGGGCCTTTTAATAGAAACTCTAGCCGTTTGTGATTTTTCCAGAACCATAGCATTTCCCCATACGGTTTATCTTCACGGTGCCCTGCAATGAAGGTATGAAAGGAATGAGTAACTTTAACTTTGTATTTGAGTACAGAGGAGCTCCGCATAGTCAGGGTTAGTCCCAAGGGTGGGGGAGTGAATGACAACTTCAGGAAACAGGTTCTAAACTGTGAGCCCTGCTTAGATTTTCCCAGAAACAGACACTGAAAAGAAGCTGGAGAAATAAAGGCTTGGGAGGGCCAGGTGTGTGATCTGTGAAAAGAAAGCAGTCAGAGTGGGACTTAGCACCTTACCGTGCTTTACAGTGCTCCAGGACAAAACGTGACTTTCGGGGGCCCAACTCTGATGGAAATAGTCAAGCCTTGCTTGGTGATTGGCAGAGAACCACCCCGAGAAAAAACATGAGATGAAAACGTGAAATTGCCTTTAAACATGTGCTGCTATACCTGTAGTCCCAGCCCTCGGGAGGCAGAGGCAGGAGGATCTCTGTGAGTTTGAGGCCAGCCTGGTCTACAAAGTGAGTCCAGGACAGCCAAGGTAACACAAAAGAAACCTTGTCTCAAAAAATGAAGAAGAAGAAGAAGAAGAAGAGGAGGAGGAGGAGGAGGAAGAGGAGGAGGAGGAAGAGGAAGAAGAAGACCTGAAATTGGCTCAAGAAGACCCTAACTGCTGAGTAATGTCACCTTGTCACTTCTTACAGCTGGAGTCAACCTTTGGTGGTGGTATTGCATAGCTGGTTTTGAGACAGTCTTTCTACTTAGCTGAACTAAGTCTTGAACTCACCCACCTTCTACTTCAGCCTTCCTGAGATTGTGGACGTGAACCACCATCTCTAGTAGCTGTGAGCAAGTGAGTCAGTCATTCATTTATCTATCTGTTTTGAGACAGGGTCTCGCTGTGTAGCCCTGGTGAGCTGTGGGACTGCTGGATAAGGTTGAAGTCTGACTTCTCTGGATAGCCATTTGTGTTAAGTCTACATTGGTGCTAAGTCTACTCCCTTTTCTCAGCGGGGGTTCTCACCCCACCTGATCTGGTAACCCCAGATCTTGTAAGAAGTGTCACGTAGCCCTCAGGGAGATTACAGGCCGACCCTTTCCTGATGAGGAACTTCATCCCAAAGCACAAGGAACTGGGCAGTGGTGGCGCACGCCTTTAATCCCAGCACTCAGGAAGCAGAGGCAGGCGGATCACTGTGAGTTCGAGGCCAGCCTGGTCTACAAAGCGAGTCCATGACAGCCAAGGATACACAGAGAGACCCTGTCTGGGGGGGGGGGGACCAAAAAGAAGAAGAGGAGGAGGAGGCACAAGGAATTCCTGGAAGTACCCCACCCTATGCTGAAGTGATCCTGGCCTCCAGCAAATGACCTTTAATTGTACCTAGAAGTCATCCCCTCACACATAGGATAATTAAGTACTGTTTTTTCCTTTTTTGTGATATCTCTCCACCTTACTGCATGTAAATGAGGGACTGTTCCACCATATGTAGATTATCTTAGCTCTCTTAGCCCTGAATCAGACACATTCACCCTCAAAACCCCTCCCGACCGCCCAAGGGTGACTGGTGTGCTGGGGAACTCTAGCTGCTGCTCGCCATTCCTCCACCATGACCTCTGAGAATCCTTTTATTCTGGGGGGGCAGAACTGTCTTTGCAGCCACTGGGGCCTGCTCCACCACTGCCACTAGCTCAGTGCTGGCCTTCCCATCTCCTTCCCTTAAGAAGCACCACCAGGCTGCGTCTCACCTCAAACAACCACCTACTTCCTCTGCTGTGCAGATAAACAAGGAGCTGTCATTTCCCACCTCCCCCAAAGAGACTAGGGACATGGCTTATGCCCTGGGCCTCTGGCCTTACTCTGAGCCCTCTAATCTGGCCCGAAGGAAGAAATGGGACCTTGGGACCTTTGATCTTGAGGTCCATCCACTCTTGTCCAGAGGCAACCAGCGCCTGGACGTGTAATGCCCAAGTTGTGAAACCCTCCAAAACCACCAAGAATCAGCCAGATGCAAACCACACAGGGTCCCGTTTATTTCAAGCTCAGAACCTGGACCATCATCCCCCTCATGAGGAGGGAAGATGGCGGCCCCTAGTGCTAGGGGAACAGGGTTTTTGCAGGTGGGGAGGGCGGGGGTTCCAAGCCTTGCTGTCACATGATAGGTTAGAGGGATACAGGGGACCAGGGCCAGACTGCAGGAGGGAAATTTTCGTTTGTTCTGGTCACTGTGACCTGCAGCTGATTGGTTGGCCCCCGGGACAAGTTCCTAGGAACAATTACTAGCTGTATGTTTGTGGTTCTCCCTGGAAACTCTGCGGGGGGGGGGGGGGGGGGGGCGTCGCGGGGGCAGGGGGTATCAAGACCCTCAACACCAAATGACTTTGGTTTGGTCTCTACAGGTTGACCGTGGGATGTGCAACCTCGACAGGCACATGGGACCTGGGCTGACTCACCTGACACTGAATGATAGCCAGCCTGCAACTCATCATCGTGTAGACCAGGCTGGCTTCTAACTCACAGAGATTCACCTGCCTCTGCCTCCTGAGTGCTGGGTAAAATAACTTACTCTCCTGACTTAATTGTTACCTCAGAGGCTTAATGCCTCTCTTGGCTAACCTAGGCCTAGAATGTTTTCAACCTTTGAGACTTACTGCTGAATAAGCTCACCCTTTCTAGCTCTTTCTGAACTCTCTGCTGGCTGATTAGCTGGTCTGACTCAAATTCCTCTCCAAGCTGACTGATTCAAACTGGCTTCTCTGACTAAACGGCTCTGCTTGGCCTCCACTAGCTTTGGCAATCTATTCTAATCTTCTGGCTCCTTCTCATTCTCTGGCTCTTTACTTGTATCTAGCTTGTTCTCTCTGTAAAACTCCATTGGTAAAAACCTGACTTTGATTTCCATGAACTCAACTCCACTGCATTGTCTCTCAGCTCACTGACTCAACCTAACTGCCTGACAAACCTCAGAGAGCTGCCTGCCTCTGCCTCCCAAGTGCTGAGATTAAAGGCTGTGAGTTTGAGTCCAGCCTGGTCTACAGAGTGAGTCTGGGACAGCCAAGGCTGCACAGAGAAACCTGTCTCAAAAAAACAAAAAAAACAAAACAAACAAACAAAAAAAAAAAAACAAGAGAAAAAAGTTTTGGCAGGCTGGAGAGATTAAGAGCACTGGCTGTTCTTCCAAAGGTCCTGAGTTCAATTCCCAGCAACTATATGATGTCTCATAACCATCTATAATAAAAACTGATGCCTTCTTCTGGCCTGCTTGCTCACATGCAGACTAAATACTGTATAAATAATAAACAAGTAAATAAATAAGTCTTTTTTTTTTTTTGAGACAGGGTTTATCTGTTATCTTGGCTGTCCTGGACTCGGTTTGTAGACCAGGCTGGCCTGGAACTCACAGCAATCTGCCTGCCTCTGCCTCGCCTCTGCCTCCTGAGTGCTGGGATTAAAGGTGTGAGCCACCACACCTGGCTAAATAAATAAATCTTAAGGAGGGGGGGGAAAAAAAAAAGAATGTTTCTGAAAGGCCAGTGTGGGTGTCTTCCACTCTTCATCCCAGGCCACTGTCTCAGACTTCCCACCCGTCACAGAAGCAGGCCTGCCTAGGCCATTTGCCTTATTCTGTCACTGGCAGGAAGCCTGGGGCTGGGGGGGGGGGGGGGGGGGGCGGGCGGCTGCGGGCGGATCCTAAAGCAGCTGCCTGGGCATCTGCTGCTTATGCTCAGAAATCTGAGGCCCACTCTCATTGCTGCTATGGGCACCATCTGTGCTTCCAAAGGCCTTGTAGTACTCACTCACTGATTCCTGACACAACTGTGATATGATTACAGTGCCTACAGCCTGGTCACCAACTCCCGTGTAACGGGTTACCTTGATATATTTCCCAGAAATTAGAAATAGACACATTTTCAAACTGTCCTAAGGCTAATTGCCAGTATATAGGTTCATTGGTGCATTTACAATGTTTTTTTTTTTTAATTCTAACTACAAAGTAGAAATTGGGTTTTTTTCCTCATTATATAGTCTATTGTACTAGTTTTCCCAGTTGTAGTAAATCCAAATATTAATAAAGTCACAATATGACACTATAACTGATTTTTTGGTTTTTGTTTTTTGTTTGTTTGGTTAGTTTTTCAAAATAGGGTTTCCTCTGTGTAGCCTTGTCTGTCCTGAAACTGTCTTTGTAGATCAGGCTGGGCTCGAACTCACAGGGATGCACCTGCCTCTGCCTCCCCAGGGCTGGGATTAAAGGCATGCACTACCACACCCATCCCTAATAACTGCATTTTTAAAAGATTTTTTGAGAGAGGTAATAAACACATCCTCAAGTACAAAGTTTTCTTTTGTTTTCCTGTCACACTAAACCTTATTTTAAAAATATGGTTTTGCATGGCACGGCAGCACACGCCTATATTCCCAGAATATGAGAGGTAGAGGCAAGAGGGTTAGGAATTTAAGGATCCTTGGTAACACAAAAGTTTCTAGGTTATTGTGAAAGACATGAGATACTGTCTTAAAACATAATATATGTTAATTAATGTCTTCCAAAAGATCTCATTATGTAGCCCAGGCTGACCTTTAACTTCCCCCAATGCCTCAATCTCATGAAAGTATCTTTATAATTATTTATTTTGTGTGTATTATTGTACCACATTTGTGTCTGGCTCCTATGGAGGTCAGGAGAGAGAGTTGGGTCCTCTGGAGCTAGAGTTACGGATGGTTGTGAGCCACTGTGTGGGTGCTGAGGGCTGAACCTCTTCAAAAGCAGTAAGTGTTCTTAAACACTGAGCTATCTTTCCAGCCCAGTCCCCTTATTTTATATGTATGAGGCTTTTGTTGTTGTTATTTCTTTCTTTCTGTCTTTGTAAAAGTAACTTTTATCCCCTGATTTACTTATCATCTCCGAGGCTTACTACTGCTCCTTTCTGCTAACCTAGGCCTAGTCCTGGAAGCTTCTAGTTCCTGTATAATCTAGCCTAGGCCTAGTATGTTTTCAGCCTCTGAGACTTACTGCTGAATTAGTTCACCCTTTTTAGCTCTTTCTGAACTCTGGCTACTGGCTTAGGTAGTTCAACTCAGGTGTTTTGGCTCAAACGCCTCTCCAAGCTGACTGATTCAATCTGGCTCCTCTCAGCTTCTGACTGGCTTGCTCTGCTTGGCCTCATACTAACTTTGGCAATCTGTTCTAATCTTCTGTCTCCTCATTCTCTGGCTTATTGTGTCTCCACTTGTGCCTAATTTGTTCTCTCTCCAACCTCTCTGTAAAACTCTCCCAGTAAAAACTGCCTCTGAATTCCATGATCTGCTTTTGGTGTGTTTTTGTTTGGTTTTGGTTTTTTTTGTTTTGTTTTGTTTTTTTCTTTCCCTGAGACAGGGTTTCTCTGTGTAGCCTTGGCTGTCCTGGACTTGCTTTGTAGACCAGGCTGGCCTCGAACTCATAGCGATCTGCTTGCCTCTGCCTCTGAGTGTTGGGATTAAAGGCTTGTGCCACCACACCCAGCTCTTATTTGTTTATTTTAAAGACGGGGTCTATCTATTATGTACCTTTGCCTATCCTGGAACTGTCTGGCTAGTATGTAGACCATGCTGACCTGGAACTGACAGAGATCTACATATCTCTGCCTCCCAAGTGCTGGGATTAAAGGTGTGAACCACCACAGCTGGCCTTGGTTTTGACTTTTTAAAAACTCTTTTTGTCTAATTAAACATTAATTCTCACTGCGAAGAAAAAAGTCAAGAGATGGCGCCCTCTAACTTCCTGCACTTAGTTTAACACTTCCGTGGTACTTCGCTTGCATGCAGGAGTCTCCTTCTGAAAACTGCACGGTACATTCAGCAGATTTTCAGAAGCCTGCCGACTCAGAAGTCTGTGTCCATTACATTTCTCTCTTGTCTTAGCTCCTTCTTTGATACTTTATTTTCTCTAGGAATCTATTGCACAACCCTCTACCAACTCTTTTCTCTGAATCTTCCAAAGTAATACAAACTTCCCAACCTTGTTCTTGCTACCACCTGGCTTCATCTATTCTTCTGCATGTATGTGTAGCTACATGTTTATACATGTGTGTGGAGGGCTCAGTTATTGACATTCATCATCACCATAGACAGTGTCTCACTGTGAGAACCTTGGCTGACTAGGAACTTACTATGTAGACCATGCTGGCTTTGAACTAAGCCTGCCTCTGCCTCCAAAGCAATGGAATTAAAGGGGTGTGCCACCACACCCAGATATCTACCTTATTTTTTTTTTTGGTTTGTTTGTTTGTTTGTTTTATGTATTCTGGCTACATGCACACCTGCAGGCCAGAAAAAGGCATCAGATCTCATTATAGATGGTTGTGAGCCACCATGTGGTTGCTGGGAATTGAATTCAGGATCTCTGGAAGAGCAGACAGTGCTCTGAACCTCTGAGCCATCTCTCCAGCCCTCTACCTTGGTGTTTTTTGTTCTGTTTTGAGGCAATTTACATTGGCAAATTGTCACCTGCAGCTTGAATTCACTGAGAAGATGCTTAGATCCCTACTTCCTGGGATCTAAGCATGCAGATGTTTATGTCAAGCCCTCCCCCCCCCCCTTATATGGAGATGGGCTGTCTCCCCAAGTCTCTGACAAGGAGGGAAGGGAACAGCAAAACGGCCCAAGAGTAACAACATTGTATCCTTGAGGATGGCTGGAGGGTGTGCCCTTTCCAACAGAGGTTACAATTGTTTATCCATGAGATAAATGTGTGGTCAGTGGGAAGACAAGGGAGGGTTTTAGTCCCGGGAAGTTCATCCATGGAGAAAAATCTCTGCCAGGAATACCAGCTGAGGTATTAATATCACCACTAAGCTTCTGCTGGATATTGTGAGCCCAGTTTGATGATGTAATCTTTGCCAGTTCTATAGGCTGTTTTACATGGGAGCCTCACCCACAGGGCACTCCACTCTGCTTAGGATTAGCTGGGGAATTCCAGCTGGGTGTCTCAATGGGGCTTCCCCACTCAGTTTCTTCCATAGTTCTGAGCACATGACTTGCTGATGTTTTGTTATATATCCATTTATTCAGTCACCCACCCATGCATCTGCTATTTGCTATTCTCTTACTTTGGTTTCCTATATAGTTAATAAATTCATTCATTCAAAAAGCATGGCTATCTAGATTATGCTTTGTACCACAGTGAACATAGGATCTCTCACTGAACCTGGAGAATCATTGTTTCAGCCATGCTGGCTGGCCAGAAAGGCCAAGAGAAGGGAGTCTCAGCCTCCCTAGTGCTGGGATTCTGTCACATGTTGCAGTATCAGGAATTCTAATTCAGGCATAGCAAACACTTTACTAACTAAACTAAATCCTCAGACCTTTATTAAGTCTTTACAGTTTATTCTCAACCTCAGTGACATTGCGGGACACTTCTCAGTCCACCTGATTTAAAACAAGATGCTAAAGGGTGGGGTTGAGAGATTTGCACTGTCACAAGTCCCTCTAATGACCCTAGTATACCTGCGTTCTTCTTTTTCATGAATCAGTTTCCTCTCAGTTCCCTACAAACTGGTCATGGACTCTTCGGCTTTCCCCACTCCTTGGTGCTAAGGATCAAACTTGGGGTGTTGTCTAGGCTAAGTAAAGCTCTACCACTACGTGTCCACTCCCAGCCTCTACTGTCTGTATATATGTATACATATATATATATACACTTATATATCCATCTTTGTATCTATCTGTGTTTCTATGTATCTATCTATCTATCTATCATCTATGTATGTATATATGTATCAATCTATCATCTATCTATGTATCTATCATCTATATATCCATGTATCTATGTATCATCTATCTATGTATGTGTCTATCATCTATCTATGTATCTATCTATCATCTATCGATCAATCACCTATGTATCTATGTATCTATCTACCTATCTATCTCTATAAAGCCTTCAACTGAAAATCTTCCTGCCTCAGCCTCTGGAGTGCTGGAATACAAATATATGCCACTTCTCCTGTATCAGCCACTGCCTTTTTGAAACCAGTAAGTTTTCTCTCCTTCAATTCAATACCACTTACTCTTAAAGTGGAGATGTACAAGTTGGCTCTGGTAGCTTTCTGGAAGTTTCATCTTGCTGTGTGACTTTAATGTATGATAATTATTGTCCCATTGCAAACTGCCCTGAAAACTTCGTACCTTAAAACAATAATAACCAAGTCTTTGTTCTAGTGGGCTGGTCAGGAGTGGGTGGCAATTATAGCTCTCTGTTCCAGGTAGTGTTGGAAAAGACAGATTGACTGGAACTCAAGAATATGTCTCACCCGGGTGTGGTGGCACATGCCTTTAATCCCAGCACTAGGGAGGCAGAGGCAGGTGGATCACTGTGAGTACAAGGCCAGCCTGGTCTACAAAGTGAGTCCAGGACACAGAAAAACCCTGTCTTAAAAAACAAAACACGAAAAACAAAACAGCGCAGCATTTTGAGCTAGAAGGTTAAGCAGGAAGAAAGGCATGGGTTTAAGATCAGCCTAAGATACATAGTCAAATCAAAAATGGAGGATCTGTCTACAAAGCAAGTCCAGGACAGCCAAGGCTACACAGAGAAACCCTGTCTTGGAAAAAAATGGAGGATCTGGGAGGGGAAGGAGGGAAGGAGGGAAGGACAGACAGAGCGAGCGAGAGAGGGCATGTGAGCTATGTATAGTAATGGTAGTGCTTGCCAGTAATTCCAGCACTCAGGAAGCTGATGTAGGCAAATTGCCTGAAGTTTGAGGCCAACTTGAATCACATAGTGGCATCCTGTCTAGAAAACAGCAGGTAAAGGGCCAGGCAGTGGTGGCACACACCTTTAATCCCAGCACCTGGGAGGCAGAGGCAGGAGGATTGCTGTGAGTTGGAGGCCAGCCTGGTCTACAAAGTGAGTCCAGGACAGCCAAGGCTACACAGAGAAACTCTGTCTCAAAAAAAAACAAAAACAAAAACAAAAAAACAGCAGGTAAAAGGAGCAAGAGCGTGAGGCCTTTCAATAGGGTGCAGCAACAAGGTGGCCAGAGGCCAGGGAAAGCCATTATCCTCCTTCTGGCCAATAATGCCAAAAAGGATGCCCTGATGTTGGCACCCACTCCTGTGTCCCGTCCTGCTGGCACAAAAGGCCATTGTGCCCCGATTTGCACTCTCTGCTCTACTGTGTCAAAAAGAATGACATATAGGCTGAGCTTTCCTAATTGCCCGATGAATAACCATTCATAACTCTAGCCCCATTGTTTATACTGAAAACAACTCAACCTATTATGTAACACGTTTCATGTTTTATTACCTGCCAAGGGTACCAGTTCAGTTCAGACCTGTGTCTAGGAAAAAGTACAAAGTGATGGAAAGTTTGCCCTTAGCATATCCCTTTTTAAAATTATAGTTTTATTTTTTTTAAGATTTATTTATTATGTATACAGTATGCATCAGATCACATTATAGGTGGTTGTGAGCCACCATGTGGTTGCTGGGAATTGAACTCAGGACCTTTGGAAGAGTAGAGTAGTCAGTGCTCTTAACCGCTGAGCCATCTCTCCAGCCCCGAAATTATAGTTTTAAATATTTATTTTATTCTGTATGAGTATGTATATACCTGAGTGCATGTATGTGCACCATATTCATGCAGGTACCTGAGTATATGTATGTACACTACATGCATGCATGTATACTGGAGTTACAGGCAGTTGTGAGCTGCCTGATAGGGATGCTGGAAACAGAACCTGGATCTTCTGCAAGAGCAGCAAGCAGTAGGCACTATTAACTGCTGAGCCATCCCATCCCTCCAGCCACGTAAACTAAATTCTAATTTATTGTGTATGTGCATGTGTACACATGTGCAAGCATGTGTGCACACACCCCATCCCTCCCCAGCATACCATGGCACGTGTACGGCAGACACCTTGCAGGAGTCAGATCTCTCTTCTACCAATTGTGTTTCAGGGGACTGAACTGACGTCATGGGGAGCTGTCCCGCCTACCCCCACCCCACACCCACACCCCACCCCCACACACACACCTCAGGACCCTCTCTGGGTCATGTGACCTATCTACTGTCTCTTGCAGGAGTAAGTAACTCTTAGGACGAGCTGGTGGCAATCTGCTTTGGAGGGAGGGGCAATTTCTCAAAATGTGATGTGCGGTGGCTAACCTCCAAGGGGGTCCCTGGAACGTCCCTTGGTCACTGTTGTTCTGTCCTTCCACACTAAGTGTTGGTCCTGTGTCAAATAGACTGTGACTGCTCCCAGGTAATAATAGTAAAGACTGAGCCTTTGGTTTTTGAGTCTTCTCTCCCTCATCTCCTATCTTTCGTTTGTTTGGTTTTTTGTTTTGTTTTGTTTCCGAGACAAGGTTTCCTCTGTGTAGCCTTGGCTGTCCTGGACTCGGTTTGTAGACCAGGCTGGCCTCGAACTCACAGCGATCCTCCTGCCTCTGCCTCCCGAGTGGTGGGATTAAAGGCGTGCGCCACCACGCCCGGCTTACCCACCTCTGTTCTATCTGTCGTCTCCTCCTTACATGTCTTTGCAGGAAGAACTATGACGTCATGTTGTGAGTGGCCCTCCGTAGAGGCCCACATGGTGCAGACTGAAGCCTCTGAACATCAGGCGCGAGTGTGACCTTGGGTGCTAGATACCCTGGGGCAGTCTGACGAGAAACACGTGAGAATCCCTGAGGCAGGACCATCCAGTCAAGTTGCTTCAAAATTCTCGAGCCCTAGGAACTCTGAAAGCTAGTAAGTGTGTGTTCTTTTATGTGGCTGCACTCGGGTAGTTTGTCATGCGGCCGTGCAAACTTAATGCAGACGGTGGTGTGTGTCAGAAGTCTCTGGAGGGCTTGCCGAGACCTTGCTGCCTAGGTCACAGCTAAATGAAAGACGTCTTTGGAGTAAAAGCCAGCAACCGATCCTCTCCCTCTTCCTCTGCCTGCCTCTCTTTCATTGAATGTGGGCCTTGGGGCATGGGGCAGAGTAAGTACACATGCCACACACACATGTGCAGGACAGAAGACAACTCTGTGGAGTCAGTTCTTTCCTTTCACCTTTAGGCAGGGATCTGGGGATTTGAACTCAGGTCACCTGAGCCCCTCTTGTCAGTGCAAAAATCTTTTGTTTTGTTTTTCTAAGACAGAGTTTCTCTCAACCTATCTTTTGTTTGTTTGGTTGGTTGGTTTGGTTTTGGTTTTTTGAGGCAGAGTTTCTCTGTGTAACAGTCCTGGCTGGCTGGCTGGGCATGGTGGCATACACCTCTAATCCTAGCACTCTCTGTGAGTTCGAGGCCAGCCTGGTCTACAAAGTGAGTCCAGAACAGTCAAGGCTACACAGACAAAGCCTGTCTCAGTCAAACAAAGAAAGCAAGCCTGAGATGATGATCACCAGTCCAGTACCAGGAGGCTTGTACTAGCAGCTAGCCTGAGAAGACCACACAGGCAGGGGGCAGGGGCATGCCAGAGATGACCCTTGCCAAGGGCTATAATGCACAATTGGGGCATAGCACTCTGGATCACTCCTGAGATGACCCCAGACACTCAGAGACCCCAGGTACCACTAAGAGGAGCAAGCAAATGGTAGAGAAATAGAAGAGAAAGAGAAACAGAGGATGTGGACACAATGAAGAAAGGCAGAATTGGAGAGTTAAGCGTAGTGAGGAACGGTTTGATGTAACTGGTAATGCCACCTGGGACCACGGTGTGAGGTCCTGGCCTGTGCTACCACTGGGGGCCATATCTGGGTCCATAGCCTTGCAGCAGTAGGCATCTGTTACCACCAAAGGCCAGCTGGATATCTCTGGTCTGGGCTGCCTCCTAAGGACATGTTGATGTCTGAAGACTGTGCAGAACTGGCCCCATGCCTTACTAGGAATTATGGGAGGGCTGGCCCTGGGGGCATGAGAGCAGGAGAGCTGACCCCACCGCTAGCCAGCTGCAGGGGAAAGTGATCCACACATGTGGCAGAAGGTGTAAATGAACTGCCCCTTCCCAGGATAGGAGCCTGGGAAACCTGGCCTGACCATTTCCGTGAGGTGGTGTGAATCCAGGACAGCCAGGACTGTTTGTTTGGCTGTTTGGTTTTTGGTTTTTTGAGACAGGGTCTCTCAGTGTTAGCCTTGCCTGTCCTGGACTCGCTTTGTAGACCAGGCTGGCCTCGAACTCACAGCAATCCACCTGCCTCTCCCTCCCCAAGTTCTGGGATTACAGGCATGTGCCACCATGACCGGCTCTCAGGCTTACTTTTTTCAGGGACGGTTAGGCCGCTAATTATTCAGACGTTCATGTCAGAATGCTGAGTGTAGAGATAGCCTCTCTCCTCTCTATCACCTATGGACACACACGTGATATAGAATCCACATATGCAACACTTCTAGGGGCAGGAAAAATCTTTTCAACAAGTGACTAGAGCAATGGTTCTCGACTTGTGACCCCCATGGGGTTGTATATCAAGTATCCAGCATATCATATATTTACATCGTGATTCATAACAGTAGCAAAATTACAGTTATGAAGTAGCAACAACATGATTTTATGGTTGGGGGTCATCACAACTTGAGGCACTGTATTAAAGGATTGCAGCATTAGGAAGGTTGAGAACCACTGGTCTAAACTGAGAAAAAGCTGGGACTTGATCCCTGTGGCACAAAGAAATGAGTAAACAACATCAAACTCAGGGAGATAAAGCCTACTTAATAATAATGTAGAACTGGATGAGGGGTGTGTGTGTGTGTGTGTGTGTGTATGTATGTGTGTGTATGTGTGTGTGTGTGCATGTGTTTGCCCTAGTTTGCTTTCTTTTTCAGTGATAAACACCCTCTCCTGGCAACAATATAATATCTTTTGGGCTCTTCTTTCTGTTGCTGTGCTAAACACCATTATCAAAACACAACTCAGGGAGGGAAGAGTTTATTTCCTCTTACAGGTTACAGTCTGTTGTTGATGGAAGTCACTGTGAGATCACAAGGCAGGAGCTTGAACCAAAACCATGGAGGAATGCTGTCAAGGGGGTACTCTCTACCATCTCCTCAATTAGCTTTCTTTCTTTCTTTCTTTCTTTCTTTCTTTCTTTCTTTTTTTTTTTTTTTTTTTTTGGTTTTTTGAGACAGAGTTTCTCTGTGTAGCCTTGGCTGTCCTGGACTCCCTTTGTAGACCAGGCTGGCTTCGAACTCACAGTGATCCGCCTGCCTCTGCCTCCCGAGTGCTGGGATTAAAGGTGTGTGCCACCACCGCCCGGCTTCTTTCTTACATACCCCAGCAACCCCCCCACCTAAGGATAGTACCAGCAACAGCAGGCTGCTGGGCCCCCTTGTCACTTAGCAATCAAGAAAATGTCCCTGCACTTGGGAGACAGAGGCATGTGGATCTCTGTGAGTTCAAGGCCAGCCTGGTCCATAAAGGGAGTCCAGGACAGCCAAGGCTACACAGAGACCCTGTCTTGTTGAGTAGACTCCCCAAGCCTTCTATGTGTTTACTGGTATCAGCACTGAGGGCCTTAAATGTGGTAGATGTGGACAAGAGGCATGTCTGTGAGACTAGAATAATAAATCTCAGATTTGAAAAGGATGCCCCAGCCTGCCAGGGGTGGCGCACGCCTTCAATCCCAGCACTCGGAAGGCAGAGGCAGGCAGATCTCTGTGAGTTCGAGGCCAGCCTGGTCTACAAAGAGAGTCCAGGACAGCCAAGGCCACACAGAGAAACCCTGTCTCAGACGCCTCCCCTCATCCTCCCTACCCCCCTCTGCCCACCCCCCCCCCGCGCCCATCTCACAAGGAAAAAAAGAAAGAAAGAAAGAAAGAAAGAAAGAAAGAAAGAAAGAAAAGGATCTCCCACCATCACAACATTCTAATTTACAACCTGCTTACTAAACAACTCTCTGGTCATTTAAAAGGAGGCCCCTGACAAAGAAGCACTCTTGGCATCTCTTCCTCTTATTTCTAGCACCATCATTCTAAGACTCTCTTACCAATAGCCAGAGGTACATTTTTACAGTCTCTTTCCACTGGTTCTGCAGAGGAGACAAAAAGCAACATTTTCCTTTACCCATGGCAAGGCTTTGTGATTAACGAACATATAATAAAAAGATTAATAAGAGAAAAACATAGAACTTTATTGCTACCGATTTTATGTGACACAGAGGCCTTCAGCCATGAGGATCCAAAGGAGCAAACTCTGTACTTAGGCTTAGGCGTGATGGAGGGTGGACAGGAGTGCAGGGGTACGGCTGAACAAAGAGAGCGTGAGCTCATGCTAATAAATGAGGGTGAACTCGGCCAGCCTGTTTGTTCAGATTCTTCAGGGCGTCTCTGTGTCTTTGAGGAGAAACACCTTCCTTTCCTGCCAGCATGAGGAAGCCACCCTTGGAAGTCAGTCTTATGACCTGCTTCAGAGCTTCAGAAGGAAAAGGCATGGCGAGGGCAACATTCCTGCTTCTTCTGCTCTGACGCCATGGTGCCATGTTTGCGGGTTAGCGTGTCCTGAATGCCACTGGTTTTATTTCAGCTTTTGGATTTTTTTTTTTTTTTTTTTTGGTTTGGTTATTCGAGACAGCGTTTTTCTGTGTAGCCTTGACTGTCCTGGACTCGCATTTTAGACCAGGCTGACCTTGAACTCATAGGGATTCACCTGCCTTTGCCTCCCGAGTGCTGGGATTAAAGGCATGCACCACCACCACCTGGCTTTGGAATACGTTTAAAGCTGCCTATTACCACTTACTCATGAAAGCTTTCCAAACATTATCTTGCCTATTTATTTATTTATTTATTTATTTATTTATTTATTTTATGACAGGGTTTCTCTGTGTAGCCCTGCCCATCCTGAACTCACTTTGTAGACCAGACTGGCCTCAAACTCATAGCGATCTGCCAGCCTCTGCCTCTGGAGTGCTGGGATTAAAGATGTGCACTACCAAGCTCAGCCTGCTATTTGTTGTCTTAGTAAGACACTGTTTCCAGAAAGAAAGAAGGAAAGAGAGAGAGAAAGAAAGGACTAGACATGTAACTCGATAGTGGAATACTTGCCTAGGATGCCCAAAGCCCTAGGTTTGCTCTCCAATACCATACCACCCCTACACCCGAAAAAGCACTTCAAATATAACTAGGAGTGGTTGGTTTGGGAGGCTGAGACAGTGCAATTGCCTTGAACTTGAGAAAGCCTGGGTTAAATGTACCAGGCCAGTCAGAACTACAAAGCAAACAGCTACCTAACACAATTAAGAAAGCTAGGAAGAGAACACCATTTTTGTTGTTGTTGTTTTTTCGAGACAGATTTTTCTCTGCGTAGCCTTGGCTGTCCTGGACTCACTTTGTAGACCAGGCTGGCCTTGAACTCACAGTGATCCTCCTGCCTCTGCTTCTCAAGTGCTGGGAATTAAAGGCATAAGCCACCACGCCCGGCTTGAGAGCAAAATATTTTGAATCAAAATTGTCTGGTATAAGGCTAGGGAATTATCTTCTGTTTGGATTCCGGGAAGGGTACACTATTTCCTGATTCTATTACTTTGTTTCTTACTGGCTTGAGCCTAGTTTGTTTAACTTTCATACAGGTGTGTGTTTGTAGTTATGGAAGTTTGGGGGGTTTTCTTTGTTTGTTTTAATTATCAGTATTGGACCAAGGTCACCAATGATAGCAACTTGTTCAAGCCTTAACTTCCTGAAGGCATTGGGCCTTCACTTAAATGTTCTGTTTTTCTTAAGTCTTTGCTTCATATTTGAGTCTTCAAAGGCTAAACAGAAAGCTTCAAGACATTAAAAAAAAAATCAAAAGTTTGATGCTAGGCATGGTAGGACATGCTTGTAATTTCAGCCCTGGGGAGGTCCCGGCAGGAAGATTGTCACAGATTGCAGGACAGCCTGGGTAACATAGTGAGTGCTAGGCCAGCCATGGATGCATAATAAGATTGTGTCTCAAAAAACAGAAGAAACCAACCACAAAAGTCGCCACAGTTGAAAAGTTGTAGCATCCAAGACACAAAGGCAACCTAGCGCTTTTAGGAGCTGCAGTCAATTTTATGAAGCCGACTTCCTCAAAGCTCCTTGGGTCATCTTTCTAGTACTTGGCTATTAGCTTGCTGACATTCCCTTCATGGTGAAAGTGGGCCTGGCTCAGGAGGGTTGTATGAGGAGGTCCCTGTTTGAATTACTTTTTGTTACTGTGATAAAATACCAAGACCAAGGCGACTTGGGAGTGAAGGAGTTGATTTTGGCTTATGGTTCTAGAGTGATAAAGCCCTTAAGGGTGAGTAAGGCACGGCAGTAGGCAGCCAGCTTAAGAATCTGAGAGATCAGATCTTCACCACAAACATGAAGTAGAGAGCTCAAAGGGGACATGGTCTGAGGACGGCAGTTCTCCACGCCTGCCCCCAGTGGCGTACATCCTCCAGGAAGCATCCCCAGACAGCATCACTAATTGGGAACTACATCGTCAAATACCTGAG
Source organism: Acomys minous (assembly GCF_964271855.1). Lineage (NCBI taxonomy): Eukaryota > Metazoa > Chordata > Mammalia > Rodentia > Muridae > Acomys > Acomys minous. Next base: position 102,719,689 of record NC_140492.1, on the reverse strand, counting down.
ACGTGGGGAACATTTTTTTCATCCAAGCCATCCCAGCTGTCTTCAGTTTTATAGAAGAGGTAAACACTGGACTTGGGGGTGGAACTCTTGAGTCATGCAGCTGCTTCTGAGTCACCATACTCCTTCCTGTAAGTGACCCCAATAAACTCATTGGCTCACCAGCCTAGACTTAACTGGAATCCTTTGTCTGCTGGTCCCTGCTCTATCTGGGATAAACAGACATTTCTTTACATCTCTCAGAGGCATGGGGTACACAGGCTTACAGAGTTCCCAACCTCTAAATGAGAAAGGAAGGTCACACTCTAGCAGGCAGAGGATCTCTGTGATATTCTGGGGACCTTAAGAAAAAGGAAAGAACCAAAGCCAGGGGTGGTGGTGCACGCCTTTGATCCCAGCACTCAGGAGGCAGAGGTAGGTGGATCGCTGTGAGTTCTAGGCCAGCCTGGTCTACAAAGTGAGTCCAGGACAGTCAGGGCCACACAGAGAAACCCTGTCTTGAAAAACCAAAAATAAATAAAATAAATAAATAAATAAATATAAATAAATAAATAAAAAATAAAAAGGAGAGAGAACTAAGCAGTGGTGCATGCCTGTAATCCTAGCACTCTGGAAGGCAGAGGCAGGCAGATCTCTGTGATTTTGAGGCCAGCCTGGACTACAAAGAGAATCCAGGACAGTCAAGGCAACATAGTGAAACCCTTATCTCAGAAAACTAATACCAAACAACCAAACAACAATAAAAAACTAGGTTGTGAGTGGTGGTTCACACTTTTATTCCCAGCACTCGAGAAGCAGAGGCAGGAAGGTCTCTGTGAGTTTGAGGTCAGCTTGATCTATATAATGAACTCCAGGACAGCCTGGCCTGGAAGTCGTCTTCTGACTTCCTCGTGCACACTATGATATGTGTATGCGGTCCATACACAAAGTTTTTTTTTTCTGTTGTTGTTCTTTGTTTGTTTGTTTTCCTGAGACAGGATCTCTCTGTGTTGTCTTGGCTGTCCTGGACTCATTTTGTAGACCAGGCTGGCCTCGAACTCACAAAGATCTGCCTGCTTCCTCCTCCTGAGTGCTGGGATTATAGGCGTGCACCACCATGCTCCTGGCAACATCTCTTTTCTAAATTAATAATATCATAATGATTTGGTTTAGTTTAAGAAACACTGACTAATAAATCTCCAATATGTTATACTTGATACATGTTCCTCCCCACTTTCTTCCTTTTTTTTTTAAACCAAGTACCTAAGGTTGTTGGTGAATTCATGATGTCCTTGCCTATGCCTCCTAAGTGACAAGACTATTGATTCTGAAAATCTTTTCTGAAGTTTATAACTAGGCTGTAGTACACGAACGTTCTAACATTAAAGAAAAAAATGAATAATCTCCTGGGATACTCTTAAAAGGGAGTGGCTGCTAAGAAATAAATCTATTCTGTTCTGTAGAAAGCTATTTGGCACAATTACAGGTTATCTGGGTCTGGCCCTATTTGTAGTATTTGAGCTATATTTTACTCCTTTGTTAACTGCAAATGAATAATGAATGTGAAAAACATTTCCAGAGGTGATGCTTGTTCATAAATTTGACTGAGTCCTGTTATTGTTTACTCACTGCCAACTTTTAGCAAATTTCAATTAGGTCCCACATTTCTTTGCTACCTCCTAGCCACTGTCCCCTGAGATAACATTTTCCGTCCCCCCTCCCCCTTCCTGACATGCCGCCACGCCACTGAGCACTCAGTGTTCACACTGTTCAGATCGCCCTTGACATCCAGGCTGCCCTGAGGTTGGCCTTTCTCCTGCATCCACAAAAGGCATGGAGAGGTAAAGTCCAGCGACTTGGTAAATACTTCAAAAGAGCCACTATCCAACGCTGCAGTGCTCGCATGGGCCTGGTTTCTTTGTGGACCTGCCACTGTGGGGGCTGCCAAGGAAATCTGACCCCCCCCCAAAAAAAAACCCAAAAAACAACAACAACAAAAACACTCTTTCTTACCTGAGATGTTGCCTCCACAATTGTATACAGCATTACGGAGATGTTCAGATTTGCTTCCAGGAACTTAACCAATGGCATTGCATCATCAAAGCTTTCTCACCCATTGACCCTTTAGATTTTTTTTTTTAAGATTTATTTATTTATTTTATGTATATGAGTGCTCTACCTGAATGTACACCTGCCTGTCAGAAGAGCACATCAGATCCCATTATAGACGGTTATGAGCCACCATGTGGTTGCTGGGAATTGAACTCAGGACCTCTGGAAGAGCAGCCAGTGCTCTTAACCCCTGAGCCATTTCTCTAGCCCCGACCTCTTAGATTTTATTAAAACCTTCTACATTCCTTATCAACTTTTAATTTTAATTTTTTAAACATATTTTTTTGGTGCTGAACAAAGAATGTTCGCAGAAGCTGTGACTTAAATAGTCCTTCCCGTGGGTCTATGTGGCAGTACCTTTTTCTTGAAGAGGACTGAGTACTCTAAAAACCTCTCTCTCTGTCTGTCTCTCTGTGTCTCTGTCTCTGTCTTTGTCTCTCTCTCTCTCTCTCACATATACCTCACACCTCTCACACCAGGGATTAAACTGAAGGCCTTTACTAGGTAAATTCTCTACCAACAAACTCTTCTCTAGCTTTTAACAATTATCCCTACTTAAGCTGCCTAACCCTAAAACAATTGACCTTTCCCATCTTCTCTTAGCAAATGGTTCCACTGACTGCAGGAAACACAATCAGCTGGGTTTTCAGGAAACCGTTTTTACACTGTATGCCACCCTGTTTAGATTTATGACCCTGAGTTGCACAGCAAAGACTGATACCATTCACTTTGAACAAAGGCAAGACTGACAACCCGGAAATCTCAAATTTCACAAATCTCAAATAAAAATACTTTCAAAATATATTAGAAAGGAAGAAAGGAAGAGTCAGTGATGCTATTTTTCCAATTGCAGGACTGAATATTTTCGTGGGCACATGCTAGAGACTGAACCCAGGACTCTGAGCATACTAGCTAAGCCACATCTTTAGTTCCTTAACCTGTTTTCTCAAACTTAGCATGCAGAGGTGTGCGCCTTGGCCCACCCGAGTCTGTAGATGCAGCTCTCAAAGGTGAAGATGAGAACATCACTTGAGTTTAGGAGTTCCAGATCAGCCCCTGAAAAAAAATAAAACCTTGTCTCAGCTGGGCGTGGTAGTAAACTCTGTAATCGCAGCACTCAGGGAGGCAGAGACAGGCAAATCACTGTGAGTTTGAGGCCAGCCAAGGCTACACAGAGAAACTCTGTCTCGAAAAACAAAAACAAATAAACACTTTGTAATGAATGAGTGAATGAATTACAAATGAATTACAAATATTCTAATTAAAAACTAAATACAAAAACATTTTTCCTTATAGGAGATGGTAAATATATGCCCTCACGTTTGCTAAAATCCATGGATTGTTCAGTGTGAGCAAGTCCTCTTAACATGTATGGTGTCACATGCCTCTAATCTCAGCATTTGAGAGGCAGAGGCAGGCCTTTCTATGATTTTGGAGTCAGCCTAGTTCACACAGTTAAGTTCCAGCCTAGCCAGGACTACAGTATGAGGCTCTGTTGGTCAGGGGTGGGGGGAGGATTTTTAATATAAACCATAAACTTTGATGATGCCTTGGTTTATGGATTAATAATGCATCCACAGGGTGCTGATAGAGGAGGAGATTGTGGGTGGTCAGTGGAGATGTGTGGGACTATGTGCTTTCTGTCTAGTTTTGCTGTTAACTTAATGCTAGTCTTTTTGTTTGTTTTTGAGACAGGGGTTCTCTGTGTAGCCTTGGTTGTCCTGGACTCGCTTTGTAGACCAGGCTGGCCTTGAACTCACAGCGATCTGCCTGCCTCTGCCTCCCGAGTGCTGGGATTAAAGGCATGTGCTACCCTGCTCAGCTCCATGCCCGGCTCTTAATGCTAGTTTTAAAAAGGCCTTCGAATTAAAAAAAAAAAAAAAAAAGGTAAATTAGAACTAAACAAATTAAGATCTACTGATTCCCCGCACCCAGTTCTGTGGCCAGCATCAGGTGAGTGGGATGTCACTGTTTTTCTGTTTTCTTTGAGGTGCTATTACTCCACCTTGGGAGCCATGTTCTGAACCACATGGAAGCATCCTGTCTCTGTTCCGATAATACCTTTAATTTCCCCTCCTACTCGTCTATGAAAAACCCTGTCAATTATTTATTCCCTGGTCTTTTTAGCTGGCTGACGTAGACATGGTGTCTTTCCTCAGCAGGATGGAGTGGGCAGTACAGGTAGCTGGCGAGAGGCCTAGGGAGGGAGAGGGCACCACTCAGGCTGAGTTCCGGGAAACGTGGAACATCCAGAGCAACTATCATCATCCAGCAATATGTGAACTCAGCTTTGCGCAGAGCCAAGGCTGAGCTAGTGCCAACCTCCACGCTTGCCCTAGGATCCAGCCCACACAGGTCAGACTTCTGGGAGAGCCATCTGCCAGGCTGCCTTTGGCTGTTCACAAGGACCATCTTCTCTGCCAGGCACACCTTGGAAGTCAGGTGTGATATTCCGTGATCAGAACTCTCACATCATCTACCTCAGCACACGTACACGTGAACACACGGCCTTCTAATTCTCCTGGCAGAGGCCATGTGGCTACAAGTCAAAAAGAAGTTAGCGCCGGGTGTGGTGGCGCACGCCTTTAATCCCAGCAATCGGGAAGCAGAGGCAGGTGGATTGCTGTGAGTTCGAGGCCAGCCTGGTCTACAAAGTGAGTCCAGGACAGGCAAGACTACACAAAGAAACCCTGTCTCAAAAACCAAAAACATTGCAGGTCACTTTTAATCCACTTTCATTCTTTCTAGGAATGCTTGGGGAGAAGCCCTCTCTCTGTTCAGCCTGAATTGATTCTATTGGGAAAGGGGTAGTTATCTCAATGACACTGTGTTGGTGGGGTGTGCTACACTCAAATGAGGCTAGTAATGGGTCTCATAGTGACCCCAGCCATGCTGGCTTCACATACTGCCTGCCTTTGGATGGGAGCCCTTCTGTTTGTAGTGCTGGCTCTAGAGGTCCTGTTGTGGACTCTGGTACTAGGTACATTGGGGACTGTTGGGAGGGTGCAGGCCAAGGTACAGCATGCAGGACGCGAGAGCTTGAATAGTCCTGTAGACCAGCTGCTATTGTGTGTGTGTGTGTGTGTGTGTGTGTGTTTCTGTGTATGTATATATGTATGTTTGTGGGTATGTGTATGTGTGGATTTATTTGTATGTGTGTGCCTGTGTATATATGTATCTGTATTTCTGTGTATATATGTGTGTGTTTGTGGATATGAGTATGTGTCTGTGTGTGTCTATGTGTTTGTATGTCTATACATATGTGTATCTGTGTGTGTGTGTATGTCTATATGTATGTGTATCTCTGTGTGTGTCTGTGAATATGTGTGTTTGTGTCTGTGTGTGTCTGTGTGTGTGAATATGTTTGTGTCTGTGTTTGTGTGTCTGTGAATATGTTTGTGTCTGTGTTTGTGTTTCTGTGTTTGTGTTTGTGTCTGTGTCTGTGCACCTTCCTACCTGTCCTAGTCAGTCAGAAAGGCCAATCTGTCACCCTGCTTCTTTGCCATCAGCCCTCAAGCCTGTGGACCCTGCCTTCTCAGCCCAATCCTTGCTCCTTACTCCTAGGAACTCATTGTACAGATGTTGGGAGACAGTGTGCTGCACTGACAGCTCTTGACTTCCTCTGCTTGTCACATTTTCCTTGCTGGTGGGTCACTCCACAGCCTCTCTTACGGAGCCCAAACACACATAGCTTTTCTGGGGTTGGATTTTCAGAGGTTCCCAGGCCTCCTCCTCTGCTTTGTGGGCTTCTACAGCTAGTTTGGAAGTGTGGCTTTCCTGATGCCTCCAGCAGGCCTGCAGTTTCATGTTCCGTCTCTCCCTCTCCACTCAGCACATCTCAAGTGACATCCAGCAACCCTTAGCTCCTAGCACTCCATCATGGCCTGGCTTTCATCCCGAGAAAACACGGAAACCTAACTCAAAGGGTGGTTCTCTCCAGGGCTAATCAATTCTCACCGTGGGTCTTGGCCACACAAAACTGGCAGAGCCCATGGCCCCACTTTTATGTTTGGAGAAGTCAGCATGAGTAGAGCCAGAGGACAGAGGCTGATGGAAGGGTCTGGGCTGCCCAAGGGCCAGCTGCCTCACCAAACTCCCTTCTGCGTAGCTCCATGGGGTTATTTGCTCATCGCTGCATTTACATATCCCCTTTCTTTCTGCAGTTACAGTCCCGCCATTTCCAGCAAACCACTTCCTTATTTGCCTCATTTTCTTTAATTCTGGGACATGAGCTGGGCGCGGTAGCATATGCCTATAATCCCGGCAGTAGGGAGGCAGAGGCAGGTGGATCACTGTGAGTTCGAGGCCAGCTTGGTCTACAAAGCAAGTCCAGGACAGTCAAGGCTACACAAAGGAACCCTGTCTTGAAAAACCAAAACAAATAAATAAATGAATAAATAAATGTAAAAGGGGAAACCCCATGTTAAGATAAGATGTTTAATTTTGATTTGGGCATGTTAATTAGATGAGCCTTTTCTTTTTCTTTTTTTTTTTTGTTTTTTGTTTTTTTTTCCCCGAGACAGCGTTTCTGTCCTGGATTCACTCTGTAGACCAGGGTGGCCTTGAACTCACATTGATCCACCTGCCTCTGCCTCCCCAGTGCTGGGATTAAAGGCGTGCACCAACACCACCCAGCAAGGCAGGAGAATTTTTGTGAGTTCAAGGTCAGCCTGGTCTACATGGTGAGTTCCAGGCTAGCTAAGGCTACATAGTGAGACCTGCCTCAGTTCATGGTGCTGGGGAACGGCTCTGTGGGTAAAGTTCTCACCTTGAACACACACATAAAACACACTCCAGGTGCTCATCCCTGAGCTGCATTCCTAATCTCACTTGGTAAAACAGAAAACAGTGTAACTGGGCCGGGCGTGAGTTCCAGGCCAGCCTGGTCTATAAAGCAAGTCCAGGACGCCAAGGCTAACACAGAGAGACCCTGTCTTGAAAAACAAACAAACAAAAAAACAAACAAAAAAAAAGAAAACAGTGTAACTGTTGCCTCAGTGCCAGAACTAGTCTAACTCCAAGAGAAGAATCCATCTGCCAAGTCAGTGGCCAGTTATGTAAACTGGGGCTTTGCCTTCCATTCCCGGTTTGTGTTTTGTTTTGTTGTTCGGTTTTGGTTTTTCTTTTCTTTTTTTTTTTTTTTTTTTTTTTTTTTTTGGTCTTTTGAGACAGGGTTTCTCTGTGTAGCCTTGGCTGTCCTGGACTCTCTCTGTAGACCAGGCTGGCCTCGAACTCACAGCGATCCTCCTGCCTCTGCCTCCCGAGTGCTGGGATTAAAGGCGTGCGCCACCACGCCCAGCTCGGTTTTGGTTTTTCAAGACAGGGTTTCTCTGTGTTGCTTGTCCTGGAACTTGCTCTGTAGACCAGGCTGGCCTCGAATTCATGGAGATCTACCTGCCTCTGCCTCCCAAGTGCTGGGATTAAAGGTGTGCACCACCACTGCCCGATCCACTCGGGTTTCGTTGTTGTTGTTGTTGTTGTTGTTGTTGTTGTTATGCTTTGATTTTGTCTTTTCCAGGCTGGGCATCACCACTGACTTGCTCTGTAGCCTGGGCTCACCTACTTCAGATCCTTTGGCTTCATTTGGAGTTCTGACTTCTGTATGCTGGGATTACAAGCGCTACCATGCCCAGCCAGCACTCCCTCTATGGATCTGAGTGACATAGAAAGAACTTCAGACGTTGTGACTGCTATTTGTAGACTCCACAAACTTGTTCAGCAGGTTGGACGGTGGGACTCAGAATCCTTGGGGATTCCTGCTCTACTGAGAACTGGATGGACACGTCTCTTCCATGGATGCAATCAAATATGAGTTTAGATATTGCTGGGAGGGACTCGGCAGGTGTAATCAAAGCCCTGAGTGTGTACATCGCTCAGAGGATGTCCTGGTTGGGCCTCGTTCTGTCAAACTCTCTTTTGGTGATGAGGAAGATCAAAGCAGCTTTCTGCCTGTGAGGGAGAAGGATGCAGAAAGAGAGTGCCAGAAAAGTTGAGACTAACATTAAAGTCCCACCCAAGACCAAGATCCCTAAATGCAAATCCCTCAGAGAGGAGCAGTCCTGATATGGCTGATGTGGCCCCTCCAACATATAAAGCATGCACAGAATACATCTACAAAGACATCTAATCATCTAATGCATTGCTTATTATATCCACCCAATGTCTCCACCCCCCCTTACCAACCCTCACTGTCCTGTAGCAGTCACCTTTCAACCTAGACTCCAATGTGGAGCACAGAGCAAGCCCAACTTCTAGAAGCTGCTAGTGGATAGAGAAGAGTGAGAAGTTAAGAGAGGAGTGGAAAACGGAGGCGGAATAGCCAGGAAGGCTCTGGACACCCGAGTTGGAGCCTGCAGGCTGCAGAAGCGAGTTCTAGAAAACCTATAGAAATGCAAGCCTGCAGCTCACCAGGGTCCCCGTGGTCTCCGCCCTGCTGCTCAGTTCCTTGTCTGAGGAGAGGTGGTGGAAGCGGAACAGGGGAGAATGAGGGGGACTAGGTAGTCTTGCTGGAGAAAAACCTGGAGACTGTGCTGCTCTTACCTGGCCCCGCCTACCTCCATCCTGCTTCAGGCTCTTAAGAGCCCAGAAGAAGGTAAGAGCTTGGAGGTAGAGCAGAGCATCTGAGAGAGCAGGAGAGGAAGATGTGTGGTGCTCCCACGGATGCAGGTTCTGGCTCTATGACCTGGCCAGGGTGAAAAGGTGAGACCTAGATACTAGTACCAGAAGAGCCAGGTGTCCTGCAGACCTAGAATGTCCCACAGACATTGCCCCTGGGACTCAGGGCCTTTCCTGACATGAAACTGTCTCTGTGTTTACATAGCAATGATGACAAGAAGACCCACAGAATGATGCCTGCAGCAGCCAAGAGAGCTATTCTTTCTCAGCAAGCTGTAAGTGTGGCAAAGGGTCCTTGTTCATGAAGACTTTTTGCCTGCAACCGTAATGCTGGTTGTTGTTAAGTGTGCTTTGCAGAAGGCCCACAAATCTCCCCTCAAACTCGCTTCCCCTAAGTCTTCACAGACATGTATAACACCGAGCAGTACAAATGTGAAATTGAGATTTTTGGCAGCTTTATGACAGAATCAAAGTCTCTCTCACGCACACAAAATAAATTCTAACACTGAGAACCCAGTGGGACTCAGACTTTGGTGGGTGTCGGATTCACCTGGAGAGCTTGCTCACACTCTCTGGTCGATGGGCCTCTTGGAGTTTCTGAGTTGGTAGGTGTGGTGTGGGACTCAAGACTATGTCTTTCTAGCCTGGGGTGGTGGCATGCACCTGTAACATAAGTGCTTGGGAGGCTGAAGGGAGAATGTAGACGCTATTTTCTTAACCAAAATATTTTATTAACACTTATTGACCGAGCCTACGTCAATTATAACCCGATTAACCAAAACAGTAGGGAAGGAGGATTAATTGACACAACAACAAAACCTTAAGGATATCAGTCCCGAGGAACAATTCTCCGGTTGGGAGCCGCAGAATTTCTTCCACTGGAACCGGGGGTAACCAGACCCCAGAGCCTCAGCAGAAGCCGGAGCTCTGAAGCCTTCCCTCAAGTGGTTTTCTCTAGGAGCGTCTTGAAGGGCAGCGATGAACAGCCAAATCTATCCCAAGTCTCCAATCTGCCCGCCGCCAGTTCTGGGCTCCTTTATGTATCTCCTCCCAGAGTCTGTTCACAGGATCTTTTTCATCTGGTAGCAATTAAGCTCCTGCACGAGGCGGTTGCCCTGCTAGTGAATTCACATCACCTGTTCTCTTACTAGACCATTCGATCCCACACTTGGGATCCTAAAGAACAGGTTTCTCTCCTTCAGGAGAGTGCAAAATTTTATTCCAACCTGGGCTACATACTGAGAACCTGTCCACCTTGCTCCCACGTGCTTTAAAAAAAAAAAGAAAAGCGCATTTTTTAATACAGTTCCTGGGTGAGGTGATACCAGTGCACAGGGTCTCACTGAAGAGAACACATTTCTTTATTAACAGTCCGTCCGTGGAGACCAACTCTACTTAACAACATTTGTTGTTAACGCATGTGCACGCGGCTGCCAGAGAATGAGACTGACTCATCTGGCGGCTACAGCCTGTATTATCTTCAGCTGCTGGCTAGTGCTATGGAGCCTTTCAGATTTAAGGCCCCCGAATCACAGGAAGTCAGTATGAAGCAGCACTGGGTAGGACAGCCGTAAAGCAGCTAGCGTTCATCTGTTTGGTCACACACCTGCATCCTGCTTTGCTCTGGTGTTCTATCCAACTGTGAGACCACACCCAGACCAAACAAAAGATTCTACAGTAGGAGGGCGATCAGGATCACAGGCCAGAGGGAGAGTGGAAATAAATTCAGTGAGATGAGCTTCTGGTGCTGTTGATAAAACAATGACATTGTGTTACTTCGGTTTTTATAAATACCCATGCTGTGTGAAATTACGGCAGAGTAGGAGCCTGAACTCTTAACTCCAAAGAGAATGGGGGCTTCTTTATGCACAAACCATTTCACCATGAATCTCTTCCATGTCTGTGTCTCCCTCCCTCTCTCCCTCCCTCCCTCCCTCCTTCCCTCTCTCCCTCTGCTTCTCTCTTCCCCCATTGCCTCTCTCTTCATCTCTTCTTCGCCCTCCCTCCCTCTCTGTCTCTTCTTTGTAGACAGGAACTTGTATACCCCAGGCTGGCCTGGGACTCTGGGTTGTAGCCAACACTGGCTTTGGATTTTCCATTCTCCCACCTCCCAAGCTCTGGGACTGTAGGTGTGTGAGCCTACACCAGCCCCTCTGTGAGTGTGTCCTGTGAGGTAGAACCTCATGCGACCATTTCACACAGAGGAGCCAGTGATTTGGATGATTCGACTGTTAGGACAAAAGATGACCACATACAGTAAGGTAAGTATGGCTTTTGAACGTGGTAGGCTGATGAGGTGGGAACAAGCTGAGATTTTAGTGTGATGATTGACAGTTCTCTCAACTTCTCACAAGTTTCTTTGCATTTTCATATATAATCCTTTTAAGGATTTTAGTTGATAACTGTCAATAGCTGATGCACAAAGTCCATTGGATCTGACTGGGTGGTTCTGACAGGCTTTCTTCTCATTGTGTTCCTTTTATGAGTTCATAGAGTTCTTTTTTATATTCTGCATGCCCTAAATGCTTACTTTACCCTTGGTGTTTCTTCTAATTGGAACAAGACGATGCTTTGTTTTTATTATTCATCCTATGAATCTCTGAGTCTTTTTTTTTCCCTTTTAATTCTGCTTCAGCCACTACTCAAGATGATTGCAACGATGCAGGCAATTTTGATGGAATTGATTTAAATAAAATTTATTTAAATTTAGATTACCACTCAGGAAAGGAAGGGGATGGAATGTAATAACTTTGACTGTGGCTTCCTATCGCTTATTTAATTTAGCCATCTTACTGTTCTCTGCTCATAAATAAATATAGCTTCATTTGCAGAGGACCTACACTGTTCATTTCAAGCAATGATTTGTTTGGATAATTTATCAAATTATTTCTGCTGTTTAATCAGGAAAGTGAAGCAGTTAAAACAAATAGTTGTGAGTTCATTGAGAGATTTAATCACTTTGGAATCAACAGCTTTTTATTTTATTTGGCACATTTTATGATTATATTAATATATGAACCAATACACAGAAAAATAGTGACATGTAAATGCCTTGTTTGGTTAAAACAAAGTACACAGGAAAAAATTAAGGATGCTCAAATATGGTGCTATTAATATACCTTTAGACAGATTTTTTACTTCCGTCTCCTGACTCCTCAGCAGCCTGGGCAGTTAATACATCCTCATGTTTGCAAACATTCCTTTGCAGACACTAACATGGGAAATGAGACATGTGTGTTGCTGTAGAATCTAAAAGAGACTAAAAATTTAGATTTTTTTGGCTTAGTATGTTTATAGATAATAAGCTGGGAGTTATTATTATCTCTGGATCGACACTTGGGACTGAGTTAATAAGCATGGGGATGTGACTAAGTGATACCAAGCCATGCCATCTCCAAGGGGAGCTGAGGTTCTGTGGGTCAGTGTACTTCTCTAGACATTATTGCTTATCCTTGGAAGAGAGACTCTCTCTTGGCTGCTTATCACATGCCATGCTACTTCAGAATAGTGAGGAGACATCTTCAGAAACAGAGGAGCGGCTTCCACCCTGGATGCCAGAAGCTCACAGGACTAGACTATTAGATGTATTATTGCACACACTGGTCAGACTTGAGAGGTAGGTTTCTCACATTCCCTCAGTGGGACATTTATAAATCTACTCTTGAGGTGGGTTAACTTTGCAAACTGTGTGTTACCTACAACAACAGTTAGCACTGCACTTGTGTTATGCTTTAATTCAGGACAGTTCCCTCAATGATCCCGTGGGACTAATAATCTTTGGCAAGGCAGAAGCCAGGGCATGGAAAAGTTAGGTAACTTTTTAGTGATAGCTCATAGAGCTGACGGGAGGTCCTTTTTGGTCTAGCTCAGGATCCTGTACATATATGTGTGTGCTCATATGTGTGTAGCACATTCCTACACATTTCATGAAATACTTTGACAACAGCTGGGTGTGGTAGCACACGCCTTTAATCCCAGCACTTGGGAGACAGAGGCAGGCAGATCTCTGTGAATTTTGAAGCTAGCCTGGTCTACATTGCGAGTTCCATGTTAGGGGTTAGTCTGGTACTATATGTATACAAATGCTAAATTCTGGGCCCCAAGATCTGGTTGCAGTCCACACGAGTGTATTCTCACCTACACAGATCTAGTGTAGTATAAACTTTGATCCGCAGTTACCTCTGATTGGTTAATAAAGAAAGGCTGGACAGCCTATAACTAGGCAGAAGAGAGGTTCCCAGGTCTGGGGTTGCAGGTAGGGACCATGAGGTGAAAGAGGAAAGAAGAAAAGGGAAGATAGAAAGAATGGATGTGGCCTGATGAAGCCGATGCAGCCCAGCCAAGAACAATATGGCAAGTAACAGGGTGTATGGCTGGGAAGTGGCCAGACTAGCTTAGAAAACCACTTCAAATCATACCTGTGCGGTTATCGTGCTTAAAGCTTGTTGAAGAAACCAACAGGTCTCCGTCTCAATTATTTGGGAGCTAGGATAAGTGAATAGAAAAGCCCTCCATATTCATATTTTTTAAGAGTAATTGGCAACCTTAATCGGTAAAGCATGAGACTTTTTTTTTTTATCCCCAAGATAGTTTCTCTGTGTAGCCTTGGCTGCCCTGAACTCACTTTGTAGAACAGACTGGCCTCCAACTCACCGCCTGCCTCTACCTCCCTGTGCTCTGTGATTACAAGCAGGTATCACTGTGCCTGGCTGAGCATGGGATTCTTAATCTTAGGGTTGTGTGTTGGAGCCCCACGTTGGGTGCCAGTTACTGCTGAAAATTTATTATTTCAGAGGTCTTTTCTATTTACCTGTTCTAGCTCCCAAATAAGAGACGCAGGGATTGTGAGCAGGTCTTCTTTATATGCTAATCCTCTATCCGAGTCCGGTTACTTTGCAGCCACACACCACAAGGTACTTGCCAATATTGATCCTATTTGGGGGTTCTCTCACCTTTCTTCTTCACACTGTTCCATCAGGCCACATCTTCTTTCTTCTTCTCTTTATGGTCCCTACCTGAAACCTCCATCCCCCAAAGCCAGGAAACAGAAACCACACCCACATCGTTCAGGGTATTAAATTGCACTCTGGACTGTACTCTGGACTGCAACCAGATCTTTGGGGCCCAGAATTTAGCATCTGAATGCAGAGAACACCAGACCAACCCCCAACAGTCCCAGGAGAGCCAGAGCTACATAGTGAGACCCTGTCTCAAAAAACCAAACCAAACCAAATCAAACAAAAAAGAAATACTTCAATAAATGAAAATGAAAAGTTCTACAGAAAATGGGGCACGGTGGCACATGCCTTTAATCCCAGCACTTGGGAGGCAGTGGCAGGTGGATTGCTGTGAGTTCAAGGCCAGCCTGGTCTACAAAGTAAGTCCAGGACAGCTAAGGCCACACAGAGAAACCCTGTCTTGAAAAACCAAAAAAAGAAATGAAAAGCTCTACAGAATTTGAGTCAGGTCAGCTTAGAGAAGAGCTGGGTTTACTTTTTTTTTTTAATTTTTAAAATATAATTTTAATTTATGTGCATTGGTGTGAAGGTGTCAGATCTTGGAGTTACAGACAGTTGTGAGCTGCCATGTGGGTGCTGGGAATTGAACCCAGGACCTTTGAAAGAACAGACAGTGCTCTTAACCACTACTTTTGACAATGAATAATTGCATGGTTTGGTTTGATTTAATTTGAGCTAGGCAATCTTAGAATGTGTGATGTCCCTGCTTTGGCTACTCAAGAGCTAGGGTTATAGGGTCATGATCACACCTGCATTGCCACTTTCAGCTTATAGGAGTCTTTAAAATAGTTAGCAAGCTTTTTTCACATTTATTTCTCTCTCTCTCTCCCTCCTTCTCTCTCTCTCTCTCTCTCTCTCTCTCTCTCTCTCTCTCTCTCTCTCTCTCTCTCTCTCTGTGTGTGTGTGTGTGTGTGTGTGTGCTCAGAGAGGCCAGGAAAGGGTATCAGAGCATCTGGACCTGGGTTCTGGGTTTCCTACAGCCAGTTGTGAGCTGTAGACATTGCTGCTGGGAACTGGAGTAGGGTCCTCTAAGCTGACATTTTCTTTTAGGCAGAAGAGAGGGCCTTTGCATGGACCCAGGCTAAAGCAGATATTTGTCTATAGGATGTTCTAGGTTCCTCATCTCAGGAAAGCCTGAACCACACCGAGAAGAACAGCAAAGCTGTCAAGGACCTAGAGCAGCTTCCAAGAACAAGAAAATGAGAACATTATCCCTTCAGATCCTAAACGTGTGATCTTTCTGCATCAGTCTCCTGATACTACGGGTAAGTGTCACTAGGCTTCGCTTCTAGAATCACCTATCTATCTATCTATCTATCTATCTATCCATCCATCCATCCATCCATCCATCTCTCATCTGTCATCTATCTAGCTCTCTTCTATCTATCAATCATCTATCATCCCAATGTTCAGATTCACACAACAGAATCTTTAGAGCTGCCAGAGCATCCTGGATGCTATTCTTATCCTTTCATAAGCTCAAGAGCCTTTGGACATCAGAATTCTGGGGCTGGAGAGATGGCTCAGTGGTTTAGAGCATTGGTTCTTATAGGGGGCCTGGGTTTGATTCCCAGCACCCACGTGATGGCTCATAAACACCTATAACTCCAGTTCCAAGAACTCTGATGCCTTCTTTTGGCCTTTGTGGAAACAAGGCACTCATGTGGTGTCTACACCTGCATATATATTCAAGCAAAGCATTTATACACACAAATAAATAACTTTAAAAAAAAAGAAATCAGTTTTTTCATAACTAACTCCATTTTGTTCCTATTCTTGCCCAAGGAACCCTACAAGTTTATGATAATACTTTGTGTAACAAAAACACTTCTTCTAAGATTGAAATACTCCATCCTGAGGGAAAACTTCATAAGCCGTAAGGTAAATAATTCAAAATAGCTTCAGAGCTGGACATGGTGGTGCATGCCTGCAATCCCAGCACTCTGAGAGGCAAAGGCAGGTGGATCTCTGTGAGTTCAAGGCCAGCCTGGTCTACAAACAAAGTCTAGGACAGACAAGGCTACACAGTGAAACTCTGTCTCGAAAAACCAAAGCAAACAAATGAAAGCTTCAGGAAGTACCTGACATGGACTGCATTCACTAGGCCTCTTCTTCCCAAGGGTAAACAAGGCAAGTTGCAGCAAGTCTTGCTCAGAGAAGCCACTCTGCAAAGAGGATTCTGAGCCTAGACCAGCTTGGAAGAAGCTGAAACCAACTGAGCTTCCTCGAAGAGAGTCAGACCAACTAAGGCGCCTGGAAAGATCACTCTCCAACCTCTTGAGATGCTTCAAGTGTGCTCCAGCTCCCCAGCCTTGTGAGCTGACACCCACGCTAAGTGGGCTTTGATAATACATGACTTTGAGTCATCTCTGCTCCTGTAAGTAAGTCAATACAACTCATTGGTTCACCAAGTTGGACTTTGGTGGTTCTCTGTATTATGGTCTGTTTTGGCCTCACTATCTGGGGTGACTTGACATGTGTAGTATCTCCCCGGGAAAAGTTTTGTCACAACAAATGCCTAGGCAGGGATTCAAGAAGGTAGAGGCAAGAGTCAGAACAAGAAAGGAAGGAGGGATCAGCTCAGAGAAAGGCTGAGCAGGTTGGTAGAGCTGTGTGTGTCAGGGGCCACTTTCAGAGTAATGCGCACAGGTGTGTTTCTATTATGCAAAGTCTGCTCTGCTAACAACCTTGGCAGCTGGGAGTGTCGCTCCCTCAGTAATGCCCCACCCTTCCCTCAGCTATGGCCTCAGGTCCTATTCCCTTCCGTCATTTCCAGCAACACTGCCCAGCATTGAGAGGTCATTATGTCAAGGGAGGTGTCCTGGGAGGACTGCAGAAAGTGCCCAGCTCTGTCTCACTTCTACCAGTGCTCCATGAATACAAAGCATTGTCACAGCTAGATTCATCTGTCTGCAAAGGCTGCGTGAGATTAAACAACAACAACAACAACAACAACAACAACTCCTGGACCTTTCCTACAAGGAATGCAAATATGTCATTCAAAGCTAAAAATTGTAATTTAAGAGGTGGGTGAGATGGCCCGTAGTTAAGAGCACTGGCTGCTCTCCCAAAGAACCCAGGTGTGATTTCCCAGCACCCACATGGTGCTTCACAAACTATCACAGATCCACTGCCTTCTTCTGAACTCTGTGGGCAGGTGTGCAAATGGTGCAGAGACGTTCATACAGGCAAAACGCCCATACACATAGAATTTTTTTGTTTGTTTGTTTTGCTTTGTTGAGACTGGGTAGCCTTGGCTGCCCTGGACTCGCTTTGTAGACCAGGCTTGCCTCAAACTCACAAAGATTCGCCTGCGTCTGCTTCCCTGAGTGCCAGGATTATAGGCAGCTGCACCACCGGGCCTGGTACACATAGATTTTTAAAAAATTAGATAATAACATACTCTTTAATTTAGAACGTACCTTAAAATTCTGTTTCAAACCCAACCTTCTGCCCTTCAGCCCAGAGGCACACTCCTAACTCTTTCCCACTGGAGGATAGAGCTTTTGATGGGACTCATCCTCAGAAACATCCTCATCTGTAGCCTAGTGTCTGGAAAAGAAGTGTTTGTGAAAGGTCAACAATGCTATCTGTTATGTACTTGGTATGGAAGTGGGTTGGAGGTCACCGTCTGGCTGGCCTTGAATCGAAACTGCGTTTTTCTCATGTAAAGGATGGTGATGAAAGGGGCTGGTTACTCCTCCCATCCCCTCCCCCCCCCCCCCAGCCATCCCTCAAAGTTATTCATAAGTCAAGATAGCAGAGAGGGCTAGGGAGGAGGCCTGCCTCAGGACAAAGTCCAGACACAAGAAAACACAAGCAGAAACCTGCATTCACGGACACCATCACTAGGATGAAGCCCCTAACTGTCAGCTTGGCACTGTAGGGAAGGACTCTCAAAAGGAGCCTTCCACTCCAGTGTGGTGCGTATAACTGTAACCACAGCTTTTTAGGAGGTTTAAGGTGAGGCTGGGCTGCATAGATAGAAAAAAAAAAGCCTTTTCTGTATGATTATGTATGAGGTATATTCAACAGCTAGGTGTGATAGCTCTCACCTTTAATCCAGAGGCAGGCAATTCTGTCAGTTAGAGGCCAGCCTGATATACATAATGGGTTCTGGGACAGCCAGGGCTACATAGACGCTGTTTAAAAATATAATAAAATAAACACTCGGGAGGCAGAGGCAGGCGGATTGCTGTGAATTTGAGGCCAGCCTGGTCTATAGAGTCCAGGACAGCCAAAGCTACAGAGAGAAACTCTGTCTCAAAAACCCAAAAATATAAAAACAAACAAACAAACAAACAAATAAAATCAAAACAAAGCAAGATCAGAGCAAAACAAAACAAAACCAAGATGTGTTGAGTTCCTCAAATGAAGACAACTTGACCACGCCTTTTGACCTCAGACTTTAGAAAACAGTGTTCTATCTTTACCTCTGATTAAAACACTGTTTTCCCCTTCTTTTCAACAACTCTAATCCTCTCAGATATTGGCTCAGCCATAATCTGATAAAGTGCTTAGGTTATCGACTCTAGAGTCACATGATGCCCTTCAGCTTCTACTCCCCCCACTCCCTCTCACCCCACCCTCAACTCTTCACAGTGGTATTAGACTGATGAAGCAATGTCTTGGAACCATCTTCTTCTTCTTCTTCTTCTTCTTCTTCTTCTTCTTCTTCTTCTTCTTCTTCTTCTTCTTCTTCTTCTTCTTCTTCTTCTTCAAGACAGGGTCTCACTGTGTAGCCTTGGCTGTCCTAGATTCACTTTGTAGACCAGGCTGGCCTCGAACTCACAGAGATCCGCCTACCTCTGCCTCCCGAGTGCTGGGATTACAGGCGTGCGGAACCACGCCTGGCTCCCCATTTTGCATCTTAATACGAAATTCTCGTGCAAGAGCTGGTATGTTTCTGAGCCAGAGTGATCTGCCCGAGGTCTATGTAGATCCTTGGTTGATAACAGAAAGTTTGCATTTGCTGACCTTTTACTTGATTTCTTGTTAAGAGGATGATGCATTTTTTGATTCACCTGGGCTGAGAAGTATCCATTTTCTATGTTGGCAGGCTCTTCCTTCCTTGCACAGTGCCTGTCCTCTGATATGTTCTTTCTCACTTATTTTCATTCCTATCTACAAACTGGTCAGATTGGTGTTGGCCTCCGGAGACAAGCGACTAGAGAAGCCTGTGCAGCCCTTGCTGCACTAACTGAGTTTGAGACATGTTTTCCCACAACATAGCAGAAAATGGCCAATACACACGAGCTATTAACGATATCTATTTTTTTTTCTCTTTCAACGACCACAGTGCTTGTTAGGATCACAGCTGCTTTCTTCACATGGCTTCGTCTTTAGTCATCATGACTAGCTCCTTTTGGAAGGCTTGAGCAACCTTTTTCTATTCCAGCTGAGGCCGTTTGTATCTGGAGAGCCCCGCCTTTTCAGTAAAGCTGCAGTCGCTTTGGTTTACTTTTGTCTGTTTGTTGCTTTTGAGTGTGTCTGCCAATTTAATTAATAATGTCAAAATGATTCCTGGGAGTTTTATTCTCATCTTTTGTTTTTTGTTTTTTTTTTATTTTAATTTTTATGTGCCTTAATATGAGAGTGTCAGATCTTGGAGTTACAGACAGTTGTGAGCTGCCATGTGGGTGCTGGGAATTGAACCCGGGTCCTTTGGAAGAACAGGCAGTGCTCTTAACCACTGAGCCATCTCTCCAGCCCTATTCTCATCGTTTGTTTCTGATACTAGCATTATGAGCTCTGGATGACAGGGTGTGGTGACATTTGTTTGTTTGTTTGTTTTTTGAGACAGGGTTTCTCTGTGTAGCTCTGGCTGTCCTGGACTCACTTTGTAGACCAGGCTGGCCTTGAACTCACAGAGATCCGCCTGCCTCTGCCTCCAAGAGTGCTAGGATTACAGGTGTGTGCCACCACGCCTGGTTCTCCAGGTTTTTACCAATGAGTCTTCTGGGACTAAAAGGACCAAAGGAACTAGTTGTTGACCAAAATGAATGAATGAATGAATGAATGAAAGAAGAAAAAAAAAAGAAAAGAAAGTTTCCTGATGAAAGGAAGTCACTGTTCATAAATAAGGCACTCTTTAGTCTCTTCTGTAGGCAGAATGTTTTTCTGGATTATGTGCAGTAAATACTCCTGAGGGCTGGGCCCTGTGGTTTAGCAGTAGGATGCTTCCCTGGCACATACAAGACCCTAGGGTTTATCCTCAGCACCAAAAAAAAACCAAGGGACATTACGTTTTAGTTCTTGTTTGTTTGTTTTGTTTTTAAGACGGAGTCTCTCTATGTAGTCCTTGCTGTCTTGGAACCCACTATGTAGACAAGCTGGCCCTTAGCTGACAGAGATCCCCCTGCCTCTGCCTCCTGACTGCTGGGAGTAAAGGCATGTGCCTCCAAGCCGAGCCTGGTTCTTTAATAAAAGTACCTTTTAGCCATGCTGTTTTCCTTCTACACGCTCTCTCTCCTCCTTCTGTCACTCCGTGGCTAACCCTTGAGACTCAGTGGACTTCTCAGGCTCTTTCATAAAAATATTGCTACTGCCTGCCTTGCATGCTGGGACCGTGGACTGAGAGAACCCAAAGGATTAAATGTCTGGTCTGAACGTACAGGGTCTGCCCACGAGAAACTACCGTCCCCAGTGGAACAGGGAACTACTAATTCTGTGTAAAGGAGGTGTGGTCTATGGAAGCACCCAGTTTGCAGTTTGCCCTGGCTGCTTTTGTGTCAGTTTGACACAAGCTAGGGTCATCAGAGAAGCAGGAACCTCAGTTGAGGAAACACCTCCATGAGATCCAGCACTAAGGCGTTTTCTCCATTGATGATCAACGGGGGAGGGCCCGGGCCATGGTGGGTGGTGCCATGCCTGGGCTGGTGGTCCTGGATTCTACCAGAAAGCAGGCCGAGCAAGTCAGGGGATGCAAGCCAGTAAGCAGCACCCCTCCATAGCTTATGCATCAGCTCCTGCCTCCAGGATCCTGCCCGGTTTGAGTTCCTGCCTTGACTTCATTCAATAATGAACAATATATGGAACTGAAAGCCAAATATACCCTTTTCTCCCCAACCTGCTTTTTTGGTCGTGATGTTTTGTCACAGCCACAGAAGCCCTAAGACAAGCTGATGTATAATATATACACAAAATACACAATATCTTTTGTTTTATTATTTTCTGCTATTAAAAATAACTTCTTGTTGGGCATGGTGGCACATGCCGGTAATCCTAGCACTCTGGACGCAGAGAGGCAGGGGGAGTAAAACAAGTTCAAGGCCAACCTTGTCTACACTGAATCCAAGGTCAGCCAGGGACTACACTGTGAGACCCTGCCCTCCCCACTGGCAGAAAAAGTTTTGGTGAGCGAGATGTGGTAGTTCATGCCTGTAATCCACAATTGGGAGGCTGAGACAGGCAGGTTACGGTGGGGTGGAGGCCAGCCTGGGCTACGTAGTGAATTTCAGGATAGCCTAAGCTACAAAGTACAACTTGGTCTCAAAAAACAAAACCCCCTCATAGTTCTTAACCTCTGCCTAAGAACTCCTCCTTATTCTGGTTTCTGAAGAAAAGTTGGAAAAGAATAAACACAAAGACAGAAGCCTGGGGCCCCAGAGAGATGGCTCAGTGGTTAAGGGAACAGACTGTTCTTCCAAAGGACCTGGGTTCAATTCCCAGTACCCACATGGTAGCTCACAACTGTCTGTAACTTGAGTTCCAACGGATCTGACACCCTCACATCAATGTATATAAAATATAATAAAATACATTAGTATTATTTTTAAGACAGAAGTTAACAGCCAGGTTTCCAAGAGGAAAGCCACTGAGGGCCACCACCTAGCCAGTGGGTGGAGGGATTGCCCAAGGCTCATGGACTCCTTTCTCTTGTAACCAGCATAAGGCATTGGCTACCACAGCCTCCTTGCCATCTGCTTATGACTTTAAGGCCATCTTCGGAGCAGCCTGAAGACAGGTGGCTCTCTTTCTTGCTGGCTCACAGAGTGATCCTGCCACTGTATCCGCTGGCCCTGTACCATGGAAATCTGACAAGCCGGCCAACAGATGGCTTTTCTCTCTCTCTCTCTTTTCCTTTGTTACAGTCAGAAAGAGGCCCAGAGGAGGAGCAATCCACAAGCATACACACGGCCCTGCACACGGCGGGCTTGTGAAACTCACTCTATGGGAAAACAATACTGCAGGGGGTGTCATTTTCAGTTGCGTTGCTGCTGGTGTGACAATTTAAATAGTACTGTGTCCCCGCTCCGCTTGGGCCTGGTTTCCTCTCTTGCATAATGCACACATCAGCTTCTTTGTGCTGTAGATAGCAGAGAGCCCATGGATAGTTCAGCTCCGAGAGCCCTGGAGCTCTCTAATTTCTAAGTCAAGTAGAGACTTTGTGGCATAGACACATCTTTATATCTTATATTTTTATTGCTAAGCCAATATATCAACGTCAGAGGCTAATTTTATTTTTACTTTTTCAAACAAAGCCTTGCTGAAGAGCCCAGACTGGGTTGGAACTCACTATGTAGCTTGTGCTGGCCTCAAATTTGTGGTGTTTCTGCTTCGGCCTCCTGGCAATTGGAATTTACAAGCATGTGTCATCAGACCTAGCACAGATGTATGAGTTTTGATACAACGTACAATATTGTTTTCCAAATATACTTTTGCCATCATTGGGTTAATACTAGATAATTTTATACAATGGCAAACTATAATAATAGGAGTATTTCTTCAGAGGAAGGCATACTTTTGGTTCCAAACTCTTAGAATAAATCAGGCACTGAATAGAAGTCTGGAATGGAATCTGTTTTAAAAATAGACCAATATGCAAGGCTAGCATGCAAAACTAACTGAGCAGCAAATATGGAGGAAATAGTAAAGACTTGGGCTACATATGTTGATTTCTGAAGTGTGACCATGATAATTGAAACTGCAGTGCTTACGTCACCTAATGTCTTCACTGCAGTGTCCTCATCACAGTAGAGCTGCTGGCCAAGGGTCTGGAAGGCAGCCCAGGGGGGGAAAATGCTTGCCTTGCAAACATGAGCATGTAACTTTGATTCTCGCACTCGTTGAGAAAGCCGGGCATGGTGCCCTTTGCCTCTAAGTCCAGCAGCAGGCAGGCAGAGAGAACAGGTTTCTGGAGCTTACTAGCCAGCCAGCCTATGCTAACTGGTGAGTCCCAGTACCCAGTGAAAGACCTTGTATCAAAAAGTAAGATGGAGCCTGGGCAGTGGTGGGTGGTACATGCCTTTAATCCTAGCACCAGATAAACAGGGGCAGGAGGATCTTTGAGGTCAGCCTGCCTGGTCTACAGAGCAAGTTCTAGGACAGCCTAAGTTACACAGAGAAACCCAGTCTGGAAAGCAAAACAAAATACCGCCCCCTTCAAAAAAAATCCCAAAATAAAACAAAACAATTGAGGAAGACACTTGTCATTGATAGCTGGACACATGCGCGCACGCGCACACACACACACACACACACACACACACACACACACACACAGTGTTCTTTTCCTGCACATATGGACACACACTGTGATCTTACACCTGCACACACACATTGACACACATACAATAGAAATAAATGGCTGAATTTGAATCATGGTGGCAACACTTGCTTTGCCTGTGCAAAGCCCTAGGCTTAATCCCAGTACTTGCAGAGAGAGAGATAGGTGGGGGAAGATAAATAAATAATAGTGACATTGGTAGCTAATTTTTCATGTGTAGGTTGTTGAGATTGGTGTTTATTTTTGTTTGTTTGTTTGGAACATGGTCTCACTGTGTAGACCAAACTGGTCTTGAACTCACAGATGTCTATCTGCCTCTACTTCCCAAGTGCTGGGATTAAAAGTGTGTGCCATCATGACAGGCAAAACCACTACACTAGATACAGATTTATATATATCACATCTGCTAGCACTTGGTCTCTTCAGCTCTAGTGGGTAGATATCATTACTACCTCCTGTCTTTTATTTTATTTATTTTTGTTTTTTGAGACAGGGTTTTTCTGTGTAGCCTTGACTGTCCTGGACTCACTTTGTAGACCAGGCTGGCCTCGAACTCACAGAGATCCACCTGCCTCTGCATTCTGAGTGTTGGGATTAAAGGTGTGTGCCACCGCCGCCTGGCTATTACCTGTCTTTTAGATAGCTGAGAAACCCTGAGGCACAGGAAAGTCAAACAACTTGTACAGTGTTGTATAATATATATGATATACAATGCTATGCTAATGTTTTATATATATATGTATATATATATGTGTATAATGAAATATTTTCTTATGGTTTTCCCAACATCCTTAGAGTTATTTGTTCCTCTTCTCTTCCTCCGTATAGTCTTCTTTCCTTCTTCCCAATTTAAAGTCTGCTCCCCTATTTTTCTTTTCCCTCTTTATTATCACCTTCTTAATAATTAGAGGATTGCAAATTAAAAGTACTGGGATTTCAGGCTGGAGAGATGGCTCGGTGGTTAAGAGCGCCACCTACTCTTCCAGAGGTCCTGAGTTCAATTCCCAGCAACCACATAGTGGCTCACAACCATCTATAATGTGATCTGATGCCCTCTTCTGCAGATAAAGCACTCATATAAAATAAATAAATAAATAAATAAATCTTTTTAAAAAAGTACTCAGGACAGCCGGGTGTTGTGGTGCTCGCCTTTAATCCCAGCATTTGGGAGGCAGAGGTAGACGGAATCGCTGTGAGTTCGAGGCCAGCCTGCTCTACAAAGTGAGTCCAGGACAGCCAGGGCTACACAGAGAGATCCTGTCTCGAAAAACAAAAACAAACAAACAAAAGTACTCAGATTTCACTGCCTCCTCTTTAACAGCTAAGATTAAGAAACAGTTGACAACACATGCTGGCAAGGATGTGGGGAGAAGAACCATTCACTACTCATGGGAGTGCAAACTGTTGTGGTCACTATGGAAACCATGTGGAGAAATCCCAAAAGGCTAAATGTAGACCCACCACATGGTCCTGCTATACCATCCCTTAGCATTTACTCAAAGGACTCCGTTGTGCTTCCCAGATAAGTCTCAGCCATGCCCACTGAAGCTCTACTCACAGCAGCTCAGAAATGGGAACAACCTAAATGTCCTTCGACCCAAAATGACTAAGGTGACATCATCTTGTCCTGACCCCATTTTGTGGCATTAGACAGTTCTCATCCCTCTAGCCCTCCCCCCTCAACAGACACATCCGCCTCGGCAACACATTTGGGATTCCCATGGCCTTGACCATCGTCGAGAGGTATTAATCAAAGTAACTAAGTAAAATAAAACAATGAGAAACAACATAAGTCAAAATAATTGGCATGTTATGTCTAAGATAACACCATGCGATGCTCTGCCAGGAATGAGCGCGTCAAGGCTACTCTGACTTTCCTCCAACGCTGATGTAAATTATGGTCTTTGTGGGTTTTGTCTGTTAAAAACTGCATCCCTGAGCTTGGGTACCAAGAGATTTTTCAGAGGCACAAGCCTGCCCTTGGTCTGGCCATCAATAAAAAGAACTTAAACCTTTTAATTAGCTTAGACAGCATGGTTGGCAGTAACTATCTCACGTGGATCATTTCAAACTGAAGAATGGATAGTGAAAACGTGGTGCACATACTCTGTGGAATGCTATTTAGAAAAAAGAAAAATAGGAAAATGGATAGAACTAGAAAATACTTTCCTGAATGAGGTAACCCAGATCTAGAAGCGACAAATAGCCCGTTCCCTCTTATTTGTGTATCTTAGCCTTGAATTTTTATTGTTTCTGTTGTTGTTCTTTGGATGTGAGTATGCAGCTTGGAGTCACTGCAGAAAACAAGAAAGCAAAGAGGAACTGGGGGAGAGAAGGCGCTCTAGAGGGGACAACAGAACATAGGTGCTGTCAGGATGAACTTTTAAAAAAGAAAAATAACTCAGCTACTGTAGCTAGGCAGAGTGGTTGGTGAGAGGAAGTCTCAGCAAAGCAGGATCTGACTGGATATGGATGGTTTTTCCCCACACAGGGCCGGGGCCCCCAGAAGGGCGAGTGGTCTTTTGACATGAAGACTGTAGAAAGGGAGTCAGGGCTGGAGAGAGGGCTTAGCAGTAAAAAGTAGTTTTAACACTGCAGCCAATCTTGGTGGCACACACCTGTAATTCCAGCACTTGGGGAGGTAGAGGGAGGTAGGCGGATCTCTAGGAGCCCTCCTGGTCTAGGAGTCCATGACAGCCAAGGCTACACAGAGAAACCCTGTCTCGAAAAACCAAACCAAACCAAACCAAATAACTAACCAACCAAACAAAAACAAAAGCAGTTGGTGCTTTTGCAGGGTATCAGAGTTTGGTTCCTAGCACCTACATCAGGCAGGAAAGGAGGGAGGGATGGAGGAGGGACGGAGGGGGAGGGAGGGAGGAAAAGGAGGAGGGAGACAGATATAAATAAAAAATATTTTTTCTTTATTTTTTTTTCCCAAAGAGGGCCAGATGTGGTGATACACACTTTTTTTTTTTTTAGATTTATTTATTTATTATGTATACAGATTTCCTTATTGATGGTTGTGAGTCACTATGTGCTTGCTGGGAATTGAACTTATGACCTTTGGAAGAGCAGTCAGTGCTCTTAACCTCTGAGCCATCTCCCCAGCCCCCGATACACACTTTTAATCCCAGCAATTGGGAGGCAGAGGCAGGTGAATCTCTGTGAGTTTGAGGCCAGTCTGATGTAGATTTCCAGCCCACACAGTGCTATACAGTGAGACGTGGTCTAGAAAAAAAAGAAAAAGAAAAGAAAAGAAAAAGGAAAAAAAAGGTATCTGTATCAGGTAGATGGTTAAACTAGATGACCTGTAACACACTTTTCATCTGAAGGATGCTATGACTTCAGGCGAGGACCCTTTGTTATAGACACTATAAGCCTTTGTTTTCCTTAATGTCAGGTTCCACTTACTAACTTCACTGCAGCTAATCTTTATTATTATTATTTTTTAATCCGAAGCATTTGCCAATGAGAACACGGCTTTGTAGTTTGTGTAAGTCTTTGTCATCCTGCATGTTGTCATCGTTGGGGTGTTATTACACCTGAGCAGCGTTATGAGAGTGGGAGAGGAGATTGCAACATAAACAGGGAAGTGACTGTGCTGTGCTGCTGTGGTCGGCCCTGGCAGGCAGGGAGCCAGACACAGGACTACACTGTAAAGCCCATCATGTCTGGCTGAGGACTCTGCCCAGCGCACTAAATCATCACCTAAGACTTTAAGAGCACACTGGAAAATTATGGGGATTGGACTGTGGATGCAAGCTGATGTCACACTCATATTAACGTAGTTTATAAGTGACTCAGGGGAGTTCCAGTGACCTTCCTGCTGTGGGGGGATGGTAATTGCTCCTTCGGTGGGACTAATAGTTGTCCTTAAACCTTGGGAAGCCCTTCATTACATACCCGATGGCAAAATTTATCTTCCCTTTGGCTCTCAGCCAGGGTGCGTGCCAGTGTACGTGTATGTGGCGGCAGAGGTTGTTGGCTGTCCTCTTCCTTGCTTGATTTCTACCTTGTTAGTTTTTCACCCTTCTATTTTTTTTTTTAAAGATTTACTTATTTTATTCTATGTGTATGAATATTTTATCTGCAAGTTTGCATGGTGTGCATGGCACTCACAGAGGTCAGAAGAGGGTGTCAGATTCTGTGGAACTAGAGGCCCCCATGTGGGTCCTGGGAATCGAATCCAACCAAGTCCTCTGCAAGGGCAGTAAGTGCTTTTAACTGCTGAGTCGCCTCCCCAGTCCCTCCACCTTATTTTTTATTTATGTATTCTTACTTACTTATGTTTTCTTTTCCTTCTTCTTTTCTTTTTTTCTTTTTTCTTTCTTTCTTTCTTTTTTTTTTTTTTTGTTCTTTCTTTTTTGAGACAGGGTCTCTCTATGGAGCCCAGGCTATCCTGGAACTTGCTCTGCAGACGAGGCTGGCTTCGAACTCATACAGATCCATGTCTCTGGCTGCTATATGCTGGGATTAAAGGCGTATACCACCACGGCCGGTTTACATTATTATTATTATTATTAATCATCATCATTATTATTATTATTTTGGCTTCTCGAGACAGGGTTTCTCTGTATAGCCTTGGCTGTCCTGGACTCGCTTTGTAGACCAGGCTGGCCTTGAACTCACAGCGATCCACCTGCCTCTGCCTCCCAAGTGCTGGGATTAAAGGCGTGCACCACTACACCTGGCCTTAACATTGTTTTTACCATTATGTACTGTGCACAATTTCACTCAGACTTCTGTCATTTCTCTGGGGCCAATGGAAGGGTACAGTTCCCATTGCTGTGAGTTGAGGGTGCGTTTGGCCATCACATGCACCAGACTGCCTCAGAGAATCAGTGCTTAGGCTTTTGCTCTGCTTCTTAATTCTATGTTTTTGTCTTGCTCTAACGTTTTACAGGGCTGTTAATGTGTAGTTACTATGGAGATAGATGAAAATAAGCATGGGATGTTTTATATCAAGTTGTTAGCAAATTTCTCATATAAAAATAGGATGTGGAGTCTGGAGAGGTGGCGCAGGGGTTAAGAGCCTGTAATACTTCTGTAGGGGGTTGGAGTCATAATTACTTGTAACTTGTATAATTACTTGTCCAGGGGATTTGGTGCCTTTCTCTGACCTCTGAGGGCATCTGCATTCATGTGCATATCCTCCTTCCCTGACACACACAGTGCACATAGTTAAAAATAAAAGACATATTTAAAAAATAGGATATAGAGAGCTAACAGGAAGTCCAAGTAGGAGATTTGAGGCATGATGCAGTGGGGAGTGGGGGGAACAGTTAGCAGTGCCAAAGTGTAGACAGCGGTGCCCCCCAAAACATTTTTCTCCCCAAAATATTTTTATTCGACTTTATGTTTTGTTCTGAGACAGAGTCACATGCACTGCAAGTGGCCTTAGATGCTCTGTGTAGTTGAGGGTAAGCCTGAACAGCAACTGCCTCCACCTCCTAAGTGCTAGAGTTGCAGGTGTGTTCCCACATTCCTGCTCCCCACCCCAAACTTTTGTTTTGTTTTGTTGTTTCTAGACAGGGTCTCTCTGTGTAGCCTTGGCTGTCCTGGACTCGCTTTGTAGATGAGGCTGGCCTCAAGCTCACAGCGATCCTCCTGCCTCTGCCTCCCTGAATGCTGGGATTACAGGCTTGTGTCACCACGCCCTGGATCACACCCTAATCTTAAAATGAGCCTTTTGCTATGAACACTAGGAGTCACTGTCATTGAATGCACAGTGTACCTTACCAGGAAAATATTATCTTTTCCTTTGGAGGGATTTGGCCATTTTCAATCTTAGTAACCATTCTCTTAAGAAAAGTGGTTACATGGTTAAGTCTCTTGACGAAGCTATTTCCCACATAGACAGATTGTTTGTATGTGCCTGTTCCGTGCTCAAGTTAGTGGTAGTGTAACTCGGATTTAAAACATTAAAGGATGCAGCTTTACTTTGAGTAAATTAAGACTTGCTTTGTAACCTGACCAACTAATGACTAATTATGGACAAACACCCAGAGCAGTGCGCTCTTGGGAACTTCAAAGAGAGCTGGCCGGCTGGAGGTAATTACAAGCGTCCTTAAGTTTGTGTTACTCATAAGGAACCCAATATGGTGAGGGTGGTGCCCACGGTCACTGAGTAACTTGAGCCAGAACCCTTGAGATGCTGGTGACTACCAGTGGGCCCTCAGAGTCATTGCTTTGTTAGGAACATGTGTTATTTACATATATTAGATAAATATTGAAAGATCAGCTTAGGCTAAAAATACTAAGAGTAAGCTGGTAGCCCTGAGTACTAAACAAATGAACTCATTCTGTGGTCTTTCAAAGCAAAAATTATTTTGTATCATGTCTGTGTTGGATTCCAGTCAATATGTAAAGAAGCCAACATGATCCCAAAGGGAGGTGACATGAAGTTTGGGCTGAAAAGTGACAGATGTGTTTGTGCAGCCAAGAGTACATACCTCAACTTGCTACATTCTTCTTTTTAGAAAAAGTATACTTTGCTACATGTGGAGAGACTGTTAATTTTGAGAATTAATTTAACAAATTCTGTTTTCTCTAACTTTTTTTTTCTTATGGCAACATGAGGTTTGCTGAGACCATGTCTCCAGAGAACGCCGAGGCCACAGCCACAGAGTCTCACCAATGTGCCTACCTGAACATGGGGCTGAAAAAGGACAACAGTAGACAGGTCAAAGTTGACCCTCGGCCATACCCACAGGTCTACAGGCAACTTGGGGATTCTGAGAGCAGGAGAAATGGTCTTCCCCAGGGAAAAGCACACCAATTGGCTATCCAATACCAAATGGCCAGCCCTCTGACATATAAGTGACAATGTTCAGACTGAGCAGGTTGTCTTTCTATATTTAGGAATATGTGTGTGTGTGTGTGTGTGTGTTGTGTATAATATATATTCTACTCACAGACATATGAAATAATTTTTTTTGTTTTTTATTTTTGAGACAGGGTTTCTCTGTGTATCCCTGGCTGTCCTAGACTCACTTTGTAGACCAGGCTGGCCTCAAACTCACAGCGATCCACCTGCCTCTGCCTCCCTAGTGCTGGGATTAAAGACGTGTGCCACCACATCCGGTTTATGAAATAATTTTTTAAAAATGAGCCTGACGTGAGCATGCTGTTAATCTCAGCACTTGGGAGGCTGAGGCAAGAGATTTGTGAGATTGGAGGCTAGCCTGGCCTACCTAGTAAGACCCCCATCTTACAAAACCCAAACTACACAAACAAACCAAGCATCAGGAAAAGCCCCAGCAAAGCAATTGACTTCAAAATCTTTCTTCCTGGCAGGTGACTTGAGCAAATTAGACTCCTGTCTACACCACACTTGCTCTTATGGATCAAGAAGCTGACATTTGGGCTGGGTGCAGTGGTTCACGCTTGTACTCCCGACACTCAGGAGGCAGAGATAGGCAGATCGCTGTGAGTTCAAGGCCAGCCTGGTCTACAAAGTGAGTCCAGGACAGCCAAGGCTACCCAGAGAAACCCTGTCTTGGAAAGCCAAAAATTAAAATTAAAATTAAAATAAAGAAGCTGACATTTGGACTTCCAAAAGAAGGGACAGGTGTCTCTCTCTGTCGGGGAGGAAGGAGCAGGTGATTGTGGCACCTTGAATTCTTGCATTCTGTGTGCATACCCACCTCCTCCGGAGTACAAGGCCTCCCTGTGCCATTCAAGCAGTCCTCGAACGCCCCCGGAAGCTCAGAAAGGCTTAAACTTTTCATCCCTCTATTTCCACCTCCTAGGCGTCTAGACTTCTTTTCTGTGAAAGGTCTTCCTTTTGCTGTCCAGTATTACCATGAACTTGTGGCCTTCGCTAATGGACCTCCCAAGTAGCCACGCAGCTGCCTCCCAGCGTGTTCTGGCTTGGTTTTATGTCAACGTGACACAAGCTAGAGCCATCAGAGAGGAAGGAGCCTCAGCTGAGCAAGTGCCTCCATGAGATCAGGCTGTCAGCAAGTCTATTCAGGCATTTTCTTAATTAGTGATTGATGGAGTTGGGCCCTGCCCACTGTAGGTGGTGCCGTCTCTAGGCTGCTGGTCCTAGGTTCTAAAAGAAAGCAGGCCACGAGGAGGGCTGAGGCAGTAAGCTGCACATGCCCTGGCCTCTGCATCAACTCCTGCCTCCAGGGTGCCTGCCTTGTTTGAGTTCCTGCCCTGTGTGATTTCCTTTAGGGATAGACTACAATGTGGAAGCATGGGAGCTTTTCTTCTCCAAGTTGCCTTTGGTCATGGTGTTTCATTACATTAACGAGGCACACTACCACACCAGCTTTTATTACTTCTTGCTTGTTGTTGTTGTTGTTTGAGACAGGGTTTCTCTGTGTAGCCTTGGCTGTTCTAGACTCATTTTGTAGATCAAGTTGGCCTCAAACTCACAGTGATCCACCTGCCTCTATCTCCCAAGTGCTGAGTTCTTTTTTTTTTTTTTAAATATAAATACCAGCTTCTTGGCTCACTTTATTGTTTACATCAGTCCTCTTAAGAATAGAGTCCAGAACCTCTCCGCTGAATGTTCAAATGCTCAGGCACTTGGATAAATTGTTCAGGTGACCAGCAGAAACACAGGCCTGAATCAAGTGATTCTGAACTGGAAGGGACTTTGAGGACATAGAACGTCCAACCTTCTTATTTTACATACACAACACCGAAGCCTTTCGAGAGCCACAGAGCCAGTGAGGGGCAGAGAAGTGGGGCTGCAAGTGTCTCGTGGGTTCTCTAAGAGGGAATCACTGTCTAAGGATAGCTGAGGGCTCCGTCCCCTGGTCTGTGTTTCTTCCAATGGGTCGTTACTAAGCACTCCTGGTAGGAAGCATAATTTCTGATGAAGTGGATTTGGGCTTCATATTGAAGGACATAAATTGTGAGTCTGTTATGTACAAACAGCACCAAACAATTCACTTCACACTGTTTTATGAAACAATCAGATGCCATGAGGCTGTTCCTTATTGGGATGTGTCCTCAAATGAACTCGTACACTTGAGTCCTTCATCTTCTGTTCCTCTGAGTGGCTCGTTCACACACACGGAGGAAGCTAATCTAATCTGAAATTCCGAATTCCCTGGCCTGCATTTAGACATAACTGTCTTTCTAAAAAACAGTCTTCACCTTAGCCTTAGGACCAGTCAATTGAGTGCCTCCTCACTCAAGGACAAGCTCACAAGACAAGCTGTCCACCACCCAAGGTGGGCATCCTTGGCACTCTTCCTTTGCTTTGACCTGATGTGTCTTTGTGGGCACAGTCAGTTTGCACAAAGCAAAGAACATTAGGGAGTAGGAACAGATGAAGAGAGAGAAGAACGTTGGTATTATCATCCTGGAAGCAAATTGAGTTTGCACCGTCCTGCTCTCCAGACAGTCATAGAGGGGTAGATTGCAGAGCCTGGCTTGGTGGAAGGCATAAAGTTGAGGCACTTTTACCCACGTGTGCATCCACACAGCACTAGGTCCCTTTCATATGTTCTTCTGTTCAAGTGCCTTACTTTTCCCCCCCTGGGTTGGTGTTTACTGTTGGGAGGAGGTTTGGTGGTGGTTGTTTAAATTTTAACTTATGCATCTATTTGCCCAATACATATCTCTCCAGCAACAATTATGTACCAGACATGTTGGCGCGGAGTGTTTATACATACTGAAAAGGAAAAAGAATTAAACGTGCTCTCTGCCTTTATGGCTGAGATTAGTGAGACATAATAACACAGATAGAAGGTACAACTTGATGAGCAATATTTAGGGGGTTGCTCAGAGCTCTGGGAAGCAGAGATTTGACGTAGTTATAAAGTGAAGCCACGGGAAGCTTCACAGAAATGTGAGGAAGTTGGGAGCTGGTGTGGTCATGCACAGAGGCAGGTGGATCTCTGTGAGTTCGAGGCCAATCTGATCTACATGGCAAATTCAGTGGTGCTGGTGCACGCCTTTAATCCCGGCACTCAGGAGGCAGAGGCAGGTGGGTCTCTGAGTTCGAGGCCAGCTTTGTCTACAGAATGAATTCCAGCACAGCCAGGGCTACACAAAACAACAAAACAAAAACAAACAAACAAAAAGAAGTGGGGGTCATTAAGGAGATAAGAATATTTTTATTTAAAGCAATCTACATAATGATCTAAATAGTAACTGATGAAGAAATGTAGTATGTTTTCTATTCTCTTTTATCTGGCAGAGGTTAGAAAGGGTCTAGGTAGGCTGGTTAGGTTATGAAATGTAAACATTTATGCTTGATTAACAGAAGTGGAAACAACAGAGGGAAAACGAATTTTTTGTTGTTGTTGTTTTTGTTTTTTTCCGATACAGGGGTTCTCTGTGTAACAGCTCTGGCTGTCCTGGAACTTGCTCTGTAGACCAGGCTGGCCTCAAACCCACGGAGATCCACCTGCCTCTGCCTCCCAGGTGCTGGGATTAAAGGTGTTTGCCACCACCACCTGGCCTGAATTTTTTTTTTTAAGATTTGTTTATTTATTATGTATACAGTACTCTGCCTGCTTGTACCCCTGCAGGCCAGAAGAGGGTATCACATCATATTATAGATGGTTGTGAGCCATCACCTGGTTGCTGGGAATTGAACTCAAGACCTCTGGGAGAGCAGTTGGTGCTCTTAACCTTTGAGCCATCTCTCCAGCCCGGGAAAAGTGAGTTTTGACAGATTGTAGATGGCTTGCACCTGGAGGTAGAGAAAGTTGTCATGGTGACTGGATGGTTCATTGATACTGCAGAACACAGAAGAAAACTGGGGTTAAAGGCGTGAGCCACCACACCTGACTTATTTTATTTTATTTTTTTAGTTGTAGTCATTGGCACTAACTCTTTCATAAGCTGACAGGAAAGGAGGGACAACTGTTAACCTGTGTTAGAATCCCAGGACGCTTGCTCTGGCCTTCTAGTGTCTGGGTGACTATTTCCTCCTTGGGCTGTCAATTTTGAGTTTAAAATTGATCTTTTTGCCGGGTGGTGGTGGTACATGCCTTTAATCCCAGCACTCAGGGGGCAGAGGCAGGTGGATAGCTATGAGTTCGAGGCCAGCTTGGTCTACAAAGGGAGTCTAGGACAGCCAAGGCTAAACAGGGAAATGCTGTCAAAAGAAATATAGAAAAACTAAATATGTTTGAGTCTGTAGGCTAACATGACTTATCCTATAACAAATTATAATTTTGTGGATTAAAAATGATTTTAATTTACAAAATTTTAGTTTATAATAATTAATTAATTTTTAAAAATATTTTTTTATTTATTAAGAATACAGTGCTCTGCCTGCATGTACACCTGCAGGCCAGAAGAGGGCATTAGATCACATTATAGATGGTTGTGAGCCACCATGTGGTTTAGGACCTCTGGAAGAGCAGTCAGTGCTCTTAACCTTGAGCCATCTCTCCAGCCCCAATTTTTGGTTTTCCTATACAGGGTTTCACTGTAACCTTGGCTGTCCTGGACTCGCTTTGTAGACCAGGCTGGCCTTGAACTCACAAAGATCCGCTTGCCTCTGCCTCCCTGAGTACTTGCTTAGTTTTGTAAGAGGAGCCATAGGCTATTGTTAGGTCTGGAAGAAACATAGGACAAGAATCACTCATGACCTGTGCCTCCTCCGGTGCCTCTCACCCCGCCCCCTACCCTCCAACCCAGGGCCTGGCCTTCCTTCCCTTTCCCCAGCCTGATCCACATATAACTCAGTGTTTGGGGCTATTCACTCTCTTGGCTCTCATGCTCTCTCTCGGTCTTCTTGGCCCCTCTTTCCTCTCTCTTCCCGGCCTCTCCGCTCTCCCTTTCTTCTCTTGTGGCCCAGGCTATTCTGCTGGCTGTGTTCAAAGCAGTTGTGTCCTCATCTTCACTTGGAGAAAGGGCTGGCACTTGGCTGAGTCGTTTTCATGGAGAATAGGACCAAACAGCAGGAATAGAGGATCCTGCTATCCGGACCCTGGACGTCAGCTTCCGCTTTGTCCTACTTCTTTTTGTTGTTGTTGGGTTTGTCTGTTTTGTTTTATTTTTAAGACAGGGTCTCTCTGTGTAGCCTAGATGGGCCTGGAACTCTCTAGAACTTCATAGGTAGACCAGTCTGGCCTTGAACTCAGAGATCCGCCAGCTTCTTCCTCCTGAGTGCTGGGATTAAAGGTGTGAGTCCTTTATCTGGTTGCAGGTTGACAGCTAATTACAGTGAAAAACTTCACACACTCATCACACACACACACACACACACACACACACACACACAGAGAGAGAGAGAGAGAGAGAGAGAGAGAGAGAGAGAGAGAGAGAGAGAAAGTTGTGACCTCAATTTAGAGTGAAGGTATTTTTATAGCAGTTTGCCCCATGAACAAAATGTAGTTTCTTTCCACTACCGCTATATATGTACATGAGTGGTGTGTGTGTGTGTGTGTGTGTGTGTGTGTGTGTGTGCGCGCGCGCGCGCGCGCGAGTGTGTGTGTGTTGGGGTGGACCTCTTCGCCTGGACCCCACTTTAGACACCACCTCACCCAAAGAACCAAACCAAACCACAACAAAACGGCACAGAGAAATCCTACAAGCATTCAAACAGGAAGGTGAAGGAGGGAAGTGTGTGTGTGTGTGTGTGTGTGTGTGTGTGTGTGTGTGCCTGTGTGTTAGTGTTTCTCTATTACAAATCTAAGTAAGCACTACATGAAGGTTCCTCCTCTTTATTTTTTTTTTTTTTTGAGGGGGCAATGGGGAAAAACCCACATGTGTCTTGATTTTCTTATTTTTAAAAATTAAAAAAAAATTTTTTTTTTGTTTTTTGAGACAGGGTTTCTCTGTGTAGCTTTGGCTATCCTGGACTCACTTTGTAGACCAGGCTGGTCTTTAATTTACAGAGATCCACCTGCCTCTGCCTCCCGAGTGCTGGGATTAAGGCATGCGCCACCACGCCCGGCTTTGTTTTTTTTTTTTTATATGTTACGTGTAAACATTTTGAAATAAGTAGATGAGATTTGCTGAGGTAAAATCATAGCTCTCACTTTTAAAAAGATAAATGTGAGTGACCATGGTCCAGGATCACAGGTTCATGTTACCCCAAAGATTATATTCTAACATGGTACCAGTTTCACGCAGTGCTACTTCAACAGAAAAAAAAGCCATAAATCAAGATACTTTAAAAATACATTGGTGAGAGCCAGGCGTGGTGGTGCACATCTGTAATGCCAGCACTCAGTAAGGCAGAGGCAGGTGGATCTTCATGAGTTCGAGGCCAGCTCAGACTACAAAGTTAGTCCAAGATAGCCAAAACTATACAGAGAAACCTTGTCTCAAAAAACCAGAAAAAAAAGTTCCATAAGTGGGCTCATTTTTTGTCAGTAGGCAGTTTGTGAAGTTCCAGTAGTGACTGGTGTGCACTCTTTGCCACATGCCGTGCACTGCATTGCTAGCCCGTTCTCCCTGTCAGCACAGTCCAGTCATCAGCTCTTGGTTTCCTGCGGCAAGACTGCTGCATTTCCATCCATTTCCCAGCGTGTCAGTGGAGAGAAGCATTTGACAAGGTTCATCAGAGCCACATTATCCCAGTCGAAGTAGCAAGGTATGGACACAGATAGAGCATGGGGCCGTACTGCTCCGTGCTGATCTGCAGCTTGGTGGCAGCCTCTGTCCCCATGCAGTTCCGGCTCACCTGTGAGGGGGACTTGGTGGTCATGGTGGTGATGAGGTAGTGGAGGGTCTGGCCTGGAGCAGCCAGCTGGCACCCACGGTCAAACACTGTCAAAGCAGGAAGCATTGCTGACTTTGGGTAGAGAACACCTCTCACCCTTTCTTGAACACCTATAGCTTATTCTTAAGTATTAGGAACAGATTTCTAAGATAGGAGTCTTTTTTTTCCTGTTATGACTTTAATGTTGTTTTTGACACCACCCCCTGCCCCCCCACACACACTCTGTAGACCTGGCTGGTCTCAGACTCAGAGAACTGCCTGCCTTTGCCTCTTGAGGGCTGGGATCAGAAGTGTGCACAGGCACACTTTGATAAGAGGATTCTATTGTTCCATTTCAGCTGTGGAAATAAAATGCAACACAACAACAAATAATTCCTAGAACATTTGGGCTATAAACCAGGATTATAACACACACACACACACACACACACACACACACACACACACCACAACAACAATAAGAGAACTGTTGAAAGCTGAGGAGCTCCCAAATTGTTTTCTTAAAAATAGGTGACCAGATTGTGAATTCAAGGCCAGCCTGGTCTACAAGGCAAGTCCAGGACAGCTAAGGCTACACAAAGAAACCTTGTCTTGAAAAACAAACAAACAAACAAACAAACAAACATAATAGGTAACCAACTGGGTGATCCATTGTCAAGGCAAATGGGATTCACAGTGATGCATTTATCCAACAGCAGCTCAATCTCTTCATGGAAATATCAGGAACACATTTTTACCACAAACACGCAAAGAAGTCCTGAGAAAGACATAGAATAAGGAGGTCCCATGATGGCACCAAGTTCACTCTCAGAAGTCGGCTTTAAAAAGAGCCAAGAAGGCCAGGCATGGTGGCGCACGCCTTTAATCCCAGCTCTCGGGAGGCAGAGGCAGAGGCAGGGGAATCTGAGTTGGAGGCCAGCGTGGTCTTCAGAGTGAGTTTCAGGACAGGCAGGGCTACACAGAGAAACCCTGTCATGAAAAACCAATAAACAAACCAACATATAAATATAGAGTGAAAGGCTGAGAACATGGCTCAGCAGGTAAAGTGCTTGCTATGCTTGCCGGGAAAATGGGAGAAGTGGAGTTTGGATTCCCAGAACCTATGTCAAGGCGTAGGTGCAGCCCACCTGTAGTCCCAGCCAATGGGAGGTTGGACAGAGATCCCAGAGCATGCTGGGTGGCTAGGCTAGCTGGGTTGGCAAGCTCTGGGGTCAAGTAACACATCCTGCTCCAATCCATAAGTTCGAAGTGATTGAAGAAAATACTTGATGTTGGCCTCTGGCTCTCCACCCACATGTGCACACACATGCATACATGTGGACTCCACATGCCCACATGGGTCCATACACATGTGAACAGACATATACACATGCACATGCGGAAAAAATGTTTTAAATGTAAGTTGAGCATTTTCTCATTAAATTTTCTTCAAAAGCATAATATTATGATTTGTGTAATATGTCATGTGACCATGGAATAATCCACCTACTTGTTTTTCTAGTTTTTCAGTATCACACAAACACATACAAACACACAGGCCTTTATAGTGTGGGTTTCTAGAAGAGGAAAATCCACATCAACAGAAATAAATATGTACCCGGGCGTGGTCACGTACGCCTTTAATCCCAGCACTCGGGAGGCAGAGGCAGAGGGATCTCTGAGTTCTATGCCAGGCTGGAAATCAAATGTGCCACGCATGCACTGTACTGTATCCCCACTCCTTATTGTAATTAAAATACCTTTCAAAGCTAAAAGGATACATAGTATTTCACTGCCATTCATATTTGTAGCCATTCATTATTAATAGAATTCAAGGTGTTTTCTATTTATTAGCCACTTCTTTGTGTGTTCACGTAATTTTCTGAGACAAGGTTTCATGTAACTCAGGCTGCCCTCAAACTCAAAAAAATCCTCCTTCCTTAGGCTCCTAAGTACTGGGATGGCTGCTACTTTTTTTTTTTTTTAGCTGCTACTTTTATTGCATGGTATAATCCTTCACCATTGTCCATTTTATGTCTTTAAGATATGTTAAATCAATAGACACTACAGAGCAGTTTAGGTGTACAAAAAAAAAAGGCTGGAAAGTAGAGGTTTTCCATACACATTACTGCCCACTCTCTCGACACCTCCCCCTCTTCCCCTCCCAGCGCTTCCCTCAGTTGTTAGCACCTTGCACTGGTGTAGGACATATGTTACTGTTAATGAGGCACAGTTGTTACCTGACTGTTCACTGAAACCCCCATTTCGCATTAGCATTCCTCCTTTGTGTTTTAGGAGCTGCTGTCTCAGTGTCCTCAAGGGACTGCTTCCAGACCCCTCCCCCAGGATTCCAAAGTCCACAAATAAGGATGCTCAAGTCCCTTATGTTCAAGGGCGTGGTGCTTTCACACAACCCCCACACACGGATGTATTCCTGTTCGTATACAGGTCAAGTCATCTCTGACTTACTTCTAGTACCTAGTAGAATGCAAACACTACCTAAAGCGTTTCAAAATGGTGTCCTTCCGTGAGTAGTGAGAAGACAGTATCTGCACATGCTCAGTTCAGATTCAACTGGCGCCCGTAGGTCAACTGCGAGGCTGGCTGAATCCGCAAAAGTAGAATTCGTGGCTACCGAAAGCCAACAATACATTACGGGTTTCGGCAGACGCCTATGACACGGATGCACTCACCACTGCAAGCTCACACTGAATAGTCCCTAAGAGTCCATGCTCTGCATATTCAGCCTTCCTGCCTTCTATCCCCTGGCGCACCCAATCTTCCTACTGCTTCCACAGCCTTAGCCTTTCCACAATGTCCCAGTGTTGGGACCACACAGTGTGCAGTCTTCAGACTGGCTTCTTTGACTCAGTAACAAGTATTTAGTGTTCTTCTCTGTCTTTTTGTGTCTTGGTAGCTCGTTTACTTTCATTGCTGCGTGATATCTTAGTGTGTAGATGATGAAACTGTGGCTTATTTGCTCATTGATTGAAGGACTGCTAATTTGCATGTGTATGCAGTTCTAAATAAGCCAGCTATAAACATTCATCTGCAGCCTTTTAGTTTTTGTTTTCGAGACAGGGCCTCAGTGTGCCATCCAGGCTGGTCTTGAACTCATGACCTTCCTGCCTTGTGCCTCTGAGTGCTGGCGTCACGGCAAGTCTCGTTTATGTGGTGACACAAGCCTGGCTCACATACAGGCTTCCCTGGAGACATGATTTACAGCTCCCTTGAGTACAAGCCAAAGGATGTCACAGTCTATGGTAGAGCGTATTCGGTTTGGTAAGAAGCTATTGTCCTGTTTCCCGAAGTGACTGCACCATTTTGTATTCCTACCTACAATGAAGGAGAATTCCTATTGTTTATAAAATGTCTTAAACACCAAGCCATAGGCTATTTGTCTATGAAGAACAACTACTGTCACATATAGAATACAGTTTCTCCTCCCCCTTACTGACTTTGTTTTAGTACTCCTTTAAAAAAATTATTTATTTATTGTATATGAGTGCTTCTTTATCTGCAGAAGAGGGCATCAGATCACATCATATATGGTTGTGAGCCACCATGTGGTTGCTGGGAATTGAACTCAGGACCCCTGGAAGAGCAGGAGGTGCTCTTAACCACTGAGCCATCTCTCCAGCCCAGTACTCCTTTTCAATGGTTAAAATTTTCCTTTGCTGGCAAGGGTTTCTCAATTTTTTATTTTTTCTTTCTTTCTTCCTTCCCTTCTTTCTTTAGACAGGGTCTCACGATGTAAGGCTGGCCTGGAATTTACTAGGTAGACCAGGCTGGCCTTGAACTCAGAGATATATCTAATCCTGCTTTCCCATACTGAAATTAAAGGTATGTACTATCATGCTGGCTAATTTTAAATTCTTTGTTGTTGTTTTTTCAAGACAGGGTTTCTCTGTGTAGCCTTGGCTGTCCTGGATTCTGCTTTGTAGATCAGACTGGCCTCGAATTCACAGAGATCCTCTTGCCTCTGCCTCCCAAGTGCTGGGATTACAGATGTGCCCTCTTCTGGCATGCAGGTGTACATGCAGGTAGAGCACTCATACATACATCAAATAAATAAATAAATAAATCTTTTAAAAATATTCTTAAAAAAAGAAAGAAAGAAAGAAAGAAAGAAAGAAAAAAAAAGCCAGGAGGCTCAAGAGAGATGGCTCAGCAGTTTTGAGCATTTGCTGTTCTGGTAGAGGACCAGGATTCAACAACCAGCACCCACAAGTCTCAGGGGATTGGATGCTCTCCTGAGTGCTGGGCTTTAAAGGCTAAGGTCTCATTTTTTAAAATATTTAAATAATTTTTAAATTATATTAAGAAAATATTTTGCATAGCCAGGCCTGGTGGTGCACATCTTTAATTCCAGCACTCGGGAGGCAGAGGCAGGTGGATTGCTGTGAGTTTGAGGACAGCCTGGTCTACAAAGGGAGTCCAGGACAGCCAAGGCTACACAGAGAAACCCTGTCTTGGAAAAATGAAGAAGAAGAAGAAGAAGAAGAAGAAGAAGAAGAAGAAGAAGAAGAAGAAGAAGAAGAAGAAGAAGAAGGAGAAGAAGAGGAGGAGGAGGAAGAGGAGGAGGAGGAGAAGGAGGGGAGGAGGAGGGGAGGGGGAGGGGAGGGGGAGGAGGAGGAGGAGGAGGAGAAGGAGGAGAAGAAGAAGAAGAAGAAGAAGAAGAAGAAGAAGAAGAAGAAGAAGAAGAAGAAGAAGAAAAAGAAGAAGAAGAAGAAAATATTTTGCAAGAGCCTAAAAACAATTCAGCCGAGCACACTCAAAGTCTTTTCTCAATTAAAACTAAACAAGTAAAACACACACACACACACACACACACACACACACACACACACACACACACACATACACACACACAAACAAACCCTAAACAACTCATCCTAAGACAGGGCTTTCCCTTTTCCCTTTTATAACCTGCCATTTGCCTGTGGCCACATCCATCTCCTTTCAATCTAGAGGAAGTCCTTTGTCCCTGCAGGGCAAATGTCCTTTCCTCCACTCTCCCTTGCTCCTTTTCTTTCTCCCTCATCCTCGGTCTCCTGTCGTTGTCTCTTATTTCCTGCCTTTATCCTTGTAGGACTCACTCACTCACTCACTCACTCACTCCTCCCTCCCTCCCTCCCTCCCTCCCTCCCTCCCTCCCTCCCCCTCCCCCCCCCCCCCCTCTCTCTCTCTCTCTCTCTCTCTCTCTCTCTCTCTCTCTCTCTGATATTAGCCCTCTATCAGATGTGGAATTGGTAAAAACCTTTTCCCATTCTGTAGGCTGCCATTTTGTCCTTTTGATGGTGTCCTTTGCCTTTCAGAAGCTTTTCAGTTTCATGAGGTCCCATTTACTAATTGTTGACATTGGTGTCTACACTATTGGCGTTCTGTTCAAGAAGCTGTCTCCTGTGCCAGTGCATTCAAGGCTATTTCCCACTTTCTCTTCTAATCAGGTTCAGTGTAACTGGTTTTAAGTTGAAGTCTTTGATTCCGTTTGGAACTGAGTCTTGTGCAGGGTGACAGGTATGGATCTCCTGGCATTCTTCTCTACACAGTCACCCAGTTTGACCAGCACCATTTGTTGAATATACTGTCTTTTTTTTCCAATGTGTATTTCTGGCCTCTTTATGAAAAAGATCAGGTGTTCGTGTATGTGGGCTTATATCTGGGTCTTCAATTCTATTCCATTAATCAATGTGCCTGGTTTTTTTTTTTTTTATGTCAATACCATGTTGTTTTTAGTACTACAGATTTGTAGTATAATTTGAAATCAGGAATGGTGAGACCTCCCACAGTTTTTTTATAGTTCAAGATTGGTTTTAGCTATTCTGTTTTTGTTTGTTTGTTTTGTTTTATGTGTGTGTTTCCATATGAAGCTGAGAATTGTCCTTTCAAGATCTGTGAAGAATTGTGCTGGCATTTTGACGGGGGATTACACTGAATCTGTAAACTGCTTTTGGTAGGATGGCCATTTTAACAATGTTAATCCTACCAATTCCTGAGCATGGGAAATCAAGATGAGATTTTTAAAAGAGAATTTCAAGCAGTGAGAACAAAGGTTTGGAAAGTCTTGAGTTCCCTTTTAGAGGCTAAAATACTGTGGTTATGGAAAGAGTGAGGGAAACTGTGATGTAGGACTGGGAAGGGCCCTGGGCTGTAGCTGGAGGCAGGCACAGGGATGTAGTCCATTGTGTGTAAAAGCTACTTCCAGAGCCTACCATTGATTGGGAGGGCATTTTGGAGTGGCCGGTGTGGAGTCAGGAACCAAGCATTGGTGAGAGAGATCTCTAACAGGGATAAGCTGTGGGGGAGTGGGGTGGGGGGTGGGGGGTGGGGGTGGGAGGGGTGGGAAGAGGGAGGGAGACTCAGGGTCAACTAACCAAATAGGTGTTTGTTTTCTATACTCTAGGATGGCTAACTGGTGGACTGGCGTGCCAGTCCTTCACCTCTCAGCCCTGCTGTCTGGCAGACCCACCTCCTGCCCTTCCTTCCTGTGTATGCTAGGGAGCTGATCCTTAAAGCAGTATTGCCAAGCTCTCTTGTCAGTCAGCTTCTGGTCATAGAATCTGTCTCGGGGTTCCATTGCTGTGATAAAACACCATGGCCAAAAGCAACTTGGAGAGGAAAGAGGTTTTTGGCTTACATACATCTCCTAAATGACAGGCATGGAAACCATGACCAGAACTCAAATCAGGTGGGGACCCGGAGGCAGGAACTGATGCGGAGGCCACAGAGGAGTGCTGCTTACTGGATTGCTCCTTATGGCTTTCTCAATCTGTTCTTTATAGAGCCCAGGACCAACAGCCCAGGGATGGCCCATCCACAGTGGGCTGGGGCTTCCTCATTAGTCATTATTTTAAAAAAAATGCCCCTCAGGCTTGCCTGCAGCCTGATCTTATGTCGGTGT
Source organism: Acomys minous (assembly GCF_964271855.1). Lineage (NCBI taxonomy): Eukaryota > Metazoa > Chordata > Mammalia > Rodentia > Muridae > Acomys > Acomys minous. The sequence goes on along the minus strand of NC_140492.1, from coordinate 102,675,926 downwards.
TTTCTCAGTTGGAGTTTCTTGCTCTCAGATGACTCTAGCGTGTGTCAAGCTGACATCAAGCCAGCCAACCAAAGTGTCTATCCCAACCTCCCTGCTCAGTGGCATGAGCAACAGCAGCTGAGTGTCCTTTGCTATCCAGCATGACAGAGGTCAGCTCCCAGTCCTGGACTAACACACATCCATGATGCCTCGGGGTTGACGTGGAACCCACTTCCTCTCACCTCGAGTCTGTGGGCTGCCTCAGCTGCCTGTTTCCTCTTTTAGCGTTCCTTTATATTTCTATAACCACTGCCACCACAATCAAAGCACAGCGAGTGCATGTCTGGAAATGCTGTCACGAAACCCACACTTTGTGCAGTTAATAAAAACTCAACTGAAGCTGCTGGTGCAGGTTTTTGTTTTTGTTTTCTGACCTAGCCCTGACTGTTAAAGAGGTTATGACTGGACAAGGGTTGGGGTGTCCCAGAGGTGGCAGGAAAGGAAGAATCAAGGCTGGATCTGTTTCCCTGTTTTGTTTTGTTTTGTTTTGTTTTTTCAAGACAGGATTTCTCTGTGTAGCCTTGGCTATCCTGGATTCACTTTGTAGACCAGGCTGGCCTCGAACTTACAGAGATCCACTTGCCTCTGCCTCCCGCATGCTGGGATTAAAGGCATGTGCTGCCACCACACCACCACCCAACCCGCTTTCCCAGGGTTTTTGTTTGTTTGTTTGTTTGTTTTTGTTTTGAGACAAGGTTTCTCTGTGTATCCCTGGCAGTCCTGGAACTTACTCTGCAGACCAGGCTGGTTTCAAACTCAGAGAGCTGCCTGCCTCTGCCTCCCCGGGGCTGGGATAAAAGGTGTGCACCACCGCCTGGCCTATTCCCCAGTTTTATTTGAAGTAAGCACTGTACTTATGATAGCCTTCACTCCTCTCTGCCTTCTCATCCGTTCTTCATGAGGCCTGTCAGGTTTATTCTAAAAGCCATGTGGAACATGCCTGTCTTGGCCACTGTTTTATTGCCGTGAAGAGCCGCCATGGATGGCCAAGGCAACTTTTGTAAAAAGAAAACATTTAACTGGAGACTTGCTTATGTTTCAGAAGTTTAGTCCATTATTATCGTGGTGAGAAGCATGGTGGCCTGCGGGAAGACATTGGAACAGTAGCTGAAAACTACATCCTGACTCATGGGATGGGGGTGGGGGGCAAGAGAGAGACAGAGACAGAGACAGAGACAGAGACAGAGACAGAGACAGACAGACAGGGAGAGGGAGAGAGACAGAGAAAGGGAGAGAGAGAGAGAGAGAGAGAGGAGACATACCTGGGCATGAAACCTCAAACCCTGACCTCAATGACACATTTCCCCCAACAAGGCCACACTTCCTAATCCTTCTAAGAGTTCCACTCCCTGGTGACTATGCATTCAACTATAAGAGCCTGTGGGGGACATTCTTATTCAAGCCACCACAATGCCTTCTTAAACCATTCCAAAATTCCATATTACCCAGAATGAAGAGCTAAAGTCTACCTGGGCACTGTGCTGCTTATCTTTCCTCCCTTGTTCACTCCATCTAGTATTGACCCTCTTGCCATTCCTTAAGGTCACCTGGGTGATATCTGCCTCAAGGTGTTGCAGGATAGTTGATCCCATTTGAACCCTGAGATCGTGAACTGGAAAAACCTGTCTTGTGTTTGCTGTGGTTCAGCCCTAACACACACCTTTAATCCAAGAACTTTCTGCTCATTGTGAACAGGTGGTTATGGTGTGACTCAGCCCCAGGACACGCCGTTAATCCAAGATCTATCTGCATACAGGATTTAATGAAGTTAATCCTAGGTCAAGAGGTGGAGCAAGAAACCAGCTGACATGGATTAAAGACTAGGAGGGACGTTGAGTTGAAGGGTATTTAAGACAGCATGGAGAAGAACACACATATAATACAGACCAAAAAAATTAGTCTTAATATGTCTTTAAATATTCTTAATAAGACTTGTCAACTTTTTAGGACAACTTTGGTGGAGGTGAGATCAAGACACACTTCACACAGGACGGGCAGCATCCTTTGGGCCCAAGGTTCAGATTTCAGTAACTTTTGGTAAGTCTGGTAAGCTTTAAACTGTACACACTAGGAACATACACATATCTGTGAGAAATGCTATTGTCCAACCCACAATGGAAACTCCCTATTCCCCTCATCCATGCAAACACAGGGCTTTACTCAGCTGCCAGAATGGCTGCCCAGGCTGTCAGGGAAGGAAGCCTGGTCAAGGCACTCACTGAAGCCACGGCTCTTACCTCACAGTTGGCAAGTTGGTTCCTGTAGGATTCTTTCTTCTTTTTTGGGTGGGGAGGGTTGGTTTTTTGAGACAGGGTTTCTCTGTGTAGTCTTGGCTGTCTTGGACCAGGCTGGCTTCGAACTCACAGAGATCTTCCTGCCTCTGCCTCCCAGAGTGCTGGGATTACAGGAGTGTGCCATCACACCCGGCTTCCTGTAGTAGTCTTCTGCTCTAGCGCCCTGAACCTCTCAGTTCTTCCCTTCCTGAACTTAAGAGAAACATGTAACTGTAGGACTCGCTCTTTCTGACTTCCATTTTGATCCTTTGTTCTTCCACCAAGCCATTGAGAAATGAGAAGCTGTTGGTCCCTGGCCCAATTTTGTACTAAGTATCACTAAGTAAGTACCTAGCACATATGGTCAACTTCCTGTGGGCTATGTATATGGTGGTGGCCACAGAAGACTATGAAGTTCCCGGGAAATTCCTTTCTTCTAGTTATAGCTGGGTACCACATACTCAGGTGGTTGTGTTGCTGGTGGAAAGAGGCCAGCTGCCCTGCCGTTTTAGGAGGACCAGAGCGCATCGCTATGTATGGCACACAGATCATGGTGATGATGTAATCATAATAATAATGATGATGATGATGATGATGATGATGACGACGACGACTATGCTGCTGGTTTGTGTTATTATATGTGCTTTAAAATCATTTAACCCTTTTTATGACCACAGCTCTATTAAACCTGCTATCACACAGAGCCACATTTTTAAAGAAACCCAAGTAGACCTTAAAAAATGAAAATGTAGGCTGGGCGTGGTGGCTCATGCCTTTAATCTCAGCACTCGGGAGGCAGAGGCAGGTGGATTGCTGTGAGTTCAAGGCCAGGCTGGTCTACAAATAGAGGCCCGGACAGTCCGGGGCTACACAGAGACACCCTGTCTGGCAAAAACAAACAAAAAACCGAAGTTGTACTAATCACCTGTTACCCAAGGAAACGCACATGAGGAATCAGCACAGTCCTTGCCATTCTTTGTGTGCCTGTCTGTATTAGTTACTCTTCTGTTGCTGTGACAAAATACCACAGCTAAGGCAACGTATGCAAGATTTTGTTTGGACCTATCCAGAGAGGATAAGAGTCCATCGTGACAGGGAATCATGACCACAAGCATCAGAGGTGGTGGCAGGAACAGGAAGCTGAGGCCTCACGTCCTGAACTACAAGCCAAGCACTAACTGAGAATAGGCAGACCCCACACACCCACCTTCCACCGATGTACTTCCTCCATGAGGCCACACCCCCACTGATGTACTTCCTCCACGAGGCCACACCCCCACTGGTGTACTTCCTCCACGAGGCCACACCTCCCAAACAGCCTCACTACTGGGGACCAAGGGTTCAAACGCTGAGACTATGTGGGTCTTCTCATTGAAAACACTGCACCATCTCTCCCTACTTCTGATAATCTATGGCACTGTAGAACACCCTTCCACACCTTTCCTCCCTCACCCAGGGCACGCCCGCCAACTTACCTAGATTCGTCAGCGCATTGACTGCCTAGGAAAGGGTAGGGCTTAGAAGCTGATGCACTAGTGACTCATCATGTCTCGCGGGAGGCTTTGGCTTGGCTCTCAGCCTAATTGGGTCATTTTTAATTCATAGCAAGCTCTCGCCTTAATCAGAGCAAATCTGCTCAGGCTTAATTTAGTGAGAGGAGCTCGAATTAAAGCTCTTTGGAGGCCCCTGTTTTCTACCTGCCACATTCTGTTTGTTGTGTAAACTAAGTCAGTTGAGAAAAGGTGTACGACTATATACCATACACAATAAAAAGGCCGCCAAGGCTGCACGTTATGCATAACTGTATGAGTGGATTTACAAAGCCCCAGTGAACTGATTTCCTCCAAGAGGCTAGGTGAAGAGGTAATGAGGAATTAGTTTCTTTTCACTGGCAACAAAAAGGCAACTGTTTGACCCATTTCCTTAGTGCTTTACCATTCTCCTACTGCTTTCAGGAGTAAGTCCAAAGTCTTTGTCGGAGTGAGTTGGTGACAGAACCTCCACCACCTCTTCCTGCCCCATCTCTCAATCTCTCCCCTCTTTCCTCGGCCATCTTTAGTTCTTCTGAGCCCATTCTCTTCCCGATCGCGTGTCCCTTGTCAATGCTGGTCTTCCCCTGCCCTCTCCTTGCTAAATTCACACTGTGTGCCTTTGAGGCTACTGTATTATGTTAGGCAGACATTTCCGAAGTCATCCTCTGATAGGTATGGTGTGATGGGTGCCTCTCAACTTCTCTTTCGGAAGGAGAAAACACTGCAAATGCAATCGGGAGATTATCTGCTTGGTGTGTTTGCAGCTGGCGCCTGAATGCTGTGTCTATGCCTGCTAGAGTAACTGAGTGAACACTTGCCAGGGAGGGGGAAGGGAGAAAAGATTAGGTAGAGAGTGACAGGGGTGGGAGGAAGGACAGAAGGGAACTGGTAAGGGACCAGGAAAGATGGGAAGGCAGGGGATGCCCACCAGGTACCCAGAGCCCATTGTAATGAACGGTCCTGTGCGCTGTTCTTGAACAGTCATTAGTGTCTGGGCTTAGTATTCTCAGACTGAAAATACAACTCAAAAGTTGTGTTGGTAGTTCTGTTGCCTTAAAATTTCTATTTTACAGAAATTTGGGGTATTTTTGTTTGGTACTTTGTGGAGGGAAAAGGTCAAAGAAAATTCATACTTTGCTTTCTTCAAACTGATACTATTCTGAAGTTTTGTATTCTTTTTTTTGTTTTGTTTTGCTTTTGCTTTTGCTTTTGTTTTGTTTTGAGACAGGGTCTCTCTGTGTAACAGCCCTGGCTGTCCTGGACTCGCTTTGTAGACCAGGCTGGCCTCAAACTCAGAGATCCGCCTGCCTCTGCTTCCCAAGTGCTGGGATTAAAGGCGTGTGCCACCATGCCCTGCTTTGTTCTTTTTTCTTTTAAACAAAATCTTGTTATATTAGCCTAGACTGAAATGATTGCTCTTTCTCTGTTGTTCCTTGTTGGCGTGTTTGGTTTTGAGACAATGTCTTATTATGTAGGCAAGGCTGGCCTCAAACTGGAGTTCCTCCTGCCCAGCCTACTGAAGCCGGGTTTGCAGGTGTGCATTACCACACTTAGTTTCTTTTTAAAATAGCCTCTGAGGAGCATAGCTCTTCCCATAAAAATCGGTGATGTAATGCTACCAGAAATGAGAAGATAGACACATCTAAGTAGACATTGTGGTGGTTCGAATGGGAGTGGCCCCAATAGGCTCACGTGTGTGGATGCTTGGCCATAGGGAGTGGTGCTGTTAGGAGACCTGGCCTTGCTGGAGGAAGTATGTCTCCGTGGAAGCTGGCTTTGCAGTCATAGATACCCAAGCTATGCCCAGTGTGGCTCGCAGTCTCCATCTGCTGTCTGTAGCTCAAGATGTAGAACTCTCAGCTCCTTCCCCAGCACTTGGCCTGCCACCATGTTTCCCCACTATGACAATAATAGACTAAACCATTGAGACTGTAAGCCAGTCCCAATTCACAGTTTTCCTTTATAGGGGTTGTCGTCGAGGCTGCGGAGATGGCCCAGTGGTTAAGAGCACTGACTGTTGCTCCAGCACACCCGGGTTCAGTTCCCAACTGTCAGCGCCCAACTGTCTGTAACTCCAAGATCTGACACCCTCACACAGACATACACGCAGGCAAAAACACCGATGCACATACAATAAACTAAAAATAAAAATAAATTCAATAATTTAAAAAAAAAAAGTTCCCACGGTCATGGTGTGTCTTCACAGCAATAAAACCCCGAGACACAGGCTCTTAGCAGTTCAGGACATACTTAATATCCTGTGTATGTGTATATGTGCTGTGGTCTAATTTTATAGTGGGTATGTGTGCATGTGTGTGGTGTATCTGTGTGTATTATGTGGTGGTGTGTTGTCTATGGTATGTGTGTATGTGTGAGTGTGTACACATATAGTGTGTGCATATAGTGGGGCATATTCGTGGGATGTATGTATGTGGGGGTGAGGTATACCGCATGGCATATGTACGGTGTATATACATGTGTCTTCAGGTTGGGGTTCTAGTACTCTTCCTGGGGCTGGGAGGGGGCTGTCAGGTAAAGGAGGCGCCCTGAAGCTTAGCTTAACTAGCTGTCAGTCTGCCTCCACTCCCCCAATTTGCTTATTGGTACTCCACACTGTATTTGTTTCTCTCGCTCTTGTTTCTCCTGGCCGCACCAAGAGGTCGTGAGAACACAGGGACCTGGTTTTCATGGTTCAGGCTAAGGGCTCAGCCCAGGAGAAGAGATCAGTATAATTGCTGAATGAGTCAATGGATGTTAAAAGTTTTTAATGTCAATCTCTTGTGTTCGCTCTTGGAATTTATGAATGTTGGTTTTCCACACTTAAAAAAAAATCAATTTAATTAAACTTAATTGCATATTCTGAAACAGAAGTTTGTACCTGATAGTACAAAGTGGTGACTAGGAGTCTCGAAAACAACAAAACCACATAATTAGTTTCCATGAACCCTGGGTTTTTGGTAAAGCACCTCTTAAATACACTTGCTCACTGCATCTCCCAAAATAATAGAAAAGCTTACTGCTGTTATTACATATTTCATATTACATATACATTACCTTTCGTCACTTTTGGCTTCAGATATATTTTTACTTCATTTCCATAGACACATAATCTAAAAGGCGGCACCATTACCTTCCCTCTGCACTGCTCCAGCGGCTCGGAGCTCATCATGAGATAGGTCCAGAGCATGACGTCATAGCTCTTTTTGCTTACTGCAAAGTTTGTGTGTAGCACTGTCCATCTCTCAGGAAAAGAATCCAGTAGGTTTACCCTTGTGTCTGCCTACAGTGTTGGCACATGTGAACCTGAGGATACAAATGATTCAGACGCTCTGTGGGGCCAGTTGACTGGAGTCTCCATCTCAGCCCACAGAACACAAGCAGTTCCTGTAGTGGGTGGGAAGAGATCTCTGATTCCCACAGGCTTTCCTGGGTCTGAGGTGCTTCTACAACAGTCATCTGGGCACCAAGATACCACCCAAGTGAGACAGAACTGAGCATCAGCTCTCAGCATTTCTATTGCTTCAGAGATGTGTGTTCTGAGAAACCCTCTTCACACTAATAAGCAGACGGGAATGCAAGCTTTTGTTATAGCAATATCCCTTAATTTTCCTTCCGTTTTCTACTTCACGAAACAATGTGCCAATCTGTCACCCAGACCTAGCAAGAACAAGAACACCCTGGTCCAGTGACACTGGTGACAATCGACCAGGAACAGCCTGACTTGGAAGATCACTCAACCAATCATTAAATCTGCTCTTCTTCACAGCACCAGTGTCAGTATTCTCCTGTGTCTGGGGTCCGAAAGGGCTTTATGTCTAAGTGCATTGAAAGGCTTGGAAGGGGTGGAGAGTGTCTCCTTAATGCTTTTGTCTTAAAGGCAATGAGTTATAGGACAGGTGGGCAGGAGGACACAGGAGTGGGTTTTCTGGAAAGTTAATAATGGAGAGAATTCTTTGAAATGGAAACTTGTAACTTGTAGCCTTTGAACCTTTTCTTTCTTTCTTTCTTTCCTTCTTCTTCTTCTTCTTCTTCTTCTTCTTCTTCTTCTTCTTCTTCTTCTTCTCCTTTTTTCCCCCTGGTTTTTTGAGGCAGGATTTCTCTGTGTAGCCTTGGCTGTCCTGGACTCTCTTTGTAGACCAGGCCAGCCTGGAACTCACAGCGATCCACCTGCCTCTGCCTCTCAAGTGCAGGGATTAAAGGAGTGTGCCACCACCACCCAGCCTGGCTTTGAACTTTTTCAAACCTACTTTATTTGGGTTTATTTAATGCCCATACCTCCCTTCCAACCCAACTACCCTAGATAGGAGAGAAAAGAGGTTAATGGGAACAGGAGAAGTAAACCTTTTTTAGACTCAGTTCATTAGAGCAATTCCACCGGCGGGTTGGCAGGATTCCAGGAGACCCGTTAAACAGCTAGCCAGCAACTCAGCAAAGGTGACTGCAAGCACAGCGGCTGGAACCTGGGGCAACAGCTGGAACCTGGGGCAACAGCTGGAACCTAGAGAGAGTGAGTCTCTCTACGAATGTCTCAAAGGGAGCAGTGAACAGCCAGACAATAAGGATGCCAAGACCAAAAAGCTCTGCCTCTTGTTTTGGGCTCGTGTGTGTGTGTGTGTGTGTGTGTGTGTGTGTGTGTGTGTGTCCTCTCAGAGTCCATACTAGGATGGTTATCAGTTGGCAAAGACCAAGCCCCTGAAAGAGGCGGCTCCTCTTCTAGTGGACGAACATCACCTGTTCTCTCACCAGTCTGTTTCCAATGGAAAAACACCGCACGCCTCATGCAAGTCTGTCTCACATCTCACACTTGGAATCAAAACAAAAGCATGTTTATATCCGCTACATACCTCCCTTTCTGTTAAAAAAAAAAAAAGTAAGCTACATACAATAAGAATGATTATGAGAATTATCCAGTAAAAGTTACAGTTACAGGCCGGCGTGGTGGCGCACGCCTTTAATCCCTGCACTCGGGAGGCAGAGGCAGGAGGATCGCTGTGCGTTCCAGGCCAGCCTGGTCTACAAAGTGAGTCTAGGACAGCCAAGGCTACACAGAGAAACCCTGTCTCAAAAAAACCAACCAACCAAACCAAAAAAACAAAAAAAATTTACATTTACAGAGACTGAACAACTATGGCGCCCCTCCCCCACTGCTCTCCCTCCCCGCCCCTGCCTCAGAGGTACTGTTCAGCCCTGGTTGGAAAACCATGCATTTGAATCAGGTGTAGAGCTGTGCTTTCAGTGGTAACACTGTGAGTCGTTGCAGAAATGATGGGGCCCAACTGCAAAGACCACACACCTCTAACCATCATATATATATTTGTATTATATATACAAATATATATTATACAATTAGCTTATAAAGCCCCAGTGACTTCAGTCAAGACAAAACTATGAGTAATCCACAGAGGAAAGGGAGTGTTGAGTTCTGGAATGACCTAGCACACATTTTTCGATGACACAGATTACTGTGGGGAACCTATTTATCCCTGAGGTCCAGGCTCGGCAGCTAAATGAGCAGGATGATATTTATAGGTAAGTGGTAAAGGTAAGATCCCTCCAAACCACATTCAGCAAGCCAAGCATCACACTTTTATGAAATTAAACTGAAATGAAAGTATCTGATGGTTTGATGATTCATTTCCTACTTAGCACATTTTTAAAGTGTCTTCAATGATTCAATTCAATATTTTTGGTTTATTCCATTCATTTTAATAATTAAAATTAGCAAATATTTTCAATAGTCAATTTAGCTAAATGTTGTACTTAGCAAATATTTATTCAGCCTAATATGTGCCAAGGATATATTGGCAGCTGGAGATCTTGCAATTAACTCTAAGCTAATTAGCTTATTGCAAGAAGGTGTGCATAAGATCAGTAAAATCAGCAGACACTTGGCTACTCAGGCTGTATCCTTTCAACGTGTTAGGCTTCAGGCAAGCCTCATCCTCATCCTCTGGAAAATAACAATAGCCTGTTGCTCCTACTCTTGCTTCAAGACTCTGAGAGACAGTCACGCAACAAGCACCCAGGAAATGATGTTATTATTATCACAATTGTTTTTCCCCTTCCACACAGGCACCTGTGACGATGCCAGTTTATAGAAATAGGCGCTTGATAAGTGCTGTTGAATCAACAAACGAATTGGCAAACAACAGAAAGCAACACCCATCCTAATGATCCATCCCATTTGTGGGTAAAAGGCAGGACACGGTTGGCAGGTTATTCTCATATAGTTCCATTTACGCTGGGCAATGCATTCTAGTGCCACGTGTCTTTAACACGGTCCCCCCTCTCTCTCAGTATTCACAGGAGTCATAAATCTCCCTGTCAGAAAGCTTTTCTGTCTGTTCAAGCATTTTCCCATCTCATTTATTAGCAGATTCTTTGGTGTGTGAATTTGGAGGCTCTTTATAAATTATACAAAACAGTTCTAGGAAATCTAAAGGTTTCCTAGAAGCATAATGGTCTAGTAGGAAAAGCCTTTCACATCTTTGAAGATTCCCAAGGTGCCGAGGGAGACCATGGCTTTAGAGTCTTGTTGGGATCAAAGCTATGAGGACCGTAGAGAATACATCATCGCCAGGACCTTTCTCCTACATCATGTGGGGGTTATGGGATGGGCTGAAAGGTCACTTCCTCAACTTTCCAAGGTAAGTGGCTCAAGTTTCAGGCATCCAAGGGTCTTCTAGGGGATCTTTTTTTGTTTGTTCCCTTCTTCCTATTCCTCCCAACCCCCCCCCCCCCAAATCTTTGGCAGCATCCTCCAAGGACAATACCAACAAGGTGGAATGTGGAAGAGAAGAAACCGCACCTGAGATGGTGGACCTTGTGAGACAACACGGTCAGATACTGTTTGCATGGATAGCCTGAACTGTTGGTGCGTTTCTTTTGTTTATTTTGTTTTTGGAGACCGGGCCTCATGTAGCTCCGGCTGGCCTCTCATTGCTTATTCTATTACCTTAGACTTTCCTGTGCTGGGACTACAGGTGTGTACCACCACACTGGGCATAGTGTGTTCTTCAGCCTGACTCGGATCCTGTTCTTTGCTCTGACGTGCTAAGTTGGATGTGTGGGCTATTACAACTTCAAAACTTAATGAAGGCTCGTCAATGAACCACTCTGCCTGCTTGTATGAACACCAGTCTTAAGTTGCTTGAGGAAATATGTATTGAGTTTCCTTCAAAGTAAAACCACTGCTCTTTATTATACTTGCTTTCTGGTGAGGGAAAAAAAAATACACAAGCCATTCTGTGGGTTCTCCCTTTAGCTGATGTTGCTATTGGCCGTCTCCTGCCCTGTTTGAAAACTACGGCTGGGATACTGAATTGCACACGCAGTGGAAGAAAGGACTTGGGAGTTTGTTTTGTTCTTTTCCTGGCTGTTTTTCATTCTCTGCACGCCCACTCCTGCCCACAGATTCAAGGCTCCCGTCTCCCACTAACACATATTTCTGCCTACAATGTACTCGTTGGTTAATTTACACAGCTCTGATTCATCCCGACAGTCACATGCTCCCGACAGGTGGATGCCCCTGGCCAGTCACCTGGAGCCACTTTTCTGTAATAGCAACCGTGGTTCACAGTACTGCTATGTACCACCCTTGTTTTCCTGCAGAAGATGTGACAGATAGGATTCCAGTTCCTTGTATTCGTAGCTCTTTTCCACCCTCGTGGGGTTTTTTCTTTTGTTTTGGTTTGCTTTCTTTTTCTTTTTGGTACTATTTTTTCAAATTAATTTTTCTAACCTTCTCCAACGTTCTTTCAGGTATTGTGCTATCCCTATGTTGTTGTTGTTTTTCTCACCTATCCTGTAAACAGTAATTTGTTGCTCTGGCAATATTACTGGTCCAAGCCGATTCCTGTGGAGCTCTGCAAGTTGCAGACAAGAGCGTGGAAGCTGCAGCCGTTGTTAGACGAAGTGGATGAACCTGGCTTAGCGCACAGTGGGAAGGGTCTCCCTGTTAGCTCTCATACACTACGCTCCCTGCGTCTCTTTTACTTCTTCCTCCCCACCGCAGCATGCCTTGGCCCCTCAGAAACTCAGGACTCTTACATTCCCTAACTCCCACGACGAGGAGGAAGAATAAACAACCCTTGGTTTGGTTGAGGAGCTTGCTGCATCTGAGTTTCCAGTCTGCCTCCCTCGATAGCTACCAGTCTGTCAACCGTTCCTCTACCACATGCCCGCCTTCCTCCAATCACAGTCGGCCGGGCTAGGAACCGGTAGCTGAGGCCAGCTGCCAATTAGATTCTTTTTTGTTTGTTTGTTTGGTTGGTTTTGTTTTTTGAAACAGGGTTTCTCTGTGTAGCCTTGGTTGTCCCGGGCTCGCTTTGTAGACCAGGCTGGCCACAGCGATTCACCTGTCTCTGCCTTGGAGTGCTGAGATTAAAGGCGTGCGCCACCACGCCCGGCCTGCCAATTAGGCTCATTTGAAAACTTCAAGTGCCTATTGGATTCACAGCTCTTGCCCTTCCTTCGGCTCTTCGTAGGCTGGTAAAGTCGCTCTGACTTTCTGGTAATCTTTAAATTCCACCACACAGTCCCTCCGGTAACACGGACCCTCCACCGAAAGGGGGCGTATTTGAGCAGAGTTCTATTCCTTTCCTGTAGGAATCGTCTGGGTACTGTTGGTGGGATGGCTCCAAGGTCGAGGCCTTTCAAGCAGAGAGGAGAGCGGAAGTGAAGGTGTAGATGGTGTATTCAGTGTTGAGCCCCTGGTGGAGGGTGCAGGACACTTGAGGAGCCGTCCACATTGTCTGCTCCTGGAAATCACCTGGGCAGCCCCGAGGCTCCAGGGTTGAGGAGCTCCAGATCACACGCTGTAACAAAGGCAGGCTAGTCGTCGTCGCCCGGAGTCAGGGAAGCGCCCCAGGTTTCTAACACTTAGTTAAAATGCCAAACCAAAGCCGTAGCCAAAGAAAAAAAGTGCAACGAGATAGGACTGAGGATTGAAAAAGACTAAGTGGCAAGCCATGGCGTCCTAGATACCGGAGAGCGCTGGTTCTCAACCTTTCTAACGCCGAGACCCTTTAAATACAGCCCCTCGTGTTGTGGTGACTCTGCCAACCGTAACATTACTTCATTGCTACCTCATAACTGTAATTTTGCTACTCTTACGAATCATAATGTTGATATCTGATACGCAGGACGTCTGCTATGTGACCATTGTAAAAGGTCATGGCCCCACAGGTTGAGAACCCACTGCCAAAGAGGATTCGGAACGGAAAGCGATCCCGTTTCGAGCACGGCTTGGCAGGAAGGGGCAGTTGAAGTAAACGAAAGGAGGGTGTGGGCCAGGTCCCCTTTGCGGATGGTTCGTATTTTCTAGGATGATGACGGTCAGCTGGAGGGAGGCGGTCAGGCTTCAGTGACTATGGAGGAGGGGCTGGGGGGGAGGGGCCTGGGAAGGAACAAGGCCAGGGGGATCCTGGGTGGTTGCAGGAACAAGTCTCAAGGGAGCTGGATGTGAGGAGGAGACCTGGATACCGCAGCTGGAGCCGGGAGGGGGCTGTAAGTAATCTTTTCTGTTTTTTTTTTTGGGGGGGGGGGTCCTAGGAGAAATGAGAAAGCATGCGCAGGGCTGCGGTAAGGTGGAACTGAAGAAGAAGGGTGGGCCCGAGCAAGAGGAAGAGCCTGCAGCACTGCAGGTGGAAGGTTATTCATAAATGTTTTACAGAGCAGAGTGGGCAGGCCATTAGGGACGCAGGGCTTGGCCCGTGCTGGGCTGGGATCATCATCTAGTTCGACTGTGGCCCATTTGGTGGCGGTGGCGCTCGCACCTGGGTGGAGGGATGGATCGCTTATATCCAGAGTGTGCCATCTCCAGCGCCCTTGAAACTGCTTCATACATTTAGATTTCTTACTGGGCCCCAAGAATTGGAGCCAAAGCAAGCGTGTGCGTGCACGTGTGTACACACACACATAGGCACGTGTGCACATACATATACACACACATCACACACACATGTGCACACATACATATATACAAACACATACACATATATGTTTTGCTTTCCCCTGGTGTAGAATGCTGGCTCTCACTCTCATACTGACAGGCTTCCACTTTCTATGTCTCTATAGAAGCACCATTTTTTTTTTCCAAATTACCATCCAATTGGGATTGATGCCCTCATATGTGCCTGGGCTGCTTCTTTCTTTCTTTTTTTCTTTCTTCTTTTTAAATAGTTTTTTGTTTGTTTGTTTTGTTTTTTGAGACAAGGTTTCTCTGTGTAGCCCTGGCTCTCCTGGCCTCGCTTTGTGGACCAGGCTAGCCTCGAACTCACAGCGATCCACCTGCCTCTGCCTCCCCAGTGCTGGGATTAAAGGCATGCGCCACCATACCCAGCTTTATTTTGATTAAAAACATTTTTTTTTCACTTTACATCCCGATTGTAGCCCCCTCCCTTGCCGCCTCCAGATCCCCCCTTCCCCATTTCCCCTAGTGCTCGGAAAAGGGGAGCCCTCCCTCCTCCCCCTAACATGTGATCTCAGCCTATCCAGCCTCATCTGGACTGTCAGTATCGTCTTCCTTTGTGGCCTGGCAAATTATCCATAAGTAGTTCCCGGGCTTTGAAGGTGCTGGCGTTACAGTACCTTGTGGCTTAACTGTGAAATGTCTCCAGCAGGCTTATATAAGCTTATATAAGCTTCTGAACACGCGCTTCCCAGAGATGCTCGGGAAGGTTGTAGATGCTTAGAGACACTCGGCTTACACAGCAGCAGCAGCTCTCTGGGAGTGAAGCCTTCGACACGGGACCTATTTCTGGTGCCTGTCTAACGCTCTTCCTCCTTGGCTGGCCAGGTGTGAGAGCCTCTACCACACTGTCTGCCAGGCGCTGTTCTGGGCCATCGCTCCCGTGACTGGAACTGTGAACCCAAAATAAGCGTTCCCTCTTCTAAGTTACTTCTGTCAGGCCTTTGGTGACAGTGGCCTGAAAAGTAATATAAGAGGTGGGCTGGACGATGTCCTTGTCCTCATGTGGCCTAGGGCATAAGCCTGGGGGAGACAGTGCAGACAGCAGGAGACAAGATCTCGTGAACACGCTGAAGGATGAGAGCAAAGCTATTTGGCAAAGTGACCGAGGCGGGAATCTGGGTGGTTGGACCCCTGTAAGGGTCCCTGGAAAGCATTTGACGGGAGGCATGAAGGAAAAAAGCTAGTGGCATATGGAAACCTGGAAAACAGCGCACACCTGCCTAGAGTAACAGGTTGAGGGTAAGTTCTTATTGGCTTGCTGGCCGAGCGCTGCCCACGGAGCTGCATCATGGCAGGCCTACCCACCTGCTGCCAATGGGGGAGAAGAGCAGAGAGACCTTTGTCTTTGTTGGCACATAGTCTATGTTTGCATCTCCCATGACAAGAAAACGGTAGTGCCGCCAATGTTACCCACAATGCCAAGCGCCTATGATCTTGCTTTTGTAGTGCCCTAACACCGTCGGTTTAATTCCGGTTGTGTGGTGACCCCGGCACCACATCTTTCTTGATGAACTGGATGTCAGTGACTTCTGTGTCTTGCTTATGAGGACAAGAGCTGATCTTGCCAAGAGCCCCCTGGGGACCCATCAGTAATTCACTTGCAACGTTTCTGTCAGATTTATCATTAGGAATTTCTTTTTAGAATTGTGTGTGTGTGTGTGTGTGTGTGTGTGTGTGTGTGTGTGTGTGTGTAGGGTGCCTGCAGAAGCCAGAAGGTGGCACTGACTCCTGTGGAGCTGGAGGTACATGTAATTGTGAGCTGCGTCATGTGGGTGCTGGGAAGTGACCTCTGATGCTATGGAGAACAAGTGCCCTTAACCACTGAGCCATCCCTCCAGCCCTGTCATCTGGAATTTTATAGTCTAAATGTGGGAGAACACATCTTTTAAACTTGTCTTTAGTTATTAAGACATCATATCTCTGTGTAACAGAGCCCTGGCTGTCCTGGACTCTCTTTGTAGACCTGGCTGACCTCAGTCTTACAGAGATCTGCCTGCCTCTGCCTCCCAAGTGCTGGGATCAAAGGTGTGCGCCACTACACCCTGCCTTTAATTCTTAAGTGTTAGCAGCAAAATGTGGCCTCCTGGGATTCTGACTGTACTCCTAGCGGGCCACATACCTCTATGAGGAGAGAGGGCATCTGGATGACACCAGAAGAGAGGTCTTGTTCATTCAAGGAATGCACCTTCATCATCTCACATGACTTCACACCAGCCTAGAGAGCTCTCACAGGGCTTCACACCAGCCTAGAGAGCTCCCACAGGACTTCACACCAGCCTAGAGAGCTCTCACAGGACTTCACACCAGCCTAGAGAGCTCTCACAGGACTTCACACCAGCCTAGAGAGCTCTCACAGGACTTCACCCCAGCCTAGAGAGCTCTCACAGGACTTCACCCCAGCCTAGAGAGCTCTCACAGGACTTCACACTAGCCTAGAGAGCTCTCACAGGACTTCACACTAGCCCAGAGAGCTGTCACATGACTTCACACCAGCCTAGAGACCACAATGGTCTTGCCTTCATTAGGTCAGTAACATCGACTATAATAGGCTGTTGACACTGTTACCTCAGAGGAGAAGGTGCCAACATTCCTAGAACATGGCCTGACATGTGTAAGGGATCCTGAGGTGAGTTAACCACCCCGAGCAACGCTGGAGGCTGGAGCAGAGGTGTAGCCTCCATACATCACCGAAGGCAAGGGCAGCGGAACTTCCATGGCCCACAACCTTGACCTTGTCCTATGTCCGACATGAAAACATCCCAAACTACAGTCCCATACTAGGTAACCCAATCTCACAAGAGCTGGTGGCAGGAACAGCTGCTGGCTAGTGAGAATCACCCAGTCCCTGGGGTCCCCTCCTGGAACGCAGGCCTATGTGATTCCCAGGGCTTCTCGGGGCAACCAGCGTGGGACGCAGATGAAGGACGTGAAACTAAAATACAGAAAGGCACTGAGCACCAGAACCCAGGGAACCAGGACTGATTCCTGTGTCATCTGCTTCAGACTCGGGGGTGCCTCTCCCAAGGAGGGACAGCTGGCACTGGCCACTCCTAGCCTGGAGGAGGAGAGAGTTTTGAGGAAGGTACCTCGGGCCACCGGAAGTCACATAGGACCTGGCGCAGGAAGGAGTGTGGGGCCCAGGCAGGGATGATGGCTTGGGTCCACAGGCTGAGCTGATATGTGCCTATGTTCTTGGGAATGGTCCAGGCTGGAGCTATCGCTCGGGGAATCATCACCCAGCTGAAAATAGCTTCATGAGCGAGGATAATTCTGAGATTCCTCGTGTTCTCAGACTTGCATCTTCTTCCCCAAATGCGAGAAGCCAGTTGTCTCTTCCTAGGAAGACACAGATCTCTGAACCGGGGATTAGGCACAGCGGCAGTTTCTAGAGCCTCTATTGCTTATGTAAATATGCAAAGAGCTCCCAGCCCTGGAAAGAGACAACTGTACTGTGAAAAGCCACAGACCCAGACCCCCCTTAGGAAACAGTGCTTGGTTTGTGCGTGTGACAGTTTGAGTTTTCAGTACCAGGCAAAGGCTATGCTCTTAAGCCCTCCCCGCCCGCCCTGAACAGTGTTATTTCAGGCTGATGTCTGTTTAGCCAGGGGAATAATTAATTAACAATTACATCTGCTGGAAACACACCACCAAGTGGCACTCGGTAAATATTGACGACGACTGAGCCTACTATTTACCGGTATCATCGAATTAGGAAGACAACTGTGACAACGCCACAGCAAAATATCTGAGGCTTTGTCATCTCGCCGAGGAGGAAGTGAGGTCCAGAGAGCCAGGGAGGAGTGGTGACTTTTTGGACCTCTGGCAAGGCAAAGACCAAGCCAGAACCCGTGCCACTAACTCCTGACCTGAAAGTCATCTGCTACTTCTTTTCTGCTCTGTTGCCTTGGTGGGTTTTTTTTTTGTTTGTTTGTTTGTTTTTTTTAGAAATGGCTGAGTCCAGTTCAGATGTTTGTGACGTCAACTTCTCCAAAGAACAGTAAAATCTCATTAAGTCCAAATAATTGGAAGAATGGCCAGGCTGAGCTGAAGAAAGGTTTGAGCTATTTTAAAAAGATTCCCAGCGTCTTCCTTTCAAGGCCGTGTGATAAATTAGAACAAGTACTCGCAGAACGGGGCCACGTAGGTCTAACTGAACCCGCTCAGAAAACAACAAACATTTATGTACTCTATAAACGGAACATTGATTATTTGCATGTAACTGATGGTTGCTAAAGATATTTTAGGAATTTGGGGAAATATCTTTTTTTTTGCTAAAACCTGTTTTCTTTGAAAGCTTATTTATTATTATTATTATTTTTGCTAGGTGTGGGGTGGCGCACACCTTTATTCCCAGTACTTAGAAGGCAGAGGCCCATGAGTTCAAGGGTAGCCTGGTCTACAAAGTGGGGTCCAGGACACTGTTACACAGAGAAACCCTGCCTAAATAAAGACAAATAAATAAATACATCAATAAATTTAAATAAAGCTTATTTTCATGTTTCATGAAGAAACCCACAAATATAAAAGTAAACATAGGCCAAATCACTCACCAAAGTTATCATTAGTTAATCAAATTTAATGACAAACTATAAAGCTAAAATAAGAATTTAAAACAGCTGAGAGCTCCCCACCCCACCATCACTCCTCCTAAGTCCCCTCCTCTTCTTCTTTCTTGTTTTGAGATGTGGTCTCCCAAAGTAGCTCAGGCTAGCCTCAAACTCATGATCCTTCCAAGTCAGCCTCCCTCAGGGTTGGGGTTTTGGGTATGCGCAGTACACTTGGTGTTTTATATTTTAATGGCAAAAAACAACAAAAAACAACAAAAAACAAAACAACAACAACAACAAAAAAGAACCCAAGATTGCCCAATCAGTCCAATTTTTAGAAAGCAACACAAATTCTGCTACACACTAAGGACAACCACGTTCATCCTAAGAATCTTGCATGGTCTGCCTTGAGTTTTCACGAGAGGGCGGTTACCAGTAAAATAGTCTCAGTCTGGCTACTCTCTCTGTCTCTGTCTCCTCTGCCTTTCTCTGTCTCTGTGCACCTCCCTCTCCCCCCTCTCCACCCCCCCCAACCCGCCCCCGTCACATTTTACAGCTTGGCTGTGCTCCACCACTTTGGCACTATTTCTGTAGCTCACAGCAGCACAGCGATGGATGATGACTTCTGTCTCCCTCACTTTCCACTCCCCTAGTTTTTTCACCCCGCCAAGGCCAGCAGAGCTTCCCCAGCTGCTTTGAAACCTGGAAGCTTTCGGGGCTGTTGCTTTCCCTCACCAAGCCTTTGAATTTCCACAGGTGTCCAGCCAGCCCTCCGTACTGCCGTTTGTGACAAATCCCTGCATCTGCATGCCTTCTGTGTTCTGTTGCTCAGACGCTGAACATTTATTATGAATGTTCTGAGAAACACGAGCTTCTTCATCCGTCGCTTTTTTTTTTTTTAACACAAACAAGGCCAGGCATGCTTACTCCTGAAACAGCTCGTGGGTGCTTCTATTTTCCTCCCTCGAGTTGGCTTTTTCCTTCTTTATCGCTTCGGTAAGCAGCTTGTGGCCAAGGGCACGCTGTTGAGTAATGGGTGGCTATTTGGGAAAAACAGTCTGTAAAGTTGACAAGCACGTGAGCGTGCTCAGAGGGGGAGAATTCTAGGGAATCTGGTTGAAGACATATAAGGCTTTTCTTGCTGGCTTAGTTGTCTTGGATGCTATTCAAAGATTCACATGTCTTAGGGCTGGAAAAAAAAACTGACCAAAACAAAACGAGATACATTTCTGCCAAGTAACATGAATCTACCCTGAAGAAACGGCTCTTTAAAGCAAAGGCTTTTCAGGTAGTCCCTGCTGGCGAGTTGCTGCCCCCATCTGGACAAGTTGGGAACTGAAGGGTTTTATTTTTTTGTTTTTTTTTTGTTTGTTTGTTCCAGCCCAGGTCTTGCGTCCCCCATGCGTCTGCATTTGCTTGGCTGGCCTATACAAACGTGTCTCGTTGAAGTTTGAAGAAATGCCAGGCCATAATCTGAAAAGTGTATTCGGTTTATCCCGAATCCGAGTAACTCCAAGGATTTCCCCGGGCCCGAGACTGTCTCCTTACCTTTGTGAACCATCTGTTCTGGGTCCGCTCTGCTAAGAGGCTAAGTTAAACCACCTCACCCTTCTCGGCAGCCTTGGGCTAGCAAGGAGTGCTTATTGATTTGGCATTCTGCCTTAGAAATTCTGCCCTTAAAAAGAAGCGTTTGAGCCGGGCGGTGGTGGCACACGCCTTTAATCCCAGCACCCCGGAGGCAGAGGCAGAGGCAGGTGAATCCCTGTGAGTTCGAGCCAGCCTGGTCTACAAAGCGAGTCCAGGACAGCCAGGGCTACACAGGGAAACCTCGAAAAAAAAAAAAAAGGAGCGTTTGGACTTTGATGTCTAAGCTACCTTGGGCTCTAGTTCCATTAGAAAAAAAAACTTTACTGGAAAGAAAGATTTATTTTAACTCAAATACACCCTTAGGCATTAAATGAGCCCTCTCTTTTTATGAACAAGAGTTCTGGAAGCAACATGTGCTTGGAGGAGGGGCTGAATTAAAAAAAAAAATCAAATGATGAAGCCCACCACTAGGAGACAGTGTTGATAAAAGGTTCAAGAATAGCTTCCCCATAATCCTTCCTTCTGATGAGATTTTTTTTTTACCCTTTAAATCAAAGGATATAAGAATGATGAAAGACTGTAATATTTTTGTTCAGTAATAAAGTTCTGGAAAGAATATTAAAGGGAAATGCATTTTTCAGAGTAAGACAACGCTAAGTCTGGTGGCGTTTCTATCACCTAAGATGGAAAAATACTAGGCTTGCTTTGAGACCATGAGAGAACCAGAAGATAGCATCCGGCTCGCGCTCGTTTGGCTTCCTCGGAGGGACGTGCTGCATTAGCTCTGTGTTTTGGGAGCAGGGCATTAAGTGCTAGAAAATTCTAGAAGTTTCTTTTCCCTTCATATAGGCTATCTTTCTTCTAATATTCCAGCATTCCCATGAAGCAAAGAGTGCTGCTTTTTTTTTTTAATAGACGGAGAGATCGAGGCATAGAGATTTTTGTACTAGACTAGAATTGCAGAACCACAATGAATCAGGTGTGACCATGACAGTCTTGCTGCTCTTGTTTGTCTTTTTTTTTAACTGTTTGAAGACTTTAGGCACATATAGTGCACTTTAATGAGATCCATCCCCACGCCCTCCTAACTGCTCCCAGAGCCCTGCTCCCACCTTCCCCTCTCAGCTTTATGTGTTCTTTTTAAATCCACTGAGCACATGCCATGTCACCAGGATGTAGGTGGGCGCAGGCCTATCCCCTGGAACATACAAAGGATGGCTGCAGGGGAGGAGGGAATGGCGATGCTCCTTTTAATCTGGAAAGGATTACAGTTTTGAGCCACAGTAACAAACTGGCCTGGCAAGATAGGCCCACCTGTAGGCTCGATTGTCTTAACAATTATACTTTTATCATGAACTCACTAACAGAGCGTACCTCACTTACAACCCGATTAACCCAAACTATAGGAGAAGGAGATTAAAGAGCACACTAATGAAACCTTAAGGATATCAGTTCCGAGGAAAGATTCTCCTGGTGTGGTCAGCAGGACCTCAGCAGACTAGCAATTCCACCAAAGTCACTGCTGGAACCTGGAGCAACCGGAACCTGGAGCCTCAGCTGGAGCCTCAAGCCTTGAAGCCTTCCCTGGAGCAGCAGCTCGCTCTAGGAGCATCTCTTGAAGTGTTGATGAACAACCAAAACAATCCCAAGTCTCTCTCTCTCTCTCTCTCTCTCTCTCTCTCTCTCTCTCTCTCTCTCTCTCTCTCTCTCTCTCTTTCCCCCCACCTTCTCTTTTGGGCCCATAAATATATATCCTCTGAGTCTCTACTAGGGTATTTTCAGCTGGCAACATCCAAGCTCCCCCACGAAGTAGATCGACTTCCAAGGGGATAAACATCCTACTCTCTCACTAGTCTGTTCCCCATCCCACACTTGGGATCAACACAAAACCATGTTTATCTCCTCTTCACCTACCAGTGTAAAGGTGGCACTTTCTGGTTGGACTGTGGTGTGTTCGTCCCCAATGTAACACATATTTCTCAGTCCCTCCCCCCCACCCCCACCCCCCGCCCCCGAAGGCTCAGGTATCATCAGAAAGGAGGGTGTGGGAGGTAGTGGATGACTGCTAGGAAAAAGTGTGTCTTGGCTAAAAGCCCCCCCCCCACCAGTCAAAAGCAATCTGGTAAGGAAAGGGTTTATTTCATTTAACAGCTTGTAGCCCATCCCCCAGGGATGTCTGGGCAGGAACCTAGAGGCAAGGACTGGTGCAGAAGTCATGTGAGAACACTGCTTACCGCCTCGCTCCGTTTTCTTTCTTATACGTACCAGAACCACCTGTCCAGGCTTGGCGCCACATACAGTGGGCTGAGCCCTTCCCACATGAATAATCAATGAAGAAAATGCCCCTTGGGCTTGCCCATAGGCCAGTCTGGTTGGGGGGAATATTTTCTCAGTCAAGGTTTCCTCGGTGGAGTTCTCTGGAGACAACAGGTGATGGCACACACACGCTCCCTTACAGTGGTTGTGGTCACGTGTACAAGGTCTAACACAGGATCAACCCAGGCAAAAACCCTAGCACGATGGGCTAGCACAGGAGCGGCTCACGAAATCCCACCCCTATCTGAAGAGTTAGTGGCCATTGATGGCTTCTGTGGGAGATGGCCCCTACTCATTCCTCCAGTAGATGGACTTAGACCCACCCACGCGTTGGTAACGCTGGTCGTCTGGAAGAGCAGGGATGCTCCTAACTGAGCCCTCACTCCTGCCCCACCTTTAAATTATTATTATTTTTTTTTTTTTTTGAGACAAGCTCTCACTATGTAGCCCTAGCTGGCTTGGAACTTGATAAGTGGACCAGGCTGGTCTTGAACTCACAGAAATCCTGCTGCTTCCAGAAGCAGAAACCACCATGAGACTAATCCTAGCTGTCAACTTGACCACATCTGGAGTCAACTAAAACCCAAGCAGCTGGGCACATCTGTGAGGGGTTTTTCTTGATTGAATCACTTGAGGTGGGAAGACCCACCCTAAGTCTGGTCGGTACCTTCTAAGAGGAGCCTATATGAAAGGACACAGGAGATGGAAGCTTTTGCTTTTTGCTGCTTGCCCTCTCTCTCACTGACAAGTTCAGCTGAGGTGTTCCTACCTTTTTTTTTTTTTTTTTTTTGCGACTCCAGGGTGTACTGGAGACCAGCTGAGACATCCAGCCTTGTGGACCTTTTGTTGGGAGCCGGTCATTGTTGGACCAGGCAGACCACAGCCTGTAAATCACTGTAATAGACCATACGCCATTGTAATAAAACTCCTCTTAATTAATATTCATCCCTATCAGTGCTGGTCCTCTACAACAGCCGTTCCCAACCTTCCTGATGCTGTACTCCCCTCAGTACAGTTCCTCGTGTTGTGGTGACCCCCAAACCACCAACGAAAATTATTTTCATTGCTACTTCATAACCGTAGTTTTGCAACTGGTATGAATTATATCATATGTAAGATACCTGATATGCAACTCCCGTGAAATTGACCTCCAAAAGGGTCACAACCTACAGACTGAGAACCACTATTCTAGAGACTCCTGAATATATCCACCATATTTGGCCACATGTTTTGTGTTTCAAGATGGCGTTTCTCTGTGTAGCCTTGGCTGTCTTGGACTTGTCACTCTGTTGACCAGGCTGGCCTCGAACTCACAGATATCCACCTGTCTTTGCCTCCCTGGAGTGCTGGGATTACCATGCCCAGCTACATGGTTTTAAAAAATTCTTCTTCTTCTACTGAGGGACAGTTAGGCTGTTTCCAGGTCCTGGCTATTTATAAATAAGGCTGCTATGAACATGGTTGAGCAAATGTTCTTGTTGTGTGCTGGAGCATCTTCTGGGTATAGTCCAAGGATTGGAATAGCTGGGTCTTGAGGAAGCCTTATTCCCAGTTTTCTGAGATAGCGCCAGATAGATTTCCAAAGTGGCTGTACTAGTTTGCATTCCCACCAGCATTTCCCTGATGACTAAGGAGGTTGAGCATTTCTTTAAGGTTTCCTCAGCCATTTGATATTCCTCTGTTGAGAATTCTCTCTTTAGTTCTGAGCCCCATTTCTCAATTGGGTTATTTGGTTTGGTGGTGTTTAGTTTCTTGAGTTCTTTTTTTTTTTTTTTTTTTTTTTTTTTTTTGATATTAGACCTTTGTCAGATGTAGGGTTGGTAAAGATCTTTTCCCAGTCTGTAGGTTGTCGCTTTGTTCTCTTGACAGTGTCTCCTGCCTTACAGAAGCTTCTCAGCCTCATGAGGTCCCATTTATTAATTGTTGACCTTAAGGCCTGGGCTGTTGGAGTTCTGTTCAGGAAGTTGTCTCCTGTGTCAATGTGTCCCAGACTCTTCCCCACTTCTTCTTCTAACTGACTTAGTGTCTCTGATTTTATGTTGAGGTCTTTGATCACAGGGGGAGGAAGTCCCCCTCAGTTACAGTCATAGGGGAGGGGAGTAAGGGGAAAATGGGAGGGAGGGAGGAATGGGAGGATACAAGGGATGGGATAATAATTGAGATGTAATATGAATAAATTAATAAAATATATATTTAAAAATTATTATTATTAGTTTTTTAAGCTACCAAACTGATACCAAACTCACTGCTCCCCATCTGGCTGATCCACCGAAGCACTTCAGTGGGTCCAGGTTTGAGAAGTGTAAGGAGGGTGGCCTTCTACCGGTGTCACCTCCCTCCCCAGCATACTTGTGTTTCTTAGTGGTCAGCGTGAATCTGAAAATGGAGACAATTCTGGAATTCTGGACTCAAGCCCCAGGGCCGGAAATCGTGGCACAAGCCTGTAATCCCAATACCTCGTGAGGCAGAGGCAGATGGATTGCTGTGAGTTTGAGGCCTGCCTGGTCAATAAAGCGAGTCTAGGATAGCCACGTCTACACAGAGAAACCCTGTCTTGAAAAACGAAAAACCACTAACAGGCCACAAAAAGGGCCCTGAAGGTTTTTAATCAGCATGTTTTTCTTTTTATTAATGACATGGGATGGAAGGGGATAGGACAGAAAATTCCAGAACGGATTGTTCCTTTTTCCTTTGCGGTTATATGTTAAGTTTTACAGAGCTGTTCCATACAATGTGTCTCACTAAGGGTCAATGCTCAAAAGATCATGGGGCTCACTGCCAGAAGCACCTTGAATAAAGTGGGTTGCTGTGTCACTTATCATATGGTCCCTGAGATGTTACTAGGTCACTTATGGTGGCTTATGTCCCACCCTCCTACCTGAAGTGGGCTTGACATCTGAGTGACTTTCTCTTCGCATCAGTGATCTCTCTAAGGCCTATTGCATGACAGGTGCTTAGGAACTCTGTTTAGGGTTTCTGTGGACTTTTCCTTTCTTTGCATCTAAGTAGATAGCTAAAGCATACTTCTGTAAGTGTAAAATGCCATTTGTGATTCTGTTTTGTCTCGCTAGACAGCAATCGTAGGGGTAGGCTGGTATTGACGCAAGCATCGGCTTTTAGCCACATTTTCCTTCTGTGTGTGCACTGTGGCCCGGGCGTAGAAGAATTCACCCCCTAAATGTTTGCCTCGTGGCTACTGTGCAGACTTGAACTTCTGTTTCTCAAAGAGCTCTCTCTGCTGCTGCTCACTGGTGGCCTCCCGCTGCTGCATCAGCTCGGCTGTTCCTTTGGTCACCCCCCAGGCGTCTGGCTTGGACATTGAAGGGTTGTATGGCCTGCCAGAAGCTATCCGGAGATTCTGCCAGTACTCCTTTCTGGCCCTGCGGAAACAGAACACACATCAGGATCTACAATACACCCAGAGCATATACCAGGATCCCCCAGTCCACCCTCAGCCTTTCTTAGTCTCTGAAAGTATGAACATGTGTTTACAAATCCAGACGTAAGGCGTTTTCACCACTTAACCCTTTTAGGTCTTCTTTGAACCCAAACATAGAGATGTCTAAAATGTAGAATCAGGATATTTTCTATCTGGTATATGCAACCTTTCCATCCTGGTGTCCTGGCCACATTAAAAAATTTTTTTCTTATAATCTGGGTGGTGTATACTTTTAGTCCCAGCATTCGGGAGGCAGAGGCAGGCAGAGCCCCGTGAATTCAAGGCCGGCTTGGTCTACAGAGTGAGTTCCAGAACAGCCAGGGCCACACAGAGAACTTTCACTAGACTATGTTAAGTGTGCAAAATAATGTCTTTCCACATGCTACTCTCGTGTGTGTGTATGCCATACTTTGATCACACGCACCCCTGTGTTCTCTCACTTTCTCTCTGAAACTTGTCTGGAGACAAGCTGGAGCCTGTGACTGGATTCTCCCTCCATCCCATTTTCATCATCTCCTCCTGCTTCCGGCCTCATGTTGGTAGCCTGTCTGGAAGGCATCTACACTGGCTACTTTATTTGCCAAAGTCTTGAAACTCTAACCTTGCTGTGGGCTCCCCATCACCTCGGCAATGAGCTCATCCTCCAGTGAGCACGCTGATGGTAGCGGACCTAACCCTGCTGGTCCCGGAAGTCTGCTTTCTATGGAATTCTGCCTCCGCTCTTTTCTCAGACTTCCTCAGTGCCCCCTGCCTCTTTCCACCTCTTAGTGCCTCCCGTCAGCCTCCTCTTTTGCCTGGCAGTGTACTTCATCCTTCAGAATTCAGCTCTGGCTGCAGCTTCCACAGGCATCCCTCAGCAGCCCCCTTCTGCCTTTTGTCGCCGTGGACCATTAGGTCAGAGCCCGCACTGCTATGTGCGTGTGTGTGTGTGTCTCTCTCTGTATTTGAATTCACCATGTCATTTGGACTTGCTTGCTTGTTTCTCTGTCTCTTAGGTTAGCTCTTTGGGAGCTGGAGCTCCCGTCCTCCTTTTCTACCTGGTAAGATCCTATTTAGCTTTCAAAACCCAGCTTTCAACTCTTCCCTTTTTCTGATATGTTGTCCTAGCTGGCAGAGACAGTTATTTTTGTCACTCCTCAAAAGCTGTCACCATGTAGTATGATGGTTTTATCTTTCTTCTGTTGCGTTTCCCTTTTTATCCTATGTCCCATGCAGACCACGTTGGACTCAAACTCACTATGTAGATAAGGCTGGCCTCGAACTTCCTATTTTCTCCTTGCTACCTTCTGAGTGCTGGGATTACACCTGTGCACCACCATGCCAAGCTTTGGTTTTCTTAGCCACTCTGTGAGGCTCTCGGGGCCAGAAATCAGAGGTTCTTATTTCTTTAAAAAAAAAATATTACTATATATTTATTAAATTTATTTTTAATATATTCACTTTAAATCCGAACTGTAGCACCCTCCCTCCTCTCTTCCAGGTCCCACCCTCCCTTCCCCCCCCCCCCCCCCCCCGCCCCTTGCTCCTTCGCTAGTCGTTAGAAAGTGGAAACCATCCTCATGTACGATCTGAGCCCAGCCTATCAAGTCTCATCCGGACTGCCGGCATAGAGGTTCCTATTTCTACCACGTTGTTGGCGCCCAGCCCGGTGCCAGTTGTAGACTTATTTCCTTGTTCATCACCACCACTGGCCCACCATACCACCTCGTCCCTAGCTCTGGAAATCAGGACACCGAGCGCTTAGCATGAACATAAAGTATTAATACTTAAATGGACACCGCATGCGCTGTGCTTGAGTGGGGCACCGATTTGCATTTGCATGCTCTTTAAACGTACAGTCTATCTTAAACCTTCTCCACAAGTCACCTGGCAAGACGCTTTCTAAGCAGCTCAGGAGAGACTCTGAGGAGGGGGGGCCGGGGTTTGCCCGTCCTCTTCGCACGGGACATGGGAGGAAGGTGTCCTGGGGGGAGCAGATGGAGTGGAGGAGGACTGACCTGGCTCTGACCCAGGGTTTGGTGTGCATGTTCAAACCACTTCCCCAGCCGCCATGTTTTTCTGAAGCTGGGGGCAGGAACCCCCTTTCTGGGGCCAGCTCCTCTGCAATCGCCCTGACGTGGTAGGGCTCAAATCCGCAGCAGCCGCCGATGTACCTGACCCCCAGGTTGTAGGCCTCTCTGGCGTATTTTTGAATATCCCATCTGGTCGCAACTCTGGGTTCCAGGCCTGGAATAAATGATATTAGGTCTGAGTATTTTTTTATTAAAAAAAATAAATAAATAAAAAATAAAGGGCTGGAGAGACAGCTGAGTGAATTAAGAGCAGTTGCAGCTTAGGCATGAGGGACTGGATTGGGGCCATGTCAGGTGGCTCACAAATGACAGCTTATAGCTTCAGCTCCAGATGTGAACTCTGCTAGCACCTGCAGTCTCATCATGATCATGTGTGTGCATATACATGGTGCACACACACACACACATATGCACACACATAGGCATCACACATGAGCATGTACAAATGCTCAAACACCACACACACATGCAAACCACACACACATGTACACACATAAGTGCAGACACACAAGTGTGCACGTGTGTACATATATACACATGCACACACACATGAGCGAGCACACACACAGACATACACATGCACATATTCAAACACCACATACACACATACATATATACATGTACACACACATTTACACACACATGGACATACACTCACACTCGAACACACACTCATACACACCAACAATTTAAAGTAAATCTTTAAAAAGGGTGGAATATGAAAGAGCAGAATACCTGATGCCTCCTCTGGCCTCTACATGTATGTACATGAATACATGTAAACATACACATGGGAGTACACACACACAGACAACCACATGCAAAATTAACATGAAATTTTAGGAGGGAGTGGGGCTTTGGAAGTAATTCATTTAATTTTATTTTGTGATTAAAACATTAAAAATAGCTGGATGCTGTGGTGCACGCCTGTAATCCCAGCACTTGGTAAGCAGAGGCAGGGGGATCTCTGTGAGTTCAAGGCCAGCCTGGTCTACTAAGTGAGTCCAAGACAGCCCAGGCTACACAGAGAAACCCTGTCTCGAAAAACAAAAACAACAAAAAATTAAAAATAAGGGTGAAAGGATATTCTCGAAGGCCACACACTTCAGGACCAGAGCTAGAACCGGGATCAGCCCTCTCCAGACGTCCCTGCCCCAGACGACAGCCTTTTCATCAACTCTAAGGCATGAGTCACTGGTTGTCACCTATGGGTCACACTTAAATTCACGGTTACTGTTTCCCTTAGCGGTCCCCCTTTTCCTTCTGTGGCCTAATATGGAGGGAGTTTTGGCTTCAGGGACAAAAACTAGGGGGCAAGAGATGACACCCACAGCTATTTCTCTCCCATGGCAAAAGCTATCTGGCTACATAAATTCGTTTGGAATTTCTCAGGCAAAGATATTGAGACACTTCATTAAAATGTTCTGTCTTACCAAAGGGGAATTCTGGGAGATCAATAAATCCCTGTTTGCCGCAGTCGGGGGTGTGGTAGGCCAAGGGCTGGCTCATCAGGTAAGCTTTCAAGCGGGCAGCCTCCAAGCCCTCTTTCATGAGCTTCACCGTGTGCAGGCTGGTGGTGGGGTCGAAGTGGCAGTTCACACCGACAATGGAGGCGCCTGGAAGTGAGGGGAACATATTAGCGTAGGGGAGACACCAGATTCTGGCAGCTTCCATGCTCCTGGCTCCGCGGGAAGCTGGTACTCATCGATAGACCGAAGGACAGTGTTTGGTCCCCACGCAAACCTGTGTCACCTGTGAGGAAGAGCGATCGCGAGCAGCTACGAACTGTGTTCTGAGAAGTCTGGTATAATTGAAGTATCACTTAGGCACATTGGG
Organism: Acomys minous; assembly: GCF_964271855.1. Lineage (NCBI taxonomy): Eukaryota > Metazoa > Chordata > Mammalia > Rodentia > Muridae > Acomys > Acomys minous. The sequence continues at coordinate 102,646,312 of NC_140492.1, read as the reverse complement.
CTATCCATCTTCTTTTTAATTTATATTTTCTTTCTTTTCTTTTTAATCATTATTAGAGGCTTTTCTTTCCTTTAAGTTTTGGCGGTCCATTTTTCAGTGTTCGACATTATGTAGCACGCGCGATGATTTTTCAACACTCCCAGATGCTGGATTGCACCTGCATTTAGCATTATGCTGCTCATGCAAGGCCAGAACAAATCTCCCCTCTCGCCAGGCATGCTTAATACATTCACAAAGGCTTCTGAGGCACAGTAGCCGAAAGTCATACAGAGAAAAAGGTTCATTTGTTGTTGTTGTTGTTGTTTTGAGATAAGGTTTCTCCGTGTAGCCTTGATACACTCGATTTGTAGACTAGGCTGGTCTTGAACTCATGGAGATCCACCTGCCTCAGCCTCCTGAGTGCTGGAATTAAAGGTGTGTGCCACCACTCCTAGCAGTTAATTATTATGTTTTTGTTTTTTATTTATTTATTTTTACTGCCTTTGTTTGTTTGTTTGTTTTAAAATCTGTTTTCTAGAAAAAATTTTATAGAGTCCAGGGGCAGCCAAGGCTACACAGAAAAACCCTATATCAAAAAACAACAACAAAAAACAAAAACAGAGAGAGAGAGAGAGAGAGAGAGAGAGAGAGAGAGAGAGAGAGAGAGAAGGAAAGAGGGAGAAATTTGTGTCTAGGATTAGTGGTTTGAAAACAAAACTATCAAAACCCTCCTTCGCTTGAGGTGGCTAATCACTTTAACACCTATCACAGGGACAAGGTGCTCATTTGAGTGCCAGCCTCCCAGATAGGCAGCTTCACAGAGCTGCCACCTAAAGTGTTCTTCTGAAATCTGTTGTGATTTTTTTTATTTAATAAGACAAAATATGTTTTAGATGTCTCGTTTCATTAAAGAAAAAAATTTTTTATTTGGTTTTTCAAGACAGGACTCTCTGTGTAGCCTTGCCTGTCCTAGAACTTGCTCTGTAGTTCAACTGGCCTTGAACTCAGAACTCACAGGGATCTGGCTGCCTCTGCCTCCCTAGTGCTAGGATTAAAGACATGTGCCACCTCTACCCAGCCTAGATGTCTCATTAAAAAAAAACAAAAAAACAAAAAAACTTTTTTTTCTTCACCTTTTAGTCTTTTCTTTTTGAGAAAAAATATTTTTTATTAATTTATTCGTAATACATCTAAATTGTTAGCCCTTCCCTTGTATCCTCCTATTCCTCCCTCTCTCCTGCTTCCCCCCCTACTCCCCTCCCCTATGTCTGTGATTGAGGGAGACCTCCTCCCCCTATATATGCCCTTAGAGTATCGAGTCTCTTCTTGGTAACTTGCTATTCTTCCTCTGAGTGCCACCAGGCCTCCCCATCCAGGGGATGTGGTCAGAAAAGGGGCACCAGTGTTTGTGTGAGAGCCAGATCTCACTCTCCACTCAACGGTGGAGAATATCCTGTTCATCGGCTAGGTCTGGGTAGGGGTTCGAAGTTTACTGCCTATATTCTCCTAGGCTGGTGCCTTAGTTTGAGGAGGACCCCAGGACCTAGATCCTCCTGTCATAAAGTTCTTCTTGTAGGTTTCCAGGACCCTGTGGATCCTTCTATTTCCCCATTCTTCCATGCTACTCTCACCTAAAATCTCAATAGGATGTCCTTTCCTCTGACCCACCTTCCTGGTAAGTAAAGTTTTTCATGGGACGTATCCCTTGGACTAGTGTCTCGATATAAGTGAGTATATACCGAAAAAAAAAAAAACTTTTATAGTCATTACATCCTTAACTGTGTCTGGACCCAGGATGACCAATAATGACAAGTGTTAGGTATGGTTTTGGAAATTTCATCATTCAGTAGATTTGAAAAGGACAACAGGCTGTTAAAAGTACCACCATCTCAGGAGGACATGGTGGTGCACGCCTTTAATCCCAGCACTCAGGAGGCCGAGGCAGGTGGGTCTCTCTGGGTTCGAGGCCAGCTGGGTCTATAAGTCAGTCTAGGGCAGTTAGGGATCTTATTATACAGAGAAACCCTGTCTTTAAAAACAAAACTAAACAACCCTCCCCCCAGAAAAAAACAAAAACAAAAAAACTAAACCCAAACTGAACCAAACCAGTTCCACCCTCTCAAAAATGAAAGGGATTCCCAAATGGAGCATCTTTCTTCTTTTTGAACTTAAGAACCTTCAGTAAAGGGTTGGTGGAGATGGGTCAGTGAGATGAGCACTTGCTATGAAAGCAAGAGGATCTGAGTTCAAATCCCCGGTGCCACCAAACTGCTGCCATCAACATGCAAGCCTATGAGCACAGCCCTGGGTAGAGGGTAGAGGGTGGCGGGTAGGGGGTAAGGGGGATGGCGGGGGGTGGGGGGGTTGAGATGGTCCAATCCCAGCAGCTTGCTGGCCATCCTGCCTAAGCTAACTGATAGGCTGTAGGTCAGTGAGAGAGATCCTACCTTCGTTTATCTAACACCTTTTGTGGGACTGAGTCTCACCTTGTGGCCCAGGCTGGTCTCAGCCTCTAAACAATCCTCCGGCTTCGGCTCTCTCGGCCACCCACCCCTCCAGCAATGGGGATACAGGTGTGCACACCACACCTATTCTGTCTCGATCTTGACCTCTGGACTTTAATTTTGATTGTGGAGCGCCCATAGCTTCTCTTTCTTTGCGTATTTTATTTTATTTGTTGTTATGCTTGCTTTTATTGTACTGGTTAATTAATTATATGTTGGCTATTTATTACATACTTGCTAGATGTAAGGTTCCTTGAAAGGAGAAATGTAAATAGAATATGGTCTGACATCACAGGCTTTGTGGTGTTTTTTTTTTTTTTTTCTTGATTAAAGGCATGTGTCATCACTTGAGCTCAGACTATATCTTAGCTCAGGATTTCCCAAGATTTGGCCCACGAACATAAGGTTTTTATGATGAATTAAGATAGATGATGGCTATTCATCACATCTCTTTCTTGGATATTAACAAGAGATAAGAATGTGTCAAAGATTTGGCTAAGTCAACGGTGGAGATCCAGGCAGGATTAGTGTGGCGTCTGATCTATCAGCGTTCTCACAGATGGAAAAATGCCAACTGAAGACATCCCAAATGAGTGATGTAACTGACAGTGGCATGCTTCTTTCTTTTTCTTTCTCTCTCTTTCTTTCTTTCTTTTTGTGGTTTTTCCAGACAGAGTTTCTCTATGTAACAGCTTTAGCTGTCCTGGAACTCACTTTGTAGACCAGGCTGGCTTCGAACTTACAAAGATCCGGCCTGCCTCTGCTTCCCAAGTGCTGGGATTAAAGGCATGCACCAGCACCGCCCAACTGACAGCGGCATGCTCTAAGGGCAGAGATGCCCATGTCAGATACAAGGAGGTAGAATTTAAGCTAAACATTGGAAAATGAGCCTGGTTTCTTAGGCACAGAGTGCTCAGGGTTGAGCCAAATAAATCTTGTCTCCACCTTCACGAGTGTTGTTCTAGTGGGGTGATTTTAGACAGATAAAGGAGAAATGAGAGGCTCCCTATGCCTGGTGCACATGAAAGTCCTGCATATGATGGGAAAGGCCCAGACCGTCTGCCAATTACCAAGTTCCCCTCTGACCTTGAAGACCACTAACTTACCCCCTCTTAGTTTTAGAGTTCCCATAAAAATTAGGATTATATACTTTCCTTCCTACACATAAATATTTCTTACTGTTAGTGACAAGTGTGAAAAAGATTCTTATGAAAAATCAGGAGGTGGGTAAGAACCATAAATTAGACAGATCACTGACATGTCTCTAGTTCGCAGAGTCGGTCTCTCTTCCTCTGACACTGAGTTATAACTTGGATTTAAAATGCGACAGTTTGGAAAATAGTCTGTGCATTTCCCCTAATTGAAATGAAACCCAATGTTAGGAACAGAAATTGGATAAAAAGATATATTAGGTGGTCAGCATTTCATATCACAGTTTCTTTTGATTTATTATAGCAATTACACGAGGCAAAGCAAGCTAGCCACTATAAGGAAAAAACTTTGGCAAACAGACAACTAACTTTGAAGTTATTAATGTTTAAAGATCCTCGACTTGAGACGCGTTTAAATAAAACACAATTTCTCCTAATGTTTCTTTTGACTTACCCAAACATCCTTCTTGTTTCAAAGCATTAAGCCTCCAACATATGTCTAGCTACCCCTTGCAAAAGGCTGCCATACGTCTGCGGCTTGGGGATTCGAGAATGAAATTTTACTGTTCTTTAAAAATATAAACTCATGGGTTGAGGAGATGGCTCAGTGGGTCCTAAGTTCAGATCTCTGGTCCCTGCATAAAAAGCTGGGCATAGTAGCCCGTACCTATAGCCCTAGTGCTACTGTGATCAAGACAGACAAGTGGACCTCGGAGCTCAGTGGCAAAGCCAGCCTATGTAATCAATGAGCTCAAGGTTCAGTGAGAGACCCTGTGTTAAAAAATAAGGAGACTATTTGTCCACAAATTTCGGGAATTCCTTGTTTTTAATAGCTGAGTAGTACTCCATAGTGTAAATGTACCACAGTTTCTTAGTCCATTCTTCTACTGAGGGACACTTAGGCTGTTTCCATGTTCTGACTATTATGTATAAAGCAACTATGAACATGGTTGAGCATATGTCTCTGTGGTGTGTTAGGGCATTTTCTGGGTATATTCCAAGGAGTGGGATAGCTGGGTCTTGAGGAAGCCCTATTCCCATTTTTCTGAGAAAACCATGTCCCCTGGATGGGGAGGCCTGGCGGCACTCAGAGGAAGGATAGCAAGTTACCAAGAAGAGACTCGATAATCTTAGAGCATATATAGGGGCAGGAGGTCTCCGTCAATCACAGACATAGGGGAGGGGAGAAGGGGGGAAGTGGGAGGGAGGGAAGAATGGGAGGAAACAGGGGAAGGGCTAACAATCAAGATGTAATATGAACAAATTAATTTAAAAAATGGTAAAAAAAATAATAAAATAAATAAATAAATAAATAAAAATAAGGAGACTAAAAGAAAAAGAAAGAAAGAAAGATGAAGAGCAATAGAGAAATATACCCAAGGTTTTCCTCAGGCCTCTATATGTGCACACACATGCCACAACACCCCTCCTGTTCACACACATGAACACGTACAGGAAGCAAATTCGTGGGTTTTCTGTGTATGTTTTCTTGGTATATACCAGAGTATGTATCAACTCCTGAAACAGTGTGCATTTTCTTTATGTTATCTTTAAAGTCTTACTAGTGGCAAACTGACGGAAATCTATCGTTACCTGCTTTGACCAGCCGCACCGCACACTGTCCGGGGGACACCCCATGCAGGTCCCCTTCAGGCCCAATGCACATGGTAGCTGCTACAGGTTTACCAGATGTTTTTAAGGCTTCCACTGCCCACACAGCTTCTTCAACATGTTCAAAATACTGAAATCGGTGAAGAGAAGAACACATTTAATCATGTTCCCCACAAAACAATAAGAACATTATCATGTGAGGAAATGCCTAGCAACTACTCAATTTCTAAGCATTTTTTGACCCAGAATAGAATGAGCGACAGCTTTTTTTTTTTTCTTCCCAGACAAGGTCTCTCTGTGTAGCCTTGGCTGTCCTAGACTTGCTGTATACACCAGGCTGGCCTCGAACTCACAGCGATCCGCCAGCCTCTGCCTCCCAATTGCTGGGATTAAAGGCGTGCGCCACCACCACCTGGCTCTTTCTTTCTTTTTTCCTCCTTCCTTCCTTCCTCTTCTTTCTTCTTCTCCCCTTCCTTCTCCTTCTTTTCTTTTTCTTCTTTGAGACAGGGTTTCTCTGTGTAGCCCTGACTGTCCTGGACTTGCTTTGGCATCAAACTCACAGATATTCATCGCCTCTGCCTCCCAGAGTGTTGGAATTACAGGTGTGTGTTACCACGCCTGCGCTTGGAGCCACGGTTTCTTAGTGTGAATAGATGACAAAAGATTTGAAAACTACTATGTCCAATGAACTGTGTCAAAGTTAGCTGAAGTCTTAGATGGAAAAAGATCCCCAAAGCTAAATGCATAGTGAACCCCCCACCCCATGTGGACGTGAGAGTAGGTTAGAGAAAGGGGTGCCGTCTGAACTCGGGCCATCTTGCTCACCTCTGCAATGAGGAAGTCCACGTTCTTCTTCATGAAGACCTCTAGCTGCTGGTGAAATATTTTCTTCACTTCCATCTCACTCTTGCAGCTGAGGTATGAAGGTGTCTGGCTCACACCTCCGGCAACCAAAGCGTCTCCTTCATCAGCCACTTGCCGTGCGATGTCGCACGCGGCTTCATTGACCTTCTGTCCCTAGAGGGGGTAAGTGGAGGACACACGTAAACTCACGCGTGAAATCAGACAGCAAATCAGTTACACGCCTGTCTCTCAATTTCATCTTTATTAATCATTGTTCTTGTTTCCAGAAAACAAGAGTTACGTAGATCAATTGTTGATCAAGTCCAGCAGTTTGAAAAACTACACTAATATGAAAACAACAGCGACAGCTGTGGTGATGTCTAGGCTAGACGGTGTTGTCAAAAATCTGTGAGAGGACAGCAGTCTATCGGTGAAAAGAGCTAAGCTAGGATTTTATATAACCTGCACTTAGATAAATAATTGTGACAATGGACAATAGCCTTTATTAATTAATAAGAGTAAAATTCAATTAAGATGATGACCAAAAATTCATGACTGTGTATTTCTCCCATTCTAAGGCACATTCTAATAATTTAAGACATTTAAGTTTGAGCTGGTCTTTCTGTTTTTTTTTTTGGGGGGGGTTGTTTGTTTCTTTTAATGGAGTCTCATTTAGCCCAGGCTGTCCTTGAGCTCCCAGTCCCCCCTGCCTTCATCTCACAAGTGCTGGGATCACAAGCTGGTACCACATGGACCATCTCACTTTTGTCCTGAGATAGTGTCTCATCTTGTCGCCTTCAACTGCTGGGCTCACGGGTCCTCTCACCACAGTCTCTTGAGTGGCTGGGAGTGCATGTGGGGCCAACAAGCCTGTCTGCTCTGGGGTGTAGCTTGCTGGCAGGGCTCTTGCCTAACACATTTGAGGTCCTGGGTTCTACCCCTCACGCTGCAGATAGTAACCACAACATCCTGCCTTATCCTTTAAAAATAAAGCAAAGCGAACCCTCTACCATTCCATAACCCCCAAACGCAAAAAATAAACACCCCATACTATAGGTCATTTTAGGACTCTCCCCCGCCCCCACTTCCGGGTTCATTTTAGATATGACGAAATATCAGCCTTGATGGACAAGTGATTTGGCAATGACAAAAGTGCCTGCAGCTGCAGCTAAACTGCTCGGCTTGCGGCTCCCTGTACTCTGCGCGCCTTCGACCTCAGCACTTGGGAGGCAGAGGCAGGCAGAGCTTAGCAAGTTCCTGGTCAGCCAGCCGGCATAATAAAAGCCTGGGCTAAAAAAAAAAAAAAAAAAAAAAGTATAGAGATGAACGGACTTGTGAAGACACCACTTTTGTTTAGCCACATAAGAGCAAGCTGGGATCGTTGTTGAGTGTGTCTTTAATCTGCTTCACCAGGGGCCTTCCTGTTAATCGTAATGAGTGCAGCTCAAAACCTGAGAGTGTGAGTCCAGAACAGAACTTCAGCTTTGTTCCTCCATGGGCACTTGGGTGGGGGAGTGTCTGAGATGCCCGTCACGGGTGGCGGCGGCCCTGGTGGCCGGTACTCACAGATATCTTCTCCGCCACGTAGTTTCCTCTGTTCTCCAGCTTGTCTTCACTGGCATAGAAGGTGAAGGTCTGCATGACGTTCGAACCAGCCCTGAGGAACTCCCGGTGAAGCTGGCGAACTGGGGAGAGCGCACGAGCAAAGCTGTGATCTCACCCGCTCACCAGCCTGCAAGGCTCTCAGGCAAACGAACATCAAAATGGCTGCTTCAGCTGCCTGTCGTTTGTACGTCTGGGCTTAAGGAGGGGGAAAACTGGGTCTCCTGGAACCTCCCTCAAAGCTGTCAGGACTAGGTAGCTGGGTGGCTGGAGAGGGCAGGGCTCAGGGGCGAAGTATTTGCATCCTGTTTTTCTTGGTTTAGTTTGCTCATTGTGACCTTGTTTTTCATTCATTGACTCTCTGTGGAAGGCGCTAACAAGGAGGGGCAACAATCTGTTGTCTTGTCCTTGGGAGATCTCATGATCCATCCAAGGATAGCTGTGTGGGTGGGCTCTGCAGGAGAGGCTGTCTACTGTGAGGAGAGGAGCAATGGGGCTGTGTGTTGAAGAATTCTAGGTTCTCGCTGGGTGGAGGTCTGGAGGGAAAGTCCGTGTAGTGGGACTGGCCTGAACAAACACAAAGTAGGATCAAGTTTGGCATTTGGGCGAGTGACAGGAAGTCCGAATGGGACACTGAAGAGACGTTGGAAAGGTTGGCAGGACATTCAGGTAGAAAGGGGGGATTGAGGATAGAATACAAATGGCCTACCAGTCTGCTAGCCTAAAGACCATGCTCTGGACCTCAGGTGATAGCTGTGACTAGCCCAGTGGGGTTGTTTGTTTGTTTGTTTTCCTAAAAATTTATTTATTTATTATTTTTTATGCATTAGTGTTTTGCCTGCATTTATCTATCTGTGTGATGGTGTCAGATCCCCTGGAACCGGAGTCACAGACAGTTGTGAGCTGCCATGTGGGTGCTGGGAATTGAACTCGGGTGCTCTGGAGGAGCAGTCAGTGCTCTTAACCACTGAAACATCTCTCCTGCCCCAGCCAGGTGTTTTTTTGGGCAAAAAAAGTTGAGTTTCTGTTTGTTTGCTTTTTGAGGAAGGGTCTCATATGGTTGAATACTTGGTCCCCCGTTGGTGGAACTATTAGGAAGTATGCGGAGTTTGTTGGAGGAAGTGTATCACTGCGGGCTGGTTTCGAGAGTCAAAAAGACTCTCCCCATTTTGAGGGTTCACTTTGCGTCCTCCTTATGAGAAGTGAGCTCTCAGCTAACTGCTGCTCCAGTCGCCTGCCACTGTGCCTTTGCTCTGCTGTCATGGACTCTAAGGCTCAGAAAACATAAGCCTAATTAAACACTTTCTTTTATCATGGTGTTTTGTCACAGTAATAGAAAAATAACTAAGACAGGTCTCATGTAGCCTAAGCTAGCCTTAAAGTTGTTATGTAGCCAAGGATGGCCTTAAACTGATCCTCCTGCTTCTACCAGCATTGAAAGATAATTCTGGGGGCTTGGCAGATATAGGTCAGTGATTAAGAGCTGCCCTTGCAAAGGTCCTGTGCTTGGTTCCCAGCACCCATGCCAGGAAGCTTAAAATCACCTGCCACTCTGGATCCTGAGATTCTAGTGACCTCTTCTGGCCTCCCAGGGTAATATTCCCCACTTCACACATATAATTAATAAATCTTAGGGGAGAGAGAGGAAGTGGGGAGGGAGAGACGAGGAAATGAATGCTCTTGGTTTTTTGTTTTTTTAGTTTTTTGAGACGGGGTTTCTCTGTGTTGTCTTGGCTGTCATGACCTCGCTTTGTAGACCAGACTGGTCTCGAACTCACAGAGATCCACCTGCCTCTGCCTCTCGAGTGCTGGGATTAAAGGCGTGCACCACCACATCCAGCTATGAATGTTCAATAAAATGAGAATTGGAGCACTGTTCTCAACTATAGGCCCTTGGATGGATGGCGAGTGGGAACAGTTTCATGGCTGGAAAAGAAGAACGTGGGAACTGTTTCCCATATAGTTACCTATATTCAATTTAAAGAAAAGTATTTGACTCTAAGCAATCGCCTCTAAACCTATGGTGCTCACCAAGGCCCCTGAGTGGTTTTTTTTTAAATGATGGACTTGAGGGAGGGCCAACCCCACAGACACCCTAACTCCCTCGGGGTGGGATCAGGCATTACTGTTTGTCTTGTTTTTAGCCTTTTGAAGGTTCCTGGTTGATTCTTGTTTTCAGCCTTGCTGAGAACTGTCATGCTAAGACAGATGGAAATAAGCATCTTATAAAAATGAGAAACTTAGTGTTTGTTTTCGTCGGGGGAATTAGCGAGGCAAAGGAAGGAACCAGCAATCCTGCCAAGCCCTGGCATGTGTTTTAAAATGCTAGAGGCCTATAAAAGCCAGCTGGGGCAGCTATGTCAGAGACTGGGAAATTAGCTGGGACACTGGAGATAAAGGCTAAGGCTGGAGTGGGGCCTACGTGTCTGCAGAGTGCCTAGAACGCAGGCAGAGCCTCCGTGCTCTTGCTTTTAAATGGGTGGACAAGTGTAGGGGGGAAAAAAGCTCCGTGACTTAGAAAATAGCTTCGCAAGCTTGAAGCCAACTCTTTCATGATTTCACTCTTTTTTAATCATGGAAACTTTAGCTCTCAGTGGGAAAGGAGCTTAAAGCACACATCTAAGCTTTAAAGCTCATTTTAATTAGCACAGGAATCAAATAAAAACACCTCAGAGGGAATACCTGTCAATCAAACAAACATGGAGCTGCTGAGATCCCAGGGACTAGGATGGCGTGATTTATAAAGTCCACCAAGGTGATCCGGGTGGATTTCCAGAAAGCCCATGAAAAAATCCTGGAAGGAGACACTACCTGTTTGTGTTACATGTGTGTTCTATGATACAGGCTGTCTGTCTTTATAGATTTTCTAGGGGGCAAAGGTCCAAAATGACTGAAGATATTTCTTTACTTTGGACCAATTTGTTTCTTTATATTCCTTCTCTGTCTCCCTACCTCCCTCTCTTTTTCCCCCTCCCTCCCTGCCTAGAATTCACAGAGATCCACCTGCTTCTGCTCCCTAAACGCCACCACACCCAGCTGAGAAATCCAAGTTTTTGAGACTTCAAAGCAAAATTCTGCAACACTGGTTCTCAACTTTCCTAAAACTACAACTCCTTAATACAGCTCCTCATGTTGTGGTGATCCCCCCCCCCCAATCATAACATTACTTTTGTTGCTACTTCATAACTGCAATTTTGCTACTGTTACAAATTGTGATGTAAGCATCTCTTTTCCGATGGTCTTAGGGGACCCCTATAAAGGGCCACGCGATTTCCAAGGGGGTTGTGACCCACAGGTTGAGAACAGCTGTTCTACAGTCAAAGACAGTTCTCCAGAGGCATGTTATGTTGGCAGGAACATCAGTTGGGAGAAGCGTGTGATGAAATAACACTGGGGTATTTCTTTGCAGCGGTGAAATGCTGGCCGGAAGGAGCCCCAGTTCCCAAATCATGTTTTCCAGCAGTTTGCTCACTCTAATAATGAGCATTCCTGCCTGCCTGGAGTGAGTGCCCCACCCCCACATCCCATCATCGAGAGTTCCCACCAGGCTCTCAGAGTGACACAGTTAAGGGAGGCCATTAACAGGGACAGTCTCTCAAATGGTTGAGTGAGTCTATCTACAGCTTGGGTACCATCAGCAGACCAGAGGAAGATAACAGAAGACTGAGAGTAAATTGTTCCAGTTTAAGGCAGAGGCTGGCAGCCAGGACCTCCAGGAAGGCTCAGATACAGGCAACTCTCCTGCATCTAGAAAGCAGAAAGAGCCGAGGATCTGGCCCTAGACAAAGTGACACAGAAGCAAAGCTCCCAAATGCCTGGATATCAACCAGACATGCCTGCTATGTTCAAGTCAGGGCACTGATGACAGAGAACCGGGACTGCAAGGCAGAGTAGATTCACCCAAGAACTCTGAGAACCCAGGTCCCTCCCAGAATGCTCTGGGCCAAAGTAGTCCATTCCTCTGCTGTACACATGTATGTATGTGTGGGTGTGTGGGTGTGTGTTTGTGTGCATGCATGCATTCATGTGCATATATGGTCCAGAGGTTGAAATTGAATGTATTTCTCAATTGCCTTCCCCCTTATTTTTTGAAACAGGGTCTCTCGCTGAACGTGAAGCTCACTGGTTTCAGTAGACAAGCTAGCCAGCAAGCCCCGAGGACCCTCCCATCTCTCCCCATCGTTTGGACTACAGGTATCCAGCTTTTTAATGTGGGTTATGTGGGCTGGAACTCAGTTCCTCGAGCTTGGGGAGCAAGCACTTTAGCAGCGAGACATTTCTCCAGTCCCAGTTCCACCCTTTTAAAGACGGATGCTTCCCTCTTGCTTAGGAATCTGCAGAGACCGCTGCCTTGGAAGACAGCACTTGTTCCTTCCTTGTCACTATTGTTTGGTGATTTAAAATAAAAAAGAGTTAAGGCAGGTGGGATTGGGTTTAGAACAGGTAGATGCTTGACTGCAGATAGGCCTGGGCTACAGTACCATGAACTGAACTAGTTGTCAAATATGCAAATAGAGAGACGGGATGTGGCATCACGGACCTTAAAGCATGTAAGAGCGGGACAGGCACGTGGAGGGGACTGACCAGAATCTAAGCTGGTTAGAACGAAGGATGGAGAGGCTTGATGAGGCGGGGGGATGGGAGCATTACAGAGAGGGAGCAGAGAGACAGGAGGAGCTCATCAAAGGGGGCTTGCTGTCAACCATAGGTGGTCATGTCTTGGTAACGGTGGCTGAGGTACAGCAAAGGGAAAGTTCACTGGGGAGGAGATGTAGGCCCTTTCCAAACTGCTGAGTGGATTGTCTGTGTGAACACTGAAGGCATAGATTGGGGGGGGGGGGGGTCAGAGCAGGGGAGGGGGAGACAGCAGCCGAGGAAAAGACAACAACAATCCAAGTTCTAGACATCTGAAGTGAAGGGCAGGGGCCAGGTGGTGGGTGACCGATAGAAGCAGAGAGAGATATTGCGCTTTGTAGCACGTGAGTCTGTACTGACAGCTGGCGGTGCCCAGGATCAATAAGAGGTATGGAAAACATTGCTAGCGGGCACCCCTCTCCTTCAGCACGGCACACATTCTCACAGCTTAGAACAGAGGAGCGTTTCACCAACCTGCCTCGGGGTGCTCCACAGCAGCTTCCGGTGTCCAGGGCCCAGCCTTGACATAGCCCCTCTTTTCCAGCGCAAAGACAAATCCTCCGTCTCCAATCACAACTTCTCCGGCGTTTAAACGTTCTAGGATCCCCTGGATTTACAGCCCAGGGAGAGAAAGGAGTCGGGTTTCAAAGACGAGGCCTATTTTTAGTGGTCTTTGTTTTGTTTTGTTTGCAAATATTTCAGTGCTGTGCAACAACTGCCACTGTGCTCAGGTGTGAGGGATGAATTTTGAATTGCAAATTGGAAAGGGGCTTTATAGACTCCAAAGCAATTTACTAGTGTAACCGGTTTTTTTAGTCACTAAGAATCATGATCTTTAAATTAAACATACCTTATCTTCAAATTCTCTCTCTCTCTCTCTCTCTCTCTCTCTCTCTCTCTCTCTCTCTCTCTCTCTCTCTCTCCCTCCCCCCCCCCCTTCTCTCTGATTTTGGAAATTAAAGCCAAAGTCTCTGAATAATTTATCCAAGGTCCTTACAACTCTCTCATCCTGAAATGGTTTCTAGATTTGGTTTCAAATAGAGGTTGAGGGAGGGTGGGATAGCTCTGCAAAAAGGCGAATAAGTCTGAGGGATACGTTAGGATGCACTCATTTGCTGCACTCTGGTTACTAGCCACACCAGTGGATTTCTAGAAACATGAACAGAACACTGGCTGCAGAACCAGCATAAGGAATCACAGGCTTTTGCACCAAAATCCCTCTGCATCTTCTCAAAGCCTCCTCCACAGTCCTACCCCGAGCCATTATGATATCAGGAGCTCAGGGGGGGAACCTTTGAAATCCTCACTGTAGAACTGGAAGTTACATGGGGTGCATGCTCCCTACTGCCTTATATTCCTTTTGGACCTGAATAATTTCAAGCCTAAACATCTGTGAGTTAAGAAACAACTATAAAGATACAGAATTGCTCCCGTGTAATCTTGAAGTTAAAAATATTCATCATGACTATGATATGTCTAAATATTACATCTTAAATTTAAAAGTATATATGTATATATAAATTAGCAAATATATGCTTGTGATATATAGATATATATCATGTGTAATATAAATATATACCACATGAACAGTGGTCCCATAAATAATCTGCGACTCACTTCAGGTGGAAATAACTAGTGACATTATGGCAGTTAACAGCACTGACTGAACGTGTTTTCAAATTTCAGTACCACAACTTTTTAACACATAGTATACATAGCAAGGAAGGAGGAGGAGCCACTTAATTATCATGGCAATCATGTTGAGTGGTTATGTCAGCATACACTTGGATTCTATTACAGTTTTTAATTCTCTAGACCTGAGAATTTTTTTTGTTGTTGTTGTTCCTAAACTAAACAGTGCCACGTGCTATGAAAAGCTTAGGGTTTGGTTTGGTTTTGTTTGTAAAAAAAAATTATTAAAAAGGAGTATATGTAATATCAGCTTTTTTTTTCTCAGCTTACTCTTCTAAAGTGTGTCTGCCTAGGCAACCAGCAGAATATATATCAGAATGTTGCAGACTCTGTTTGTGTTTTAACCAGTTTGGTTTTTGCAATGAGTAAGTGTCCTTGTGATATCTTTTTTGTTTGTTTTTTGTTTTGTTTTTGTTTTTGTGAAACAGGAGTTTCTCGATGTATAGCCTTGGCTGTCCTGGACTCGCTTCACATTGATCTGCTTGCCTCTGCCTCCCAAGTGCTGGGACTAAAATCGTGTGCCACTGCGACTGGCCCTTGTAATACCTTTTAAAGGCAAATGTGTAGGCATATTGCTGCCCTTGTTTTAACATTTATGTGAGAAAAAGGGTATTGGGGAAGCACCCTTATGTTCTTCCTTTCTTGATAATTCTCTAAAGTGCGTACACCCACACCCCACACACAGTTACTGTTTTTTTTCAGACATGGAGGCACTGTGTAGCCTAGGTTGGTCTTGAACTCTGATCCTCTTGCTTCTCTCTCCTGAGGGCCGGGGTTTCATGCACATGCTTGCTGCAGAGTCTTCTTTGAAATGGTGACATTTCTAAGCTTGAGTTTGGGAAGTGGGTTAGAATCCAGGTTTTACAAATGGGGCCAGATGGGGTTGTGTGTGTGTGTGTGTGTGTGTGTGTGTGTGTGTGCATGTGCAATGGATCATTCTTTGCAGTCTGCAAGGGACTCGCGTCATTTAGTATATCTATGGACTGGCAGTAATTCAAAACTTACTTAAATCTCACACCACCCACATGCGTTTACCTCTAGGGCACTGGGCTTCCAGTTTTTAATAGGATTAGCTTTCTTTCTTGAGTGGATGTCTATTTTGAATTGGTGCCTGTCCCTTTACAAACTATGCACACCCAGGTGCTTTCCGAGCAGCCATGCCCTGCTTCCATGGGTTACTGAGGGTTATAGTCAGCCTGGCTCTATCTGTCTCTCCGACAACTCCTGGGCTTGATATCAAAGCCAAGCTGATTCCCTTCTCTCCTCTGTTCCCTAACCCAGAAGGTCTGATTTGGACTGAATTCCTGTGTTCAGCAGGCCACTAGGAAGCAGAAACCCGCTTTTTCTTAGGTGAAAACAAGACTCACAGGCTTCCCCCCCAAAGGCTGGGCGGTGGTGGCACATGCCTTTAATCCTAGCACTTGGGGGGCAGAGGCAGGTGGATTTCTATGAGTTTGAGGCCAGCCTGGTCTACAAAGTGAGTCCAGGGCAGCCAAAGCTACACAGAGAAACCCTGTCTCAAAAAAAAAAAAAAAAAAAAAAAAAAAAAAAAAGAATTCTATGAACAGCCTTTCCTCAGTGTCTTAAATACACTCTACTTATTTGTTTCTGAACCTGTTTTTTTGGTGCTCTTGTAAGGCAATTTTCTTTGGTCGTTGAAAGAAACTGCAGATGAAACCTACCATCACTCCCCCACAGTCCTGTCCTCCTGAAGGCAGCTGCCAGGGTGTCGGTGAAAGGAGGCTCGAGCCTGGAACCATCTGGCAGTCAGGTGGGCTCTGTAGCTGCCTGCCCCTCCTGCATCGACACTCCTAAGCCACCCTCCGGGGACACCACCCCCAGGGGTGGGGTGGGTATGGCACCCGTGGGTCTGTGAGCAGCTTCCCTGGTCTTTGGAGGTGCTGCACTCAAGAGTTGAGAGCCTAAGAGGCTGGAGGGGCGCCCTGACATCCCGTGTGACTGTGGGGATGCCTTGGGTCCAGAAGGCAATCATCCCACAGATCTAGGGTGCAATGTGGTCCAAGTGGAGGCAGGAGTGCAGTGGGGTCAGAGGCTGTCCTAGCATGCTCTATGTAGGAGATGCCCCGAGTCAGACAAAAATTCTGTGTCCCTTCTGACCTAAGGCTGCCAACTAGGAGGATGCTGGGCCGCAACCGGGCTCCAAGCACCCCTTTGTGCTCGCTGACGTTGGGGGTACCCAGCTGGTGGTGTATTGAGAGCACCCTCGGGTTCGCCTCAGACTCACCTTCTTGGCCTTCTTGCCGGCAACCGGTGCCATCTTTCTAGTGTGGTGAGTGGCGCTGAACACAGCTGCGGACGGGAGAGAGGGGAGCTGTCCCCACAAAGTCTGTGCTGCTGAGCAGCCACAGGTCTCTTTATACAGCAGCTAGGTTTCCCCAGCCTTGGCCAGGTCCAACACATGGCCTCAGGCAGGGAACACGCCCACCAGCCTTTGAATCAGGCCAGGGGCTAACTGGGAAGCTGCCGGCCAGAGGAGATGCTGAGATTGGTCTCCCAGATGGGTGGAAACACCAAGAAGTAAGATAAGAAGAAAGAAAAATAAATAAATAAATAAAAAATACCGAGGTCACTGCTTGCTCATCTATCAGCACACTGCCCTTTTGGCCAGTCACAAGCCTCTGACCTTGATCTGGGGTCAGGTACCCATGACCCACTTAAGCTGCCAGGCCGGGCCCCTAAGAATTCCACTCAGTGCCCAAATATTTGACGAAGGTGAAGATTCAAGCTTGTTGCAAGAACTTCGTGCAAAGTGTAATCTGCACGACCCACGCCTGGCGTAAGTAACTCAAACTTGGCATTTGCAGAACTTTTCGAAGCCTATCCTCAAGTGGCGGGTCCGTTTTCAGTGACCTTACAAACAGGCTTTGCAGCTTCCAATAACCCCGGCTTCTAGTAGGGATACCCGGATACCTAGCAAGCTCAGGGTCTAACATGTAAACCGCAAAATGGAAAAAGACTCTGAAGACCTTAAAATTCCACTTGAAAAACAAGGGCGAAGCAAGCCGGAAGGGAACTGGAAGCAGTCTCCAGCTGTGTACTGATGGCAGAAAGGTGACCATTTTTAACCTGTTCTTTGTGATTTGTAATTTTCCCCTAAATATTTACAAATTATATTGATTTTTAAAAACACTATAGAAATATCACTTTTAAAAACTGTACAACATACTAGTAAATACTTAAAGGGAACAAATGGTGTGAGGGTTCAGAACCTTTTATCCAAATACAAAAGGATGGGGGGGGGGGAAGGGGGGGAAGGGGCAGGGGGAAATTCTCCGCTAGAACAATGACCTCAATTTCACACATGCAGAAAAAATTACAGTAGCAGATAACACATTGGTAAAAGTTTAAAGTGATATATGAGTGATATGCAACTCAAAAACTCTTTTAAAAGCCCATTTCCCTCTGATGAATATGTAAATGAGAAAAAAGAGAAAAAAATATGTTGGAAGTGACAATATTTTACTGCCCCTATCTCCCCCAGCACCGCCTCCCCCCACCATTCCACAACCCTATACACTATAGGGAGTCAGCAAGAATGAGACATACAGTGATGTCATCTCTTGCAGGGTCCAGATTGTCCACCACTAATGTCCTGGAGAAGCTAAGTAGGTGATAGTTTAGCTAGTTAATGCCCTCGCTGACTAACCACAGCAGTAACAGCCAGTATTGCTGAAGTGCACTGTGGTCTTCAAGCGCTAGAGGGCTCTCTCAGGGTTCTGCCTGTCAATAAAGTCAACATTTCCAGCTACACAGGTTCATCCAGACTCTGCAAAAACAGTGGGGATTTTATTTTTTTTTTTTTTTTTTTTTTTTTTTTTTTTTTTTTTTTTTTTTTTTTTTTTTTTTTTACGGACCAGACTTTATTGGTTCAACAAGAGGAGGCAAAAGGAAACGTTAACCATCATTTGGGGAGCTTCATCCGCAGACGTGAAAGCAGCCTTTCGAAAGCACAGTGGGGATTTTAAACTAGCAGTTTGGGGCTGGACAGATGGCTCAATGGTAAACGCACTGGCTGTTCTTCCATAGGCCTCAGGTTTGATTTCCAGCACCCACATGGCAGCTAACAGCTGTTTGTAACTCCACTTCCAGGGGATATGATATCCTCATACAGACATGTATGCAGGCAAAAGACTAATGCACAAAACAAACAAACAAACAAACAAACTAGTAGCTTTAAAATGAAAACAAACCATAAAGTTTTCATGAATAATATAAATGCATGGTAATTAAAAGATTGTCCTAGCTGCTATTGCAAATTCAAGTCCTTGATCTGGAGCTAGCCATCTTTAAAAATTATTTTTATTATTTTAAATTATGTATATGTGCATATTCCTGTGTGTGTCCATGTACTCAAATGCAGGTGACCACAAAGACCTGAGGAATCAGATCCCTTGGAACTACAAGCAGTTGTGAGCATCTGGATATGTAGTTGTGAGCATCTGGATGTGTAGTTGTGAGCATCTGGATGTGTAGTTGTGAGCATCTGGATGTGTAGTTGTGAGCATCTGGATGTGCAGTTGTGAGCATCTGGATGTGCAGTTGTGAAAATCTGGATGTGTAGTTGTGAGCATCTAGATATGTAGTTGTGAACATCTGGATGAGTAGTTGTGAGCATCTGGATGTGCAGTTGTGAACATCTGGATGTGTAGTTGTAAGCATCTGGATATGCAGTTGTGAACATCTGGATGAGTAGTTGTGAGCATCTGGATGTGTAGTTGTGAGCATCTGGATGTGGGTGCTGAGAACCTAACTCAGGTCCTCTAGAAGAGCAGGAAGTGCTCTTATCCACTGAGCCATCTCTCCTGACCCAGGAAGTCGTCACACTACATTTCCAGGGGAATGTTATGCCTATTTCTGTTATATAAATAGATAAATAAATATTAACAATCATAACCAAATGCAGGGATTGTTAGTTCTTCTAAAGCTTACTCATTCCTACTTTCCCCACGTGGCTTATAGGCAGCTGCTACAATATTTTTTATCTTTCCTCGACCCCTTGTTTGTTGTCCTAACTTTTCTTTTACCCCTAAACTAGGTCTATAAAAACATCACCCACCTGCCATTTCCGTGTTGGATACTAAAACCCACAGTTCACTGGGTGGTACTGTGCCCAGGCATCAGCTGTGCCTTCTCGGGGTTATTAGTTATCCCTCAAGGCTCTGTACAGTGGCACCCTACACAGTCCTCAGGCACCCTGAGACAGGCAGGCAGGAAGAGTCCTAAAACTCTGAAGACCGTCAAGTCCTTGCCTCTGGTTCCAAAGAACTAAGTCCACTTGAAAACCAGAGGCAGCACCCTGTGTCATAGCCAATCTTGGGAGAGTGCCTGTGGTCTTTTGATCTCTGCTCCCAGAAAAAGAGGCCATAAGGCTGAAGTGCAAAGTGTTCAGGGTTAAAAATAAGTCCCAGGGGAAAGAGGAGGGTTTGAGCTGGAACCCCCAGCCCCTCCCCACCAAGTTTCATAACCTGAAAAGAGAGGTTATTGTCCTGTGTTCAGTTTATGCTTTGCCCTACTCAGAACCTCAGAAGCATTTATTAAATACCACTTGACAAACATGAAGCACTGTGAGTGCAGTATTTCAGACACCGTGCGCGGAGGTGGAGGTCAAAGGCACCTCTTCCTTCGAGTTCCCCAGTGAGGAAATAGATGGTGTCTTACCAGACTGCTAAGGTTCATTTTATCAATACATAGGTGGGAAATGATCAGGACTTTCATCTTCTGTTTAATTGGAATTTCCTTTGAAAGAGAGTCAGGCCTGAGGTGTAGCTTAGCTGTACAGTGCTTTCCAAGCATGCACAAGTAAAGCTGTGAGTTTGGCCTCTAGCACCTCTTAGACAAATAAATGAATGACTAAACAAATAAAACAATTAAACATGAAACTGGCTTTCCTCAGATTTTTTTTTTTAATTAAAACACGAGCCACTGAGCTTTAAGCTATTGAAGATGCTTTGTGTTTTAATACTGGGTTTAACAAAGTTTTGATGCCTGTGTAGAGCTCTTTGCAAACTGGTGGCATAGGAGTGTGGCCAATATCCATGTTTCTTTTGGCAGAGCCAGTGTTTATTAAAAAGGGAAATGTGAATTCCTTTGTGCAGGGCGTTCACCTCTTCCTGTGTGCTATCCACACCACACCCAGTGTGCTGCATTCAACTGATTTGTGTGCTTTGCAGCCTCTGCTGAAGGGGTGTGTGTTGTTTTTAAAAACAAAATCCCAAACGTTTGATTTTACCAATAAAATGTCAGGAGCCAGATGCAAAGCTGAGAGAGAGACTTCTAGCTCAGAGAGGCAGAGAAAGCACTCAGCTGATCTTCCTACCCCGCCAGAGTCCCAGAAGGAAAAAGCCCTTCTTCTCCATGCTATCTTACAAAAACAAAAACAAAAACAAAAGCCTTTTCACACTGAAAGTCCACTGTTTGTCCTCCAGACCTCCTTTCACTCTCTGGGTTTTTTTCCTATGTTCACTTCCTATCAACTGGTTGCTTGCTCCTCCTCTTAACGTAGGGTTAACTTTATTTAATCCTGTTTACAGAACACTTTTGGATTAGAGGTGTATGCTAGGGCTGAGCTACATTACAACCACCTATTTACAATAAACAGAAAGTTCTTGGTTAAAGGTGTGTGTTAGGGCTGAGCCACACCACCATAAGAAACAGATTTTTCGAGTTCACAATGTTGGGGTGGGATCACAATGGGATCAAATATCCTACAACATACACATGTGTGTATGTGTGTTTGTGTGTCTGTGTGTGCACACACATGTGTCAGTCGTGCCTTTGTATAGGCATGTATGTGTGCATGCAATGTGTGTGTGTGTGTGTTTGTATGTCTGGGTGCTTGTAGGTATGTATGTGCAGGTGCATGTAGGTGTGTGTGTGTGTGCACACATAGGTGTGTGTGTGCTTGTAGATGTGTATGTGTAGGTGCATGTAGGTGTGTGTGTGCACATGTAGGTGTGTATGTGCTTGTAGTTGTGTATGTGTAGGTGCATGTAGATAAGTGTGTGCACATGTGGGGGGGATGTGCATACATGCTTGGCTTGTGGAAAGTAGAGGTCAATTTCTGGTTTAACTCCACAGGTACAGTCTGTTAGTGTCACAGCACCAATGTTACATGATTCTGCTATGAAACATATCTGGTATAAGGATGTTTATTTGGGGGAAGGGAAGGGGAGGGGAGTTAGGGCCTCCAAGAGCAGGGGTAGAGGTGGATGATTGGACTTGTAGACAGACAGACAGGCAGGCAGACAGACAGGCAGGCAGACAGACAGACAGACACAGAGCTGTGAGGGCAGAGGCGGATATAGAGAGAAAATGTAGGGACAGACAGAGAGGAAGAAAGACCAAGAGAAACAGAGAGAGCTGGAGTGGTGGGTGGGTTCTTTTGTCCCTGACACACCAGTAGCAAATGGTGGCAGGTGATGACGTAAGACATTGCTCAGACCCTGAAGGCAGCCTAGTGGGATCGCCTTTGAACTGACACAGTCCACCTCTTTTGTGTGTGTGTGAGTGTGTGAACTGTATGTGTGTGTGTGTTCTTGGGTGTGTATGTGCATATGTTGCACATGGGTGTCATTTCACACACGTATGTACACACACAGCATTCTCATTTCTGTTTCCTAATCTAAAGAGGACCTGGGAAGGCTTTAAAGTGACTGCTGATAAAAGAGAGTTGTGTCTAGGTGAAGAATTGTTCTGGGATAGATTGCTGTATAACCTTAGTCAACTTTTAGATTGTTGCTAGGAATGCAGCCCTCTGCTGAGTTATAAATGTAGTAATACCTTCTCAAGTACCAATGTTGCCACTGTCCACTAGCTGCTGAACCTCAAAACTACAGGAAGGTTAGTTGGGCATGAAAGCACATGCCTGTCTCAGGAGCTTTCTGGGGTCCCACTCAGGGTTCAATACTAAAGACACAGAGATGTCTGTCTAGTATAAGACTGTTGGCCTTTCTGCTGGGGCAGTCCCTCGGTTACCTAGCCTCTGCTTCCATCATTTCTTCTCTCTCCTCCATCCTGCCTCTCTGTCTTTCCCCTGCCCAGCCCCAGCCCCAGCTCTTTATTTATCAAAAGCCACCCTCTCTTCTCATACAAAAGAGCTATTACAGCCTGGCGTGGTGGCACACTCTTACAATCCCAGCACCCTGGGAGGCAGAAACAGGCTGATCTCTGGGAGTTTGGGGCTAACCTTGCCTAAAGAGCAAGTCTAGGGCAGCCAAGGCTACACACAAAAACCATCTTGAAAAACCAACCAACCAAACAAACAAACAAAAAACCCAACAAAACAAAAGAAAACATCCCCCAAACAACAACAACAACAATAGCTATTAGCATAGTAGGAGAGATCTGGCTTACTTATTCTGAGCCAATCAGCAGCAGGACTGCGCTGCAGAGTTTTGCCTTTGGGTGAGATTGGGTGCTATGTGGCCTTCCTCTTCCCTTTTCAACATGGTAATCTCAGAGAATCCTCTTTTGGGGCAGATGAGGGCGAGACAAACATTTACATATGCTGCCAGTACTGCCTTTGCCCGCACAGCCATTAATAATTGAGAACAGAGGGCACACCTTCAGAGGCAGTAAATACAATATGTGTGTGGGGTAGGTCACCCCAAAACAGGCCTGTAATCCTAGCACTTGGGAAACTGAGGCAGGAGGATTGCAAATTTGAGGCCAAATAGGGAGCAAGTCCCCTTATTTCAATAAACAAACTAAATCAACCAAGCAAGCAAGTGAACAAAGAAAAAAAGAACACAGAGAAATGTTAGTCAGTTAGTTACTAACTAGTTCTAATAGTTAGTACAGGTGCATGAGAGTCCCAACTAGTAAAAAAGGACTAAAAGCAAATTTACACTTCCCTAGTTTCACCTTTTCCATGTTTATAATCTGCCCAACGTAAGACAGGGTCACACTATGTACACTTGCCTGTCCTGGACTTGCTACGTAGAGCAAACTGGCCTCAAACTCACGGAGACCCACCTGCCTCTTGAGTGCTGGGATTACAAGTGTGTGCCACCACACTTGGAAAGGAGTTAGTACTTCATTTGGGTAGCTGAGAGCTTGATCCACTTATCAGTGAGCTACCATAAGCATTTTGTAAACATTCTTTTATTTCCCCTCCCCCAGTAGCTCTGCCTGTCCTGGAACTAGCTCTGTAGATCAGGCTGGCCTCAAACAGAGAACCAGGTGCCTCTGCCTCCCGAGTGTTGATGTTAGAGATGTGTGCCACTACTGTTTGCTTGCCATAAACAT
The DNA here is from genome assembly GCF_964271855.1 of Acomys minous. Lineage (NCBI taxonomy): Eukaryota > Metazoa > Chordata > Mammalia > Rodentia > Muridae > Acomys > Acomys minous. Next base: position 102,623,028 of record NC_140492.1, on the reverse strand, counting down.
TCTTTTCTCCTCCTCCTCCTCCTCCTTCTCCTTCTCTTTCTTTTGTTGTTGTTGTTTTGTTTTTTGTTTTTCGAGACTGGGTTTCTCTGTGTAGCCTTGGCTGTCCTGGATTCACTTTGTAGACCAGGTTGGCCTCATCCATGTTTGGAAGCTTCCTTAAAGTAGGTGCAAACAGATGAAAAAGAAAGAAAGAAAGAAAGGAAAAAGAAAAAAGAAAAGACTCTAAACCCAGCCCAAAGAGTTAAGAACACAGTGACTGTAGGTACAGCAAACAGTTCTATTCCTTCAACTCGATGCTTTTTCTACTTCCTGTCATCTCTCTATCTTTCTTACAGACTTCCTTTCACTATGTTTTCCCCCAATGTTCACTCCCTGTCTACTGGTTGCTTGCTCTGCCTCGTAACCTAAGGTTAACATTATTTAATCCTGTTTACAGGATTAAGGGTGTGTTGCTAGGGCTGAGCCACACCACAACTAGAAATGAGCTTTTCCAGTACACAGTCTAAGGGTTCACAGTGTGATCAAATATCCTGCAACAAAAATTGGATTATCATAGGAGCTGTGTGCTCACATCAGACCCTTACAATATTGCATAAGAAGGTACAATTACCCTTCCACAGGGAGCTGGCCTCTTGTCCTTCTTTCTTGTTCATCTCTCAAAACTCAGGCTCGTGGTCTCCCTGGTACATAGTGATATCCACCCTGTTTTACCCAGAGCTGGGTTAGGAATCGAGTCATCTTCCCCTGTGCTCCGAATGCTTGTGTGTCCCCGCCCCCACCCTGCATCTTACAGGCTGAAATCCTGGCCTCTTGGGTGGTGATGATAGGAGGAGGAGCTTTGGGAGGAGGCTGGGACTCTGGTGGATGAGATTAGTACCTGACGTGATTTGGGCCCGCTCTTAGTGTCTCTCAAGGCTCCAACGTGGTTAGAATCTTGGTCCCAAAGGCAGCACTGCTGAGAGGCAGTGCCCTAGTGTGCCTCTTTAGGTCATGAGCCTGTGTCCCCGGAGGAATCAAGGGAGGCCAGACTTCCTGTTTGGCTGGGTGAGCTTTTCCACACACACAGGAAAAGGAGGCAGAGTTTTACATTATGGCCTCTGTGGCATTGGTTTTATTTTCCTCCTTTTTCATGTCTGAGGCTTCAACATACCCAGAGGGAACAGAAACAAATCTTTCCAGAACAAAGCAAGCCAAAGTAGCCTTTCTGGATGGATGTTGAAGGGAGGAAGGCTTGGGCCTGTTTGAGCCAAGCATCCTGCCTGATGGCTGTGTTGGGGAGGCTTGGGGAACGGATTCTTGGAAAAACAATGAATGACTAGGCCTTCTAACAGTGACCTTGAGTAAATCATTGGAAACTTTCTGAGCCTCTGTTTTCTCACATCAACGTTAATGGAGTTGAACCAGCGAAAAGATCCCCACTGGGATTTTAAATGCTATATATCTATTTTACTATTCAGTCTGAAAGAAGATCTACAAAAACAAACTGAGCAGGTCTAATAAGTGAATGCAAATACTCTATCTTAAATCAAACTCTATAGTCCCTAACATTTCTGAGAAACTTAATGGATTTTTCTCTCGTTATTTTATCTTAGTTTTTGGTTTCGAGACAGGGTTTCTCTGTGTTAGCCTTGGCTGTCCTGGACTCGCTTTGTAGACCAGGCTGGCCTCGAACTCACAGCGATCCGCCTACCTCTGCCTCCCAAGTGCTGGGGCTAAAGGCGTGCGCCACCACACTTGACTTATTTTATTATTTTGGTTGTAGTCATTGGTACTAACTCATAACTCAGCTTGTAACTTTAACTATATACCAAATATGATATAGCTCATAAATGATTAGAGGCTAATATAATAATATCATGAAGGTACTTTTAGTTAGTTGCAAAGAAAAAAAAATAGAGATAGCTTCGCCTCACCTGAAAATCCAGCTGGTCTGATATTTGATAGTCTCCTCCCTCAACCTCCAACATGCCAAGATTTCAGAACTGTGCCACCATTTCTGGCTTGAACTTTTTTAGTGGTTGGGATGGGGTCCATGTACCCCAGGTTAGGCTCAAACTCCTTGTATTCTTCAATACCTGATCCTCTGGCTTCTACTCCTAGGGCTATTGGTATGTGTTACACACGTGGTTTTAGCCTGAATATCTGATTTCTAAATTGTCATGTGGTCATGATGTCTGTCTGCCAGATATTTGTGTCTAGGGACAGTTTTAGGAGTGTGACCTTCCTAAAGCCCCGAAACACACTTTCCCAGAATTCCTAATGTCTGGGAGGTGTCAGGTCTTGACTTAGGAACAAGTAACCAAAGGCACAAAGTTGAGACCAAGTGAGAATCGAGGCGTGGAATGGAGTGAAAGGGAGGAGCCCGGTCGGGTGGGAGGACACAGTTTGTAGGAGTGGACTCACACCCAGCATCAGCAGCTATGTGCTTCTAAATAAACTCGAATAAATCCTCTTCTGGCTTAAGCTAGTTACAGTGAGGTCTGTTGCTGGCAACAGAGAATTGATGGATAGATGTATTTCTCAAGAACTCCCCTGTTCATCCAGGATCTAAACGTTTACTTTCTAAGCAAAACAAACAATCTTCTGGTTGTCTGACCTTACCTGAAAAACCTTTCTACTCCATAAAACACCAGGGAACACTTTAGCAAACAGTCTTTTTTTTTTTTTTTCATTCAACAAATCTTATGCTCAGATCTGAAAATGGTCCTGTACTTCATAAGGCGTAGTGGGGTCTCTGAGAGCCCAAATCGTTTTAGATCTGAGAAGGACATTGTGAGTTGCCGTGCCTCCCTAAATACAGACTCATCCTATGCTAGGTACACGTTTTACCCCATGGAGTCCTCCCTATGGCCACAGGAGTTTGCTCAGGTCTCATTCCTAAAGATGAGAAGTAAGCAGCTTGCCTGAGCTAGGGCTCTTATCAGAGGTACCTGGCTGCAGGTAGCAGAACCAAGGGGCAGAGGTGGTCTGTTCACTGCGGATACCCACTTGGAATCCTTAGCACCCTCATGGCAGGCATTCCTAGCCACTTAGAGAACCTCATTTATAGTCTTCCCGCTCTTCCCTCTGGGTGTAAAGCTAGATGCCAGTGGTCACAGTGAGACCGGGAAAGATGCCATACTCCTCTTGCTCTCTCTCTCTTTTTTTTAAATTTTAATTTTTTATTAATTTATTCATATTACATCTCAATGGTTATCCCATCCCTTGTATCCTCCCATTCCTCCCTCCCTCCCATTTTCCCCTTACTCCCCTCCCCTATGACTGTGACTGAGGAGGACTTCCTCCCCCTGTATATGCTCATAGGGTATCAAGTCTCTTCTTGGTAGCCTGTTTCGAAGGCTTCCTCTTGCTCTCTTAAAGACAGAAGAGTGAGCCCACAACTCAGACTCCAGCCTTCCCTCCATTTCCTTTGGTGAGGTTTGACAGGGGCCAGGTCTTTCAGAAGGACTGCTGGGGATGCTAAGCAACACCTGCTACCATCCCCTACTCCCCATCATGCAACTGCAAACCAGACCAACCAACCAACCAACGAACAAACAAAATCCTTCCATCGTCAAGCTCAGGGCTTGGTTGGGTGGCAGTGCACAAGGCCCAGGGGTTGATCCAAGAACTGAAATGAAGGAGAAGAGGAGGAAAGGGGTGGTGCAGGTGGGGAGAAAGAGTGTCATTTTAAAAATAGGTCCACTGTTCTGATTCTGAATGTCCGCTCTGGCCCATGGAGAGGGTAGAAAGCAGGACTGTGAGAGACCTGGGGTCATCACGATGTCTCCTTTTAAATATGAAATATCTACCACACAATATACATGGTATAAGATTTATTGTAGAAGAAGCATGGGGAGAGAAGGAAGAGGGGAGTGCCCCAGGAGGAGAGAGGAGAGAGAGAGAAAGAGAGAGAGAGAGAGAGAGAGAGAGAGAGAGAGAGAGAGAGAGAGAGAGAAAGAGGAGAGCAAGACAGGTGCAAGAGGGGAAGAGAGGAACAAGAGATGAGATGAGTTTGCCCATTTATATCCTGGGCAGGGGCACAGCTAACGGTAGGCAGGTAATGATGTCATAGGTTGCTAGGCAGACTAAGGGCAGTATACTAACGCTAACAGCCTCAAGCATATGTTAACTAGGACAGATGATGGGCAGATGGTAAGAGGAAGAAGCACTTCTAGGGAGGTGCGTGGGGCGGTTAAAGTCGTGCCCCTCCGGTGACAGCAGCGTGTACAGCTTCCAGCTTCTTTACCTGGGAAAAAGCCCGGTCGTCCTGGCTGTAGTGTCCTTCATCTCCCATTCAGAATGTGTAATTGTTTGGTAATAACTTGGCCCACGTTAGCTGTGTTAGCTTTTCTCTTTAAAGACTTGAAAAATGGTTCCTGGTGGCCGGAGGGCCCAGATCAGAGAAGGACTGCCATGTGACTAAAGCCCATTATCCACATGTATGAAACTGTGACCCTGGGACTCCTTGCTTTGAGGGATTAACATACTCTAATCAAATGTTATAAACATGTTACAAAGATACATCACAAGCCTACTCTTAGTCACTTTTTTTTTTCTGAGACAGAGTTTCTCTGTGTGGCCTTGACTATCCTGGACTTGCTTTGTAGACCAAGCTGTCCTCGAACTTGATCCGCCTGCCTCTGCCTCCCAAATGCTGGGATTAAAGGCATGGACCACCATACCTGGCTAAATACATTTTTAAAGAAAGATTTACTTATTCACTTTATGTTTTGTTAAAAATATCCGATGCACTTACTGTATATTATCAAAAAAATTTAAAAAAGAAGAAAATATTTTATGGTCAATATTAAAACAAAAAACAAAAAACAGAATAGTTCCCATCACCAGATGTGGTATTACCTGCCTGGAATCCCAGCACTTGGGAAGCTGAGACAGGAGCACTGATAGGAGTTGGGTCTAGCATGGTCTACATGCAACTTGGGGCTAGCATGGACTACATAGTGAGAGTTATTAAAAGACAAAACCAGAGAGGCAGGCAAATAAATAAACAGAAATGCTGAGAAGCTGGAGCTATGCCTCCAGTCAAGGAAAAACCTGTCACATAAGTACGAGGACCCGAGTTTGAATCCCAGCACACATACGAAAGCCTGGGACAGGGGCATGTGTCTGTAACCCCAGTGCTGGTGGCATGGGGAAGGGGCAGTGTGTGTGTGTGTGTGTGTGTGTGTGTGTGTGTGTGTGTGTGTGTGTGTGTGTATGTATGTGTGTGTGTATGTGTGTATACGTGTATATGTGTGTGTGTGTGTGTGTGTGTGTGTGTGTGTGTGTGTGTGTGTGGTGTGGAGACAGAGATATGGCTGAGGCTCACATATGGCCAGTCATTCTGATTGAATTGATGAGGCCCTGATTTGCAGGAGAAAAAGACATCAGACACTGATCTGTGCCTCATACAGGCATTGTCATTCACCCACAGGAATACATGCATGTGTCACATGCTAGTGCATGCACACACGTGCACAAAACCAGACAACCAAAGACACAAACAAATAAAAGGGTCGCCACATTTTAAGCCATATTTTAAGTAGTAATGTTGCATCTGTAGCGGAGCCTTTTTTTTTTTTTTTCTGCTTGTCCAGCCTGCCATTCCTGATGCTGTCTGCCCTGTCAACCAGCTGGTCAGGACCCTGCCTGACTCCAGTTTGAATACAGGACCCATTATGCTATACTGTTAAAAATAAGTTTCCATTTGCTGTAAGGGCTGAGTTACTGTTTTAAAGTCTGTTTCCTGGACCCTGACCTGCCTCAACCCATGACCTTGACTTTTGTTTTTTGTTTGTTTGTTTGTTTGTTTTTTGAGAACACCCTAACCTTCCCTAGTTACCCTCCCTAACTGCATGGTGAACTGTGGTTTTTTTGAGATTTTTCTGTACTTCCTTATTGCTTCTGTAAACCTACTTTGCAACTACTTATGATTTTACTTCTTAAAGGGTGCCCCAAAAATGGACTCAGGGCTGCTTTCTTTAACCTGAGTTAGTAGGCAGTTGATGGCTAGCTCTTGGGCATATCCCAATAAAAGCTAAGGTTAATTCAAAATTGTGGTAGTGGTCCTATTCTCACCCAGTGGTATTAACACAGTATCCTCAACTTTGGTGTCACTGAGCCACAGGATATGGTATTCGTCTGTCTTTTATGCCAAGGTCCTCTACCCGGCTCCCTGCAGTATCCAGATAACAGAGGCCAGAATTCTGTAGTCAGCAGACGTGTGTTCTTCTAAAAGTTCTCTCAGCATTTTCGTTATTGATTAAACAAAGTATGCGCCCGTCTTCAAGGCAGCTGACTGTACAGCCAAAACGCGTTGCCTAACTTTGCTTGTGATTTTGCATAAGGTGTCAGGCCATGGCTGTGCTCCGTGGCAAAGCAGGGATTGTTTTTCCAGCTGACCTTCACTCCTAGCTGGCTTCCAGCCCTAGATGCCCCTCAACTCTTCGATCCTTTCACTGCCAGCTATTTGCTGGTTTGCATTTGTGACTCTGCTCCCAGCAGGGTTTATCAGAAGGCCATCTGCTCTTCTTGATAACTCTCTAGGACAGCAAATATCTACTGTGGAACTGGAAAGAGCTGGTTCAAACCAGCTTTTCTTAGTTTCACTGGTCAACAGTCTTGCAAGGGGTGAGGGTACCTCTTTTTTGGTTTCTTCCTACCAAATCAGAATCTGTGGAAATCTGGCCTAAAAAAAAAAAAAACCCTCACCTTATATGCTAAAATATTGAAGGTAAATTATAAATGGCAATTTAACATTTAGTATGTTTTTTAATTTTTTTCTCCACAAAGTTAAGAATTAACTGCATCACTGTAATTAGTTTTAATTCCTTATTACCTTATTATCTGGTTAATGTTCTAATTCTCCTAGTTGTTCCACAGGACCTAGGTTTGCTAAGGAGGCATCATCTCCCAAGCAGGTGCCCATCTGAGACCACACAGTGTATCAGGTCATTATAGAATCTCTGGGGGGGGTTATGTTTAATATAAGAAAGTGATAAGATGCCAAATAATAAGATATAAGGCAATAAGATAATAAGAGAATAAGATGCCAGGCGATAAATATGATATTAAATGAATTTATTAAATGATCATGGGGGAGAAGGAAAGAGGGAGGGGTACCCCAGAGAGAGAAAAAGAGGGATGGAGACAGAGGAAGAGAGAGAGAGAAAGAGGAAGAGAGGGAGGGGCAAGGTAGACTGTCCTTTAATATACTGGGTAGGGCTACTCCCTCATGGCAGTTAGGCAATGACATCACAGGTAGGCAGACTGAAGCAGAATTCTAACATTAGGTGATAAGATAATAAGATGCCAGATATTATATTATATAAGGTTTATTAAATGAGCATGGGGGAGAAGGAAATGGGGGAGGGGTACCCGAGAAAGAGAGAGAGAGAGAGAGAGAGAGAGAGAGAGAGAGAGAGAGAGGAAGATGGAGGAAGAGAGGGGAAGGTAAGAGAGGGAGGGGCAAGGTAGGTCTGTCCTTTAATATACTAGGCAGGGCCACGCCCTCATGGCAGTTAGGCAATGACATCACAGGTAGGCAGACTGAAGCAGAATTCTAACAGGGGGTGCTCAGCTCTTACCAGATGGCATAGGACCTCCCTGTAGCCCTCAAATCTCCTCTAATTCACTCTAATAACAAACACGGTGCACAAGGTGTGTCCATAATCACTACACTCCACTGTTAATAATGCAGCCACCGCACAGGTTAAATACAGGTGCAACCCCTGCTCAGGCCCTTGAGTACTTTCAGTGTGAGGCTGCTTGCATCCATGGGTATGGGACCTCACAGCACGTAGGCCTGACTCTTTATAGATGAACACTCTCATGGTACTCCCATGGGAAGGAAAGCAGCCGCCCTGGAAACAAGACTTACCTGGTTGCTTCCTTGGGTGGTATGTGTATCTTGCTCCTATACTGCCCTCTGAATGTCTCCTTTAAAACTCATGCTGAGACAGTCTCCAAAGTCTTACGTAATGCACTCAGAGGGACAGCCTTTGAGATGTGCTCCCCTGAATGTTGGAGGTCATGAAGGTGGGCCACTCAATATAGTATTAGTGGGTTTCATAGAAGACAACTATCAACTAACATACAAGCTCTACATCACATCTAATGTCCTTCACCATGCTGTGACACTGTAAGATGGCTGTCACCATTCATGGGCACTGTGCTCCGTGGCTTCCTAACCTCTGGGACATTTATTCTTTAGAAATAGCCAGTCATAGTAATCAGTTATAGCAGTGGAAAATGGGCACAAACTTTCTATGTTCTCTCAGCTGACTTCATTGGATTTCACTCTGGCATTCTTGGCTGCTATACATCCCTGGTGGTGTGGACTTCCTGTCCTGTGCTGTTACAGGGACTCGTGGTATCTGGCCACCGACCTCACAACCAGAAACTTTATATAACCTGTCAAGCTGATACATTTCCTGGAAAAGGTAATGCCCATCCACATAACAAATTCAGACTAAATATAGTTGGGTGAAAAGGGGACCTTGTCTGGCATTAGACTTTCAGTTACCAAACATTTGTCCAAGGAAGGGAAATGTACCTTCCAAGAATGGTCTATACTCACACACAGGTGCAGGCATCACCTAACACATCTGGGAATGTCCTTCTATTTCACAGCATGCTGATCTAACATGTCTACCCCCCCCCCTCTCTCTCTCTCTCTCTCTCTCTCTCTCTCTCTGTCTCTCTGTCTCTCTCTCTCTCTCTGTCTCTCTCTCTCTCTCTCTCTTTCTGTGTGTATGTGTGTGTGTGTTGTATGCACACAAGTGCATACCACATGTGTGATCAGATCTATTTGCTGTAGTAGGTTCTTTCTTTCTACCATATGGGTTCTAGAGATCAAACTCAGGTCATCAGGCTTGGTGGCAAGTACCTTCACCTGGTCAGCCATCTCTCCAACTTTAATGTGTCCCTTTCAATGACTTTATACTTTAAAATATGTAAATGTTTGAGAATTCACTAACTTATATGCTATTGTTGGATATTTAGGTGGTTTCCAGACATGCATCTTTGGATATATATTAAAATACTGGTTGCATCCTAGTAAGGAAATTGTTCATACAAGGATGTATAACTTGAAACTTTGGTCATTGTGGGCAAATTGTTTTCCAAATAGTTTATGCTGTTTTACATTTCTATATAGTGTTTGTGCACAGGAGTGTCGGCCCCCTGCATCCTCATCATTGTAAAGAATCATCAACTTCTTGGTCTTGTCAACACACATGGGAAAAAAGACATCTCATCTTTGCTTATCTTTTCCTGTGCTTAGTGGATTGAGGTCATCTATTCTCTAATTTGTAAATTCAGCAAAGTCCCCGTTAGTCTGTTAAACACATGCGGATCTTTTTGGCAGGATGTCAGCACTTGGATTCTTTTATCTATGTGCATATTATTTATCACCTGCTGTCTTGCTGGCTCCAGAACAACATAAAGTGAGTCTTTTCCACACTTCCAAGGAGGGTCTGTTTGAGGAAAAGATGAGCTCACGTTTCCATTGCTTTTGATGGTTTATCCATAGAAGTAACACATCAAAAGTTTGTTTGTTTTTAGAAAGTCTTTAATGGAAAAGAGAAAACCTTTAACAGTTCTGGGCATGGAGGGTCAGGTCATGTGGGATACAAATGAAGAGCTGATCCCCAGGAGTCACTCAAAGGGAGAGAGCCTGCTCCCCGGGAAGGGAAGTCATGTTGGGCTGCACAGGTTCTGTTAGGGACTGTGTGTGCCTCCACAGAAATGGCCTGTGTGCTGCATCAGTGGTTGCAGATCCAGTGCCCAGCCTGGCACAGCATCTCTTGCCTGTGTGTCGTGCTTCCACAAATATCTAGCTAACAGTGTCCTGTGCTGTTCCTGGAGCAGTGAACATGGAGAAGGGGCGATGATTCTACTAGCGCTGATCTAAGAGCTTTGCCTGGGCTCCGGCTAATATCCGCTTATAAAGCCCAATAAAACTGGGGGTCCTGATATTGTTGCACCTCTCCTGTAATGAGTGCATGAGTGGAAGAAAGGTTGGCCTCAAGTACCTCAAGATTTGTGGAAGAGTGCTTGCATTCTCCATTTATCTTTCCCTCTGCTTAGACTAAGAGGACGTGTGTGTATTCATACACATTTAAACATTTTTGTGTAACAATTTTTTCTTTTATGGCTTTTTCTTCATGGAATTTTGGTCAAAACTTAGATCAATCTTAAATTGAGAGAAAGAAAAAAATACATTACATTAATTTCTATATGTGTGTGCATGTGGACATGAGAGAGAGAGAGAGAGAGAGAGAGAGAGAGAGAGAGAGAGAGAGGAGAGAGAATGCATATGTAAGGTGGTTGACCAGTTGTCCCCATTTTTAACTACTCCAATTTCCCCTTGCTGATTTTAAATGCTCCTTTATGCATATTGATTTCTCCTACTGCTTTTTTTTTTAAAAAAACACAGATAGCCTGTGTACTTTCTATTTCATTTTATTCTTTTTATTATTATTTTTAAGTATATGCATATTTTATGGGCATGCGGGCCTATGTACCACTTGCATGCCCTGTGCTCAAAGAGGCCTGAAGAGGGCATCAGATGGGTTGGAAACAGAGTCACAAATGGTTATGAACTTCCATGCGGGTGCCAGGAATTGAATCTAAGTTCCTCTGGAAGAGCAACAAGCACTCTTAACTACTGAGCCATCTCCTCAGGCCCATGCCCCATGGTTTATTTACTCAGTGATTGTTTGGCAATGCCACACTTTCCTTACCACCCTTTTTTCTTCTTCTGATTTTACCTTGATCTCTGCAGTCTTGTTTCATATGAACATGAGAGTTTGCTTGCCTCTTTCTCCTCAGTGCTGGTGATCTTTTTCCTTGGGGTCTTATGACAGTTGTTAATTGGTTCAGAGTATCTCACCACCTTTCTTTGAGCAGGTGCATGTGTTTGTTGAAGTCTTATTCATTATCCCACAGCAGCACATCTACAGTCTCCTTCTGCAGTCTTTATGTACCTCATGCTAATTTTCTTCCTAGATAATTATTCTGCTGATTGTGGAATGACTATTTTCTATTATACTTTCAAAAGAGTTGTCAAATATAAAGAGAAGAGCTTTTGTATGTAGAAATTTAATCCTATTACTGGACTCTCTTATGGCCTTTTGGAATAGTCTTTCTGTACAACCATTCCTTCTACCTGAACAATGCTTTTATCTTTGCTTTTCTGGTATTTTAAATTACGAGTTGTCTAGTATTGTGAGAACAAGGTGAATAAGACAGGAAATGCTATGATGAATTCCAGGCTGTGTTTAGAAGGATTTGTTGGTTTTTTTTAAAATAGAGCTGAAATACTTTCCCCTAATATGTTCTATTGTTATTTAAACTGTGATCCAATTACTATGTAAGCCTTTCAGTCTTTCCACATAGAAAATCAATCCTTTAAAAAATGTTTGCAGCCATGTATGCTCACACATATCTGTAATCTCGGCAAGTCGAAGCAGAAGAATCCGCAGTTCAAGGTTGGCCTGGACTACACCGTGAGACTATACCTCAAAACATTTGTTTTTTATTTAATTTGTGGCTTGGAGGTGTAGCTCAGTGATAGAGTACCTGCTTAGCATGTGCAAAGCCATGTGATCAATCCTGAGGACCAAGATAACTGAGCTCTAACTGTATCTGCTTATCTCTTGGGAGCCTTACCAACTTTAGTGTCACCAACATCTTAGGCAAGGCCACTGAAACTCTACACCCAAAGTGAGACTTGCATGTTTAACTACGTGAGGTGACTTTTGTCCTGTCGATAATGTTCCAGCTGCCCATTATCAAAACAAAACAGCACACACAAACTAGCTTATCCAACAGTCTTCTTGACCCAATTCTCAGCGGCAGTGCCCTGTTTCATTTGGGGAGCGCTGGCTGGCTCAGGTCCGTCTTCCTTGCTACCCCTCATCTTGTCTTGTTACCTCCGAACATCTTTGTGCGCTCCATTTTCTTACTCCTGTCCCTGTTCACATCCTTTAAGCCATGGCATCCCCGGGATGCTCACATTCTGAATAATACACTTGACATTTTTTTTGCAGCTGTTACAACTGTCAACCTGGAAAGCGGGTGAGTGGCTTCACAAGGTCTAAGTGAGCTATTCTGAGTTTCCTTTTTTTATTGCTTATGCATCAAGATTTAAAAACACATCTTTACCATCTACCATATGCCAGTTTTTTTTTTTAAGACTTGTTACACTGTTTCTAGTACCGAATGCCACAGAACTAAATAAAGGGCTGTGTAGACCCAGAAGGGGCTGCCCTTGCCAGTGTAGCCTTTCCACTCCCACTCCTCTCGCTGTGCCAATACACTTCCCTCTTCACATGACCTTAACCTAGTCATCATGTCCGTCTTGGAGTGCAGGCTGAGTCTCAGGCACTAACAGCATACCGAGGGTTTGATTCACATTGAGCCAGCATAAGGACAAGGGAACTACAAACCTGCACACACACACACACACACACACACACACTGCAATGCATAATGAGCGATGCCTGTCTAGCAAATGCCAGGTGCTGCTTGAAGTAACTTATTATCTTACTCAATCCTTACAACATCTCAGTGAGGATACTTCTGTGGTTCCCTTCATTTCACAGAAGAGAATATTGACAGAAAAGCTAAGTGACTGTCACACACAGATGGCACATGGCCAGTGAGGTCTCCAAACTTTGTTGTTGTTTGGAGTAAATGAAAAGGAGGTCTAGAAAGCCCAACAGCTATCTTTTAAAAATACATATATTTATTTATTTATTATGTGTATGAGCCTGAGTGAGTCTTTGTGCGCCACATGTGTGCAAGAGCCTACAGAGGCAAGAGGACAGCATGAGATCCCCCTGGAACTGGATTAAGAGGCAGTTGTGAGCCACCATGTAGGTACTGGGAACCGACCCTAGGTCCTCTGCCAGAGTAGCTCATGCTTTTAACCACTGAGCCATCTCTCCAGCCACACGGAGAGTTACTGACAGCAGCTTGTTCTGTGGATTCTCAGTCCTAATCTTTGGACCAAGTGAAGGTTGTAGTGAGCAGATTTCTGGCTACTGTGGAGTCACTTTCTAAGAATGAGCCGCATCATAAAAAGAAGTACAATGTGGTGGCGCACGCCTTTAATCCCAGCGCTCGGGAGGCAGAGGCAGGCGGATCTCCTTGAGTTCGAGGCCAGCCTAGTCTACAAAGTGAGTCCAGGACAGCCAAGGCTACACAGAGAAACCCTGTCTCGAAAAACAAAAAACAAAACAAAAACCAAAACAAAACAAAAAAACGTACAAACAAACAAAAAAAGAAGTACCCGGTCTTTAGATGTGAGGTACCAGGAAGCGCCACCGAAGAATAAGTCCTGGTTCAGAGGCTTGCAGGGGACTCCAAGGGCCTTGATGTGATTGTACAGAATTCACTCTCTAACTGCATCAGGTGGCATTCCGCTAAGTGGTAATGGTGAACGAACCCCCCGGATGGTATCGTTACAGAAACAACCACACCAGGACTCAAGGATTGATTCAATCCAGGAAGTTGACCGTCGGTAGTTTATAATCTAGCTCTGTGTGATTATAAATGTGCACTTACAAACTCTGGGACCTGAAAGCAAAAACATCATCTTTGAAAGCAAAGCATCGCGTTTATTCAATAACCCTGCCGTCACTCGCAATGGCTTGGCATCTCCTCTTCTGAGAGACTGTGCTTGTAGCTACACTAGAAATCACGGGAGCAAAGCAGACCGACTGACTGCTAGTTCAGAGCACTGCTCCCTGTTCCTTAAGCACCTAGCTTAGACACCTGAATTATTCACCAAGGTTGCTCTGTGCTGACTTTCTGGTTGGCTCTCAGGGTGTTGGGGCGTGGTCCAGGTGCCTCAACATCTCCACTGCATCTGAGTGGGCATGCTTAGGAGGGATGTGCCGCTCAAACGGAAGGGAAGGCAGCTCCTCAACGCTCAGCAGCTGGAAGAACAGGGTAGGCTAAGGACAGCAACGAGGTCGGTTCCAGACGGGGCTTGCTGTGGTTTCTCGCTTCGGAGTTTTCTTTCGCTGCTTCTTACGCGTCTGGCTTTGATAGGGAAGGACAGAAAGGTCTTCCTGAAGCTGGCAGCAGGCTCTCCCAGTATTCCCGACTAGCCCTGGGTTTGGAAAATATGCGCCATTAAGTAAAAGATACAAACTCATTTTATTGAAATAATTTTTGCCAAGTTGTGTGAGTGCGTGCGTGCATGCGTGCGTGCGTGCGTGTTAGGGAAGGAAAGGAAGGAAAGGAGAGATGCCATACTAAAATAGAACTTTTGCTTCAACATATAGTTAGAAGAGCTCTGTATTTTTATGCCTATAGTTTTTTCACAGTTGTACCGGTCGTACATATCTGTATATTTGTATGTATACATGCTCGCGAGCACACACTCCAAGGTCAGCGGTCTCCCTCAATTGTCCTGTATTTTATTTTTTGAGACAAGGGGTTCCCCCCCCCCCTTGTTTTTGTAAAATATGAAGCTTGTGAATTTAGCTAATTTCTCTGGCCAGTGAGCTCCAAGGATCCACCGGTCTCCCTGGCACCAAGATTGCAGGTGTGCACTGCTCTGCTTATCTTTTTATTTGGTTCTTCGGATCTGAACTCCAGCCCTCACTCCCTTCATGGCAAGTCAGTTACTGACTGAGCCATCTCCCCAGGCCCATTTCACTGTTTGTTTGTTTGTTTGTTTTTGCTTTGGTTTTTGGTTTTGTTTTGTTTTGTTTTTCAAGACATGGTTTCTCTGTGTAGCCTTGGCTGTCCTAGAGCTTCCTTTGTAGACCAGGGTGGCCTCGAACTCACAGAGATCCACCTGCCTCTGCCTCCCGAGCGCTGGGATTAAAGGTGTGCACCACCATACCAGGCTCACATTTAATACATTTTTATGAGTTACACTTGTGAAAACCATCCTCTCTGACAGACACCCATAGAAAGGGCTGGCAATGATTTTTTTTCTTTCTTTTCTTTTCTTTTGAGACAAGGTTTCTCTGTGTAGCCTTGCCTAGCCTGGACTCAAACTCGCAGAGATCCTCCTGCCTCTGCCTCCCCAAGCGCACCACCATGTCCAGATAGCAATGATTTCTTGCCTTCAACTCTCACCATGATGGACAAAAAAGATATATTTACTCCATCACATCGTCGAATATGCAGGAGACCATGAGAAGGTGCCTCAACTCACAACCAGTTTCTAGCAAATGTAAAGGAGCTGACATTGTACTGATAGACATGGAAAGAGAGTACGCACAGATACGCAGTGAGCCAAAGCAGCACGAAGCTCACCGTGCCCTGAACATCGTTAATAATAAAGTGATAGTCACGTGGAGTATAACTTAGAATCTGGAAGAACCTGGAGAAAACGAAGGCCTGTGAACTTTCTTTCAACAATGAAACAGGAAATCATTTAGAACTTCCTAGAAAGCCGTGTTACACAAGGACAAAGAATGTCGGTCCAATCAGGAAGCAAATTCACATCTGGCAAGAATTTGGACGAGTGACGAAATATAAGAGAGGAGAATCCACCAGGCCATGAAGCCAGGAACTTTCCCCGTCAAGGGGCCCGTCAAGGTTTGCAAAGTGAGACTGTCGCTTGTGCGACAGCTGTAATAATACTGTAGATGCCGTTCTCTGGCTTTATGGCGTTAGAGACCTATAGATAAAGCCTGGAAGACTTAATTGTGATTACAGAATCGGACATAGCTGTTAAAAAAAAAAGCGTTTGATAGTGTAACTTGGAGCAGCCGAAGAATGGGCTCAGGGGAACCAGTCAGAAAGCGCCTGCTGTGCATGCATGCGGACCCGAGTTCAAGCCTCAGCACCTACATAAAAATCTAGGTGCGGTGGTGTGTGCCTGTAATCCCAGTACAGGGCAGGCAGAGACAGGCATGGCTCACTGGCCGGCTGGGGAACTACAGGTCCTAGTGAGAAACCCTGTCTCAAAAAACCATGGTGCATGGCCCCTGAGGAAGAACCACACCTCAGGCTGTTCTGTGGTTCCACAATCAGCAGACACACACACACACACACACACACACACACACACACACACACACCTAAGGGGTTTGAATATTTTTACCACAAAGAAATGATAATCATTGGAGGAGGAATGAGTTTATCCTGATTTGAACGTTTTTCTTTTTTCTTTTCTTTTTTTGGTTTTTCGATATCAGCTTTCTCAGGGTAGCCTTGGCTGTCCTGGACTCGCTTTGTAGACCAGGCTGGCCTCGAACTCACAGCAATCTGCCTGCCTCTGCCTCCCGAGTGCTGGGATTAAAGGCATGCGCCACCACGCCTGGCTCAACTTGAACAATTTTCAATGTGTATATCATGTGGTGCCCATAAATATGTGTACTTTTTTTTAATCCATTAAGAATGTATTTTGGGGCCTGGAGAGATGGCTCAGAGGTTAAGTGCACTGGCTGCTCTTCCAAAGGTCCTGAGTTCAACTCCCAGCAACCACATGGTGGCTCACAACCATCTATATTGAGAAGTGGTGCCTCTTCTGGCCTGCAGATGTACATGCAGGCAGAGCACTGTATACATAATAAGTAAATAAATAATTCTTAAAAGAATGTATTTTGACACCTAATCAATATGATCACAAGAGTGGGTCTTTGGGGGCGGAGCAATTAAGTTACAAGGGTGGAGCCCTAGTGAATGGGATTAGCGCCTTTATGAAAGAGGCTCCACAGAGCTTGCTTTGACTCTTCTATTAAGAGAGCCCTCAGCAAAGAGTTATTATCTTTGAGAAAGCAGGCCTTCATCAAATACTGCATCTACTGGCAGCATGGTTTTGGACTTCAGAACTCTATGAGAAACAAATTTCTGGGGCAGCAGGGCAGGGGCGGGGGAGGTTGGTTTGTTTGTTTTGAGCTAGGGTCTCATTTTGTAGCTGTGGCTGGTTTGAAGCTTACTGTATAGAGACCAGGCTGGCCTTGTGCTCACAGAGACCCTGCACGCCTTTGTTTCATGAGTGCTTTGATTAAAGGTCCAGGCCACCACTCACCCCTACTCCTGGCCCCAAATTTCTGCTGTTTATAAGACACCAAAGTGATGGTATAATCTGTTACATCAGTCTGCGCAGACCAAGTCTCCCCTGGGAGTTGGGTGGGGCAGCTTGCTTTTGTTCTGTGCACCTGTGCACTGCTTGCTGTTTGCAGGAGTACATACAATGAGGTTAAAGGGGAATTATGAATGGAACTCAAAAGCGACCCCACCTGGCTCTGACCCAGGGTTTGGTGTGCATGTTCAAACCACTTCCCCAGCTGCCATGTTTTTCTGAAGCCGGTGGCAGGAACCCCCTTTCTGGGGCCAGCTCCTCTGCAATCGCCCTGACGTGGTAGGGCTCAAATCCGCAGCAGCCGCCGATGTACCTGACCCCCAGGTTGTAGGCCTCTCTGGCGTATTTTTGAATATCCCATCTGGTCGCAACTCTGGGTTCCAGGCCTGCAATACAATGGTTTTGACGTTTCCGTTACCATGTCTGTCGTTTGAATGGGAGATGTCCCCATAGCCTCATGTGTTTGAACACTTGGTCCCTAGCTGTGGACTATTTGGAAGTGTTGTGAAACCATCAGAGGTAAAGCCTTGCTGGGGGAAGTGGGTCACCAGAGGCGGGCCTTGAGGCTTGACAGGCACCTCCCCCAACCCCCGGCTTCCTGTCTTTATCCAGTTTCCTGACTGTGGATGTGACATGGCCAGCCACATCACGCTCCACTCCCTCTCACCATAAAGGATTTCATCCCCTCTGAGTCAGAGCCAGAAGAAATCTTTCCTCTCCCAAGTTGCTTCAAGTCTGGTATTTGGTGAAAGCAACCAGAGAAGCAACCGCTGTAGCCTTGGCCATCCTGGACTCACTTTGTAGACCAGGCTGGCCTCACACTCACAGAGATCTGCCTGCCTCTGCCTCCCAAGTGCTGGGATTAAAGGCATGTGCTACCACTGCACAGCTGCAGCTCCATTTTCAAATGACAGATACTTAGCTGGGCTTTTCCTCTCCCTCACCCCTACTCCAGTTTAAAAAAACTAATATAAATGCTAGAAATATTATGCACTTTAAAGGTAGTTTCTGTCTGGTTAACACTGAAAGTTTTTTCCTTACGTGGCCTTATATTATTAAACTCTATCAATTAAGTCATAGTAAGAAGCATAAAGGAACCAGGCACACACCTATAATCCCAACACTTGGGAGGCAGAGGCAGGTGGAACTTTGTGAGTTTGAGGCCAGCCTGGTTTACAGAGTGAGTTCCAGAACAGCCAAAGCTATATAGAGAAACCCTGTCGAGAAGAAGAAGAAGAAGAAGAAGAAGAAGAAGAAGAAGAAGAAGAAGAAGAAGAAGAAGAAGAAGAAGGGGAGGAGGGAGGAGGAGGAGGAAGAGGAGGATAAGGAAGAGGAGAGAAAAGAAATGTAAGGACTTTATATACACTTGAGCTTACAAAAGGGATATTCCGGGAGGTCCACAAACCCTCCCTTGCCACAGTCAGGTGTGTGGAAGCCTAGGCACTGCACCATCAGGTGAGCTTGCAGGCCCGAATCCCTGAGGCCTTCCTTCATGAGCCTCATGGTCTGTAAGCTGGTCCAGGGTCCAAACCGGCAGTTGACTCCAATGATGTCTGCCCCTGTGCAAGGTGATAAAGAACCATTACAACTTAGGGTGTATTCATTTGTTCGTTCTTTTCATAACAGTTAGAAGCTGAGCTGGTTATGGTGTGTGCCTGTAATTGCAGCATCACAGAGCAAGGCGGTCACAAATTCAACATTGGCCTAGGCTGCATTGATTAGAAATGATTGGACTTCATTTCAAATAAATCAATCAATCATCAATTAATCAATCAACCTGAGATACTAGCTTAGAGATTCGCTATAGACAAAAAATTTTCCTTCTTGTTCTTTTATTTCTCTGACAATATTAAGCAGATTTGCTGCATTTCATAAGCGGCCACTACATTGCCCGTCTTGCCATTGGTCACTTTACCTGCCTGTGCCAGTTTCACTGCACATTTTCCAGGTGTCACGCCATGCATGTCCCCCTCTGGGCCAATGCACATGGTCACAGCCGCAGGTTTCCCCACTTCTCTCAAGACCTCCACAGCCCACACAGCTTCTTCTAGATCCTCAAAATACTAGGAGATATAGCACTTTTAAAAATTGGGCTCAAAGTAGACTCTTGAGGGGTAAAGCACAAATGCTGTAAAACTGTTATGAAAGTTACCAAATAGACAGTATGTGATACAGCTTGCTGAGGAATGTAACAGATTATGCAAAGAATAACCTTCTGAGTAAACATTTGAATTTCTTCAATCAGAATATTCAGAGTTTTCTTTGGCGATCAGTATTTGGTGACCTAGTGACTGTTAGTAAAACAAAAATCATACTATTTAAAGGTTTTTAAAAAAAACAGTTCTATATTTAAAATAAAAAATTTAAGGGAACATTTTTGTCACTAGAAGCCCAATGTGCTGTCCCTTGCACCACAGATCACCGAGGAATAAACATTTTACTTATTGATTTGAGGATCGTCTTGAGGATCATCTTTTATGAAACTGAGGTTAGCTCTGAAAAACATATTTTATTGTGCACTATACTGCACAGTGTTTTTACATAATTTCTGGTTTATGCACCCTAAGCATTCCATAAAGCAGGAAGGGGAAAGTGGGAAGATGTTCCCAGAAAGTTAAACTGAGGCACAGAGCATGAAACAGAGCTCCTGGGTGTCCTTGTTTGTGCCTGGTGGCTAGAGCTATTTGTCAGCCGTGGGGTGCTTCCTGGGAAGCCCCATCAGCGCCACCGTTAAAAGGATGACCTAAGGAAACTGGACAAGAGACAGCAGCAATCTCCCCATTTCTTCTTTCTTTACTCCTTTTTCTGTTTTTGTTTTACTGTCTCTTTTGCCCAATCTCAGACCCAGAACAGAGCCAGGCGACCTAGAGCCAGCTGGCTGAAGACTGACCCTCCAAAGCCATGAGACCAAGTGATTTTATTTCCTTCTCTTACGTTGATTTTCCTCAGGCATATGTCTCAGCAACAACAATAACGACAAAAACCTGACTTGATGTATCTATCCTTTCTTTAAAATGCCACTCACATGTGGTAGCCTGAGGAGAAGCAGAGAGGCAGCGAGGAAGGCCAGAATGGAGAAGGCAGTCGTTACCCGGTGCTGAGTCTCTTTGGTGAGTCCCTGGGTGAACCTGAGCAGCCATCTGCCTGCCATAGAGTTAGCTTCCCCATCGTCCCCACCTCCAACATGGTCCAGCCTGGCCTCTCCTGTGGCAGGTGGTAATTCCTAAACCACTGCCTTCTTTTTCTCATCTCAGGTTATATGGTCCCCCGAATCAGTTACTACAACCACTTAAAGCTCAGAAGGCAAACCCCACAGTGAGTCATGCATGCTGTAGGTCCATCCCCTGCCTCACAGAGAACCCAGTGTGCAGACGGCATGGACTGCAGTGTGTTAGCCTAGACCCCTGACCATCCACACGGAGGAAATGAGGGTGTGGTTCCTCTACGGCCAGCCTTACCTCTGCAATCAGGAAGTCCACGTTTTTCCTGGCAAAGACTTGTAGCTGTAGTCGAAAAAGGTTTTTGATTCTAGTCTCGTCCTTGTGGTGTTTGTCCAGTGATGTCTGGCAGATGCTCCCTGCCACCAGAGCATCCCCTCCATCGGCCACCTCCCTGGCCAGGTCACAGGCAGCTGCATTCACGTCTTCCCACTGAGAGCAAGAGCAGAAACATGAGCTTGTGTTGTAGCTGTAAAGTAAAACAAGTCACAGAGGAAGCAGTGGGCAAGTCAGTCCTGCAGACTGCAATTCAGGAGGAACTGGGCAGAACCTCCTCTGTCACCAGTGACTTGTGTGTGTGTGTGTGTGTGTGTGTGTGTGTGTGTGTGTATGCATGTGTGTATGCATGCATGTGCACAGCGTGTGCAAGTGTATGTATATATGTGAGTATGGTATGTGCATGCGTGCGTGCACATGCATATATGTGTGCGTGTGTTTATATGCATGTGTGTGCATGCCTGTGTGTGTATTCATGTGTATGTGAATGTGTGTGTGTGTCTCGGGTAACATGTACTTGTAGAGGCCAGAAGTCAACTCCAGGTGTCTTCTTCAATTCCTCTCCATGTTAGTTTTTGAGACAGGGTCTCTCACTGAGTCTGGAACTTGTGGATTTTGCTAGATTGGCTGGCCAAGGGTTCCAAGGATCTGCCTACCTCTGTCCACCCCCAGCCCTGGTGCTGGGGGTCAGAGATAGATGTGCATTAAACACAACTTTTTTTTACATAGGCTTTTACATAGGGTCTGGGGGCTCAAACTCAGTCTTTGTGCTTATATAGCAAATACTTTCTTGACTGAACTATCGCCTCAGCCTCCTCACTAGTGATTTTGTATTTCCATTATTGTTATTATCCACACTGGATTTTTAAACACAGATTTAGACTAATTATGAGGTATAGTCTTGTTCTTGTTCTTCTTCTTCTTTTGATGATGATGATGATGTGTATGGGTATGGGTATGGGTATTTTGCATATATATATCCCTGATCCCTTCAGAGGCCAGAAGAAGGCATCAGATCCCCAGGGATTGGAGTTACAGACAGTTTGAGCTGTCATGTGGGTGCAGAGAATTGAATCTGGGTCCTTTGGAAGCGCATCAAGTGTTCTTAACCATTGAGCCACCCTTCAGTTTCATCACATTGGATTTTAATAACTCTCTTTGTTCCCCTCTCATACAGATCATGAGCCTTTTCAGAAGAGAGCTTGAGCCTTTCTGTCACTTTTCTACTTAGCACGGAGAGCACCATCATGATAGTCCATGGATATAACCGAACACAGCACACATTGGCTCCCACTAAATGTGGGCTCCTCCAGTGAGCATGAGCATCCACAACAGTCACTCATCAACAGTCGGCTTTGCAAATACTTCCGCATCCTTCATCCCATCTGCTCTTCTTGATGGGTCTGAACATAGCACTGTTTATTATCTTTCTCCGGAGTTAAGACATTGTGCCATGGCGGGGATGGCCTCACATGGAGTCACACAGGCAGCAAAGCTGGGTGTCAAGCTTGACTTTTGTCAAGGGGGACAGAAAAGCGAGGGGGAAAAACGAACAATACAGAATGAGAAGGTAAAAATCAATCTAGTCAAATGTTCTTTTTCCACAAAACACCTGGGAGGGATTCCTCCCCCTTCCCAGAGCCTGTTCTGTCCTGTCTTGTCCTTCTCCACCTAAACTGACAATATTCTGTCTCGCGCACGTGCCTGCGGAATGGTGAAGTCACAGGAGTTGGGTGTGACCTGGTACACCCTTTTCACCACCTCCCACGAGAAGGCCCTGCTCCTTGTAGCTGCTCCCCATCCCCCACCCCAGTTACCTTCCTTTCCATATTGTCCTCAGTGGCAGAAAAGGTGAACGTCTGCAGGACGTCAGCCCCCGCTCTCAAGAATTCTGTGTGAAGCTGGCGAACTGCCAAAAGAGTGGAAATTGCAATTTACAAAATGGAAATCCAGAAGCTTGTGTTCTCAGGCGCAGCTCCCTCCCTCTCCTCCCTTACCACCGGACCCAATTTCAAACCTAGAACTGACAAAGCCACAGGTTGAAGTCAGTGTTGTGACAGGACAGCAGGCACTATGGAGCATCCCTCAGGGTCCTGATGACTGGCCTCCAGTGCCTCCTCCCATGCTGAGACAGAGGCCTGGGTGGCTCCCTGTCCCCTCATTCTTGTTTAGAGATTGATGCTGCTGCCCTATTATTGCCAACGTGGGAAGCTCAGACAGAGGGCAGCAGGCCTGTGAGTGACACCCACAGCAGGCTGGGTTAACAGCAAGTGTGAGAGAGTCATGTGTAAGCAGCCCCACTATCCCCAGCATCTCAGAAGGTCTTCCCTCTGTGGCTGGGAATAGAGCTCTGTCGGCAGAATGTTTCCTTAGCATGCATAATGTCCTGGGTTGGACCCTCTGCCCCCTGTAAAGCAGGTGTGGCATCTCATGCCTGTAATCTAGCACTCAGGAGGGGGCATGGGGGATCAGAAGTTTGAAGTCATCCTCAGCCAGCTTGAGGCCAGCCTAGGATGCATCAGGCCCTGCCTAAAAAAAATAAAAAAATAAAAATAAATTTTTTAAAAGGAAAGAAAAGAAAGTCCCCTTCTAATACTTCTCTGCCCTGCCATCATCTGATGGCTAATCTGACATTTCTGGTTTAGCTGAAAGATCGTGCAAAAATAAGAAGAAAGGGAGAGATTCCTAAGAGGCACCGGAGAAGCAAAGCCACTCTGCTCTGCAGGAGGAGGGAGCACCTGGGGAGTCTGGGAAACAGCAGCAAAGGTCACAGAGCTCTAATGATGCCTGGGCAGCTCGTGGTGGTAAGCAAACTCATCTGTCCCCACAACTGTCCCACATCCCTGCCCCAAGAGGCAGACACAGGAGCAGGATTCTCAGTGAGGTCAGGGAACTTGTCTGAAGTCACAAGGCTGGTCTGGGGGAGAATCAAGCAAGGACATCAGGTTTGTGTTGCCTAATGTCTGTGCAAATGAAATCAAGCAGACGCAAAAGCCACACTTCCAGTGTGTGGTCCGTATTACACGGCTTTATTTCCCCCACTTTGGGAAAGCAAGGAAAGCCAACGAAGCCAGGTAGAGTTAAAGCCCTAATGCAATGTCACCAACCAATCGCAACGGGTTCTATTTCTGACTCTTTTATTTTTATTTTTCCCATATCTGGAAGACGAAGGGAGTGGGGCTGGTTCCCACAGCCTGGCCGCCTGCACCATTAAGCGGGTGATGGCCTTCAGCCACTATCACCATGGTTGTGATTGTTATCGGCCCCACGCACAGCCTTCAGCGGGATGAGTCTAAAGCCAGTGATGACTCTTGCTAATGTAAGGAAACTCTTAAATAGCTACAGGGGAAATATTCAAGGAACGGATATATTTTTAACAATGCTTGTTCAAGAAGATGTGAATGAAAAGAGAGAGGGAGAAAGAAAAGACAAAAACACAGAGAGAAACTGAGACAGAGGAGGAAATAGATACTTTTTCTTGTGTTTCAGTCCACACACTGGCATGGCCTCCAACTGCTGGCTATTTCTCAAGGGAAGCAAGCTGTTCTTAAAAACGCTTGCTGTTTCCCTTGGTTTTCCCTCACTGATGTTTAAGCTGTTGCTTGCACACATACTCTGGGCCACGTGGGCACTCACCTGCGCTTGGATGCTCTACCACTGCTTCTGGGGTCCAGAGCCCTGCCTTCACAAAGCCTCTCTTCTCCAGAGTGAGGAGAAAGCTGCCGTCCCCAATCACGACCTCCCCGCTGTCCAGACGCTCCAAAATGCCCTGGGGGGGGGGGGCGGGGAAGAGAACAGAGACTCCCTCCACACCCGTCTCTTAAAGCCATTTCTAATTGTAGGAATGGTGGCCTTGTGTCTTTAGGCAGTTGGTCCTGCTGAAACTACATCTAAGCATTTGAGAGGACACTGTAGCATCATTCCTAGCCAATCTAAATACCTGTTTTGTGCAGCCATGGCGCTATGGATGCTTTTCCCCTTCAACTAGCATTTTCTGGATCAAACTATGCTGAACGTGCTGGTTAACCTGCTAGTCACTTTAGTTTTTCATGTCCTCTCTTCTTTGCTAGTGTATTAAAGTTTGGGAACACAATGCCTTCAATTTAAACAAACAGACTCCTAAATCCATAAGGCTCCCTGGTTGTTGTGCATGGCCTTGTCACACCACTGGCCAGTGACACGGTGGAAGCCATTTTGTTTCTCTTTTCCCTTATGACTGGCATGTTGTTATGACACCTGGATGTAGAGCCATCTTGTAGCCATGCCATCCTCAGCTGCAACCATCTTGTGGCCATGCACCCTCAGCTGCACGACATCTTGTAACCATGCACCCTCAGCTGCATGCTATCTTGTAGCCATGCACCATCAGCTGCACCCTCAGCTGCACGCCATCTTGTGTCACACACCCTCAGCTGCACGCCATCTTGTAGCCATGCACCTTCAACTGCCCTCAATGTCCACTGGAGCCAACATCCACTGATTATGCGGGTTTTCATGACAATCTAGAGTAGCCACAGCGGACACTCCTGGCTCACCTTCGCACCTCATTAGATGAGGGACGCAAACCACTTCCTTGTGTTCACCAATTTAAGAATCAAATTTAATAGCACACATCAAACAGTCCCTGAGGGGAAACCATTACTCCAGTGTTCTAGCTGAGGCCGCTTCTTCTTGTACCCAATCTTACAACTTGTGTCTCTAAAGTATTCCTTGGATTCACGCCCTCTATTGTCACAGCCACTGGATTGTTGGATGCTCTAGTGCACAGTTATCCGCCACTGCCCTTCTCTTGTGCGCTTATAACCTCAGCATCTTCACCTATGTGTCTGGTCGCTTGCCTGTTTCACTTTGATGGTAGAATATGTAGGGGCAGGTGACAGATCTTTTTGTTTTGTTTTGTTTTGTTGAGACAGGGTTTCTCTCCCCCCCCACTCTTATTTTTATTTTATTTTTTTTTTATTTTTTATTTTTTGAGACAGGGTTTCTCTGTGTAACAGCCCTGGCTGTCCTGGACTTGCTGTGTAGACGAGGCTGGTCTTGAGCTCTTAGTGCCTCAGTTTGCCTCCTGAGTGCTGGGATTAGGGTTTCTCTTTGTTATTATAGCTGTCCTAGACTTGCTTTGTAGACCAGGCTGGCTTCGAACTCACAGTGATCTGCCTGCCTCTGCTTCCTGAGTGCTGGGATTAAAGGCGTGTGCCACCACCATGCCCCGCCCAGCTCAGGTGAAAGATCTTATTTGTCTCTATCCCTCCCGCCTCTGCTAGCATGGAGAGGCCCTTAATGAACTACACAGAGGTACTGAATAGTTCTGAGAACATCAGAGGCGTCACAAATGACAGGATCTGTGTCCTGAGAGGCAAAACCAAAAAATCTTTGATCAAATATTAGCACGCTTAAAGCAAACAAAAAAAACAAACATCACATTGGCCCCATAAAATCTTTTTTAAAAAGTGACTAGCCAAGAATGGGGTTCAGCCTTTAATCCCAGCACTTGGGAGGCAAACGCAGGTGGATATCTGCAAGTTTGAGGCTGGCCTGGTACACAGGGAGTTCCAGGCCACACAAGGCTACAGAGTGAGACCCTTTCTTAAATTAAAAAAAAAAAGTCTCTTATAAAAATTAAAATTAAAAAGTGAATTACAGGCTGGCAAGATGATTTATTAGGTAAAGATGCCTGCTGCCAAACATTATGGCTGAGTTCCATCACCCACAGAATTTAATCCCTGCGTCCCATTTGGTAGAAGGAGAGAACCCATTTCTGGAAGTTGTCCTTTGACCTCTACATGTATGAACATGCCCAAACAAATACACAGTACACAAACGCATGCATAAATGTAATGAAATTAGTTTTAAAAAGTGAGTTATGGCCAGGCTTTGTGGCGCATGCCTTTAAATTCAAGCACTCAGGAGGCAGAGGCAGACAGAGCTTTGTCAGTTCCAGGACAGCCTGGTCTACAAAGTGAGTCCAGGGCAGCCTAAACTACACAGAGAAACCCTGTGTTGGGGGGGGGGGGGAAGTGAATTATAAAAAATAAACCTAGCATTACAGAAGGTCAGGTGAGGAAAGACAGCTCAGTATTCGTCACCTTTAAAAGGAGGTTTTAAAAAAATTATTATTATCATTTCCTTCCTAGGGTTCAGCTTTTGTCATTAGAAGAATATCTATTTAAAAAAAAAAAAAAAGCTCTCTCAGGACCCTGGCTGGCCCTCTGCCGGTGTGTCTGTAATTAATGTTGCAAGGCTAGGGTGGGTCACCTATGCTCTCAGTCCACTCACTTGGAGCCCTTAATGGCTGACTAACAACTCAGCAAGTGATTGAACCTGGACTGCCCTTCGTTACGATCAAAGGTCTGCACGTTTCCAGCCTCCACGGACCCCAGAACTCTGAACTATGCGTTCAGGTGGGCTGTTCTTTGGGGAGGGGGGCGTCCTGAGAGGCCCTAGTGCTAGTGTCTGCTGAAGGCAACAGAGGGGACCTGCACACCTACCCCTGTGACCAGCATGGTGTCCTTGCTTCCCACAGCACAGGTGTGAAGACCCTTGGCCAGGTTGCTGCACTTACAAACCCTGAGGAAAACTGACAGGAACACCTGTAGCTGAATCTCCAGGAGCTGCTGGATGTGCTCCCTCAAGCGAGAAAAACGTGGGTTCCCTGAGTCCAGGAACTTAACCTCAGATCCCTCCTCTGAGACAACTGACCCTGGGCCTCAGTTTCCTCACCCGCAAACTGGGGATACCAGAAAATGCAGAAACTCTGGGTTGGGTGAAGGCTTTAAGAATGCTAATCCACTTGCGATCCAGTAAACTGAGGATCTGGGGCCGCCCAGCCCCCTGCCTTGCCAAGACCTTAGGGTTTGGCTAGTAGCTGAAATGGGATTCGAACTCCGTGAGAAAAGAAAGAAGGAGGCCTGACTGACACTCACCTTCTTGGCCCGCGGGCCTCCGGCTGGTGCCATGTCTCCGTGACTGTGCAGGCTCGGTCCCGGTGGCACGGGTCCCGGAGGCGCTGTCGCGGTGAGGGAGCCCGCCCCTCCGTGGGAGGACTCACCCCTCACCCCCACCTCCACCCCCACCTCCGCTACCTCCAGCCTAAGGCCGCGGTCTCTCTAGTCTCTGGTCTCTCCGGTGCTTGGCCTCCACCTCGACATGCTCCGCCTGGGTGCGCTTCGGGTGCGGAGCCTCCCGCTGCGGGGCTCCCCCGGGCGCCCAAGCTCAGCGGGCCTCCGGGAAGGGTGAGTGCCAGCTGCCTGCGGGTCTGGAAGAGGGGGTCAGGCAGGCTCCCTGCCTCCCAGGAATGGGCTGGGGCTCTCCAGGAATTACCTGTTAACTACGGGGTGGGGGTGGGGGACTGTCCTTCTGTCCTTCTCTCTGGACCCATCGCCCTGGCCAGTCAACAGTGGGCAGTGTGAGTAGTGAGTCTACTGTGCTCAAAGAGCTCGATGCTGTTGTCCCTGGCTCGCTTGCACCTTGATGGGGGTTGTTATCATTGTTTTGGTTTTGATGATTGATACTTCGAGATTATTCTAGACTAGAGCACATTGATCTGCCTTATTCTTTTTAATGGCTGCACAGTTTTTCCATCTTATCAATATGCGTTAACAATTAGACTGCTTCTGGTTGGTTGGTCCGTGGAGAACACGAATCTGGTATTTTTATGCACGTACGTTTGGGCAAATACAGGAGTCTGTTTTTGTTTTGTTATTTATTTATTTTTTAAGAAATAAACTTGTTAGGGAAAGGGTTAAGTCATTGAAAGATTAAGAGGCAGCAACACATTTCTCCCAAAGACTGTGAGATTCATGTGAGATTCGCATGCCCCTGCAGTGGGTGCTTGTGTCCCATGTCTCCCTTGGCTTCCAGAGTAGGGTTGTGAAACCACGTGAGATGGCATTTTCCTGTAGTGTCTGTCTGTCTATCTGTAAACAGAACACGACAGCATGTTTGACATTTCTGTCCTGACGTCGTTCCTGATGTCATCCATGGTGGCAAAGTGAGGCTTCTGTTAACAGAGCCACTCAACAAACACTATTATGACTCAGTTTGTGTTTTATATCATATGGTCTGCACGGACCGTTGTTCAGTTGCACCCAGCTGTCCTTTCATCACAGATTTTACATGGTGCCTGGTGTGTGGACTTGTCCCAGTAGCTCGGAATACGAGGCCCACAGACAGAACTGCAGTTCTGGCTCTGTCAGGCTCAGCAACTTCCTGTTGAGCACAGTTTCCTCAACAAAGATAGGATGCTAATACTGCTCTGCCAGGCTCACAGGAGAGCTGTAAATCCCAATGAAGGAACACGGGAGAGAGATTTGTAAGCTAGAAAGCATCATAACTGGGACGCCGCACCCCGATGTGGGAGGACATAGCAAGGTGTGGGCCTTGGGTTAATGTGTTTTAAACTGATTAGACAAATACAGTGTAACATTAAAGTCTTTATTCACTATTATGTACATGAGAGTGTTTATACACATATATTCTGAAATATGCATATATTACATATAATGCATATAGTGAGAGTAACCACAAATGGCATTTCTCTTCTAAGAACTGTAAGAAAGCTGGCGGCGGTGGCAAAATCCTGAGATCCCAGCACTTGGGAGACTGAGGCAGGATAATATCAACCTCAAGGCCATCGTAGGCTCTGTCCAAATACAAAGTCACCCCCCCCCATGTTGTTAAACCCGTGCAGAAAATGTAAGTTTCTGTCTGACAAACCCTGCGGGTGGATTAGAATTTAGACATTGAGACATTCAACAATTTAATCTTCATCAGACAAACATATTTCCTTTTCCCAATAAGGTGCAATAAAACAGACACAGCAGTTACTATCATGTTGGTTCCAGGGAAGTTTGCTGTCTGCTCTTATCCCAGCTTAAAACTTATCCTTAACACCTTGGAGGCAGAGGCAGGCATATCTCTATGAGTTTGAGGCTATGAAAGCGAGCTCCAGGAGAGCCAGGGCGACACACAGAGAAACCCTGTCTTGAAAAAAAAAAAGGAAAAAAAAAAAAAAGAAAGAAAAGAAAGAAAGAAAGAAACCAAAATCAAAGCCAAACCAATTAACCAAAACCCTTATCCTTAAGGCGGCAACGGTGGCTCACATCTTTAATCCCAGTACTGGGGAGGCAGAGGTAGATAGATCTCAGAATTTAATTAATTAGTTGATTTTGGTTTTGTGAAACATGATTTCTCTGTGTAGCCCTGGCTGTCTTAGCCTTGCTTTGAGGACTAGGCTGATCTCAAACTCACAGAGATCTGCCTGCCTCTGACTCCCTATTGCTTGGGATTAAAGGTGTGCACTACCATAGCCCAGCTGGATCTCTGAGTTTAATATGAGCCTGGTTTACATAACGAGTTCCAGAACAGACTGGGATAAACAGAGAAACCCTATCTTGAAAAACAAAACACAACAAAACACCAAAACACCAAAACCCAAAACAACAACCCTTATCCCTTAAAATGTCAGCTTTTGGATTTGGTGTCACTGAATACACCATGGAAAGTCTTCTGAGAATTCTTATTAATTCATTTTGTGACTTTCTATGTTAGACCTTAATGGGATAAATAGATTGGTAACTAGGGAAAAATGTAAGACCTAAGCAATTAATAAATCACGTTCTTGGATCATGTTTCACATATTTAAGGAGAGCCAGGCCCTTGGGGCCCCCTCCTCAAGCAGCGTCAATGGCCTTTCAGAGGCCAGCCCTCCCTGTACTGAGTGCCCACAGCTGCCTCTGCAGCCAGAGCCTTCATGTCCTCACTTGCCTGCTTCATTCTCGCTTCATGAGCCCTATCATGCTTTCCTGTTTACAGATGCTCGGGTAACCCCTGCACCTTCCCTCAGAGAGCCTCACTGCTGTAGTAGCCACGTATTTAGTTTCACTTGCTTGCTCTCCCGGGTCCGCTGTAAGCTTCAGAGCTCTGAGGCCTCATGTGTCCAGCCTCATGCACATCAAGGACACAGGAAGGGAGGAAGTGTGGCCGATGACAAATGAGAGCACTAGCCTCAGAGCCCTGACAATGCTCGGATGCCATCCTGTAGGGATGTGTGTAGGGAAGGCATGCCAGTGGAGGGCTGACATCTCAGATGCAGTCACTGGACATAAGCATTGGATGTGGGCAGCGGGAGGGAGCCGAGATCAGTGATGGATAGGATACTGTCCCTGCCTGCAAAAGGCTCACAGGGCAGCCAGGAAGGCCATCCTGCAAACTGATGACTAGAGGGGAGGGTGCTTCTCCATCTGGCGTGTGCACACCAGATGTTGGAGGCATTCTTCAACTGCTCTCCAAATTGTTTTTTTGAGGCAGAGTCTCTCACTGATTAGTCTGGGAAGGCTGGGCAGCAAGTCGATGGATTCTCTTGTCTCTGCTTCCCTGAGATTACAGGTGGGAGTTACCATGCCCAGCTTTGTTTGTGTGGATTCTGGGGATCAAACTCAGGCCCCTCCCTGGCCAGATGAGCACCAACCCCAGAATGTGCTTTTTAAGTGAGGAAATTAAAAAAAAAAAATCATGTCTAGATTGAGAAAGAAACAGCTGCCACCACCTTCTACTGCTCATTTCCTTAGCTACGTTTGCCGGAGGTGGGACGAGCCAGGGTTCAGATGACCCTGGGTTCAAAGTGCAGCCTGTAGGTGTGAGGGTCCAGAGACAGTCAGGGGAGGGCATCAGATCCTAACAGGACTGGCTATCTCCAAGTGAGTCATCACCGCTAATAGCAATGTCTTCCAGACAGGAGAGCCCACCCTCGGCCCCAGAATGGAAGGACAGAGCAGAGACCGTGATCATCGGAGGCGGCTGTGTGGGCGTGAGTCTGGCTTATCATCTGGCCAAGGCAGGGATGAAAGATGTGGTCCTGCTGGAGAAGTCGGAGCTCACGGCTGGCTCTACCTGGCACGCAGTAAGGAGAGCATCCCCAAAATCCGTTTCTGTGCCCTGAGCTGTGCACCAGTTCCTCCCGTTCACAGCGCCCCACAGGGAGCTCTCCAGGGTATGGGACCCGCTCGCCTTACCTCAGAAGCGTCCTGTCACCTGATTGGTGTGCTTCCAGGAAGTGGGACATCCTTATTTGGATGGGCTTTATGCTGAACATGTGGATTCTGGAGTCTGATCCTGGCTTTGCCTTCCTCTACCTCTGTAACTTCCAGAAAGTTCTTTCAGTTTTTATTTTCTAATGCATTCCACTTCCTGAGTTGGTTTTGTTTTGCATTTTTGTTAAGAGTCTCACCATGTAGCCAGCATATGCCATTGCTCTAGTGATGCAGTGTGCCTGCACTGTACTGGAGAATGGCTTTGGTAAAGGTCCTGGATTGACATGACTCCCATATTGCCAGGCGATGAGGGATGGGAAAGGAAGATTCCCATGTCAATCACTAAACGAGACCGTGCCTTTCAGGCTTGCTTACAGCCCCGTATGGAGGCATTTCCTCTGTCAAGGTTCCTTCCTCTCGGATGACTTTACCTTGTGTCAGCTTGACAGATAACTAGCCAGCACAGTGTGTGTTTCATTAGTCAAGAGAGAAGAAACTATATTATGTTGGGGCATCACCGTCTGTGTCTTAGTTAGGGTTTCTACTGCTGTGAAGAGACTTCATGACCACGGCAGCTCTTACACTGTCCTCATAGGAGGAAGCATAGAAGCGTGTATACAGACATGGTGCTGGAGAGGTAGCTCGGGGTTCTATAGCTGGATATGCAGCAAGCAGGAAGAGATAGCGACACTGGGCTTGGTTTGGGCTTCTGAAACTCCAAAGCCTAACCCCAGTGACGCACTTCCTCTAACAAGACCACACCCACTCCAACAAGGCCACGCCTCCCAACAGTGCCACTCCCTATGAGCCCATGGGGGGGGGGGCGTTTTCATTCAAGCCACTACAGTCTCTAAGACATGAGGTCAAAAGGAAACAAAGCAGTCCTTTCCTCCTGGAGTTAGTCTTGGGCACAGACAGAAAGCGGTCAGAGTGGGAACTGAGCCTTAAAGAAAAGAGAAACTTGGCAAGGAACACAGAGGCAACTCCAAGAAGGGACACTACAGAGAGTAGGAACAGGACACGGAGTCTAAGGGGGCTTTGAGGCAAATGGAACTAGGTTCCTAGGGGTGCGTGTACCGCCTCAAACTTCCTGACTGTTAAGTAGGGCCAGGCAGATACACATTAAACTCAGAATGACTTCTTTGTCCACTGATAGTGATTTGCTGTGGCTTGCGTTTCAGAGTAGATTAAAGGATTCCTTGAGATACATGTCCCACCAAGACAAAACACACACCTTAGCCTGAACTCTTTTAAGACGGGCAGGCAAAGATTTTAAGACAGTAATCCCCTTATGTGAAATTAACTGTGTCAATTTTTTTCCTAAGCAAAGATATACCAAAATAGTGGGAAAAGCACCCCATCCCCTATAGATAAGTCATTAAGCCTGAGCCAAATGGGGGACCACTGCGTACTCAGTGTGGAGTCAGGCAGCAGCACGTGGGTGCTTTGTGCCCCTTGGAATAAAGGACAGGACGGGGTCTATCCTAGAAAGTGATTCTGGGAGCTTTTACAAATCCATGAGCCTTCTCTGTAAGGAATGACACCAGGACGTTCCTCGTGCCAAGAGTTTTCAGCAGAGAGATATTTGGGGACATATTGAGATTATGCAAAGTTGGAGCTAAATGGACAGACTGTGGAAATGAAGGGAGCATGCCCATTGGTCCCCGGAAGTACCTCAAGGTCCCTGGGTATCCCTAAGTATGATATGTTTTCTGTGATGTAAGTGTCCACAAGGTACAGGAAATGAGGGCTGGAAAACAGCACAGCCTGGGACAGAATGTTCAAACTGGAATCAAGTCTGCAAATCCCAAGATCTTGCTCTCTATAACAGTGATCCTCTTTTGGAGAATAGGGTCCCCTCACTTCCCTGGGAATGACATCACAGCACAGTCTTTAGAGATCTGAGGGTTGAACCCCCAAGATGCTCCATTTGGAGTGTCAGAAGATAATCTAGAACTTTCCACTCATTTACATACATGAGAAAGAAACCTTACCAACACAACTAACATCTGATATGATTGACTATCTATTGCTTAAGATTCCAAGGCTCACTAGGGCCCTGCTGGCATTGCACAGTGAGCTCATCTTGCCTCTTTGACTGCTATGTGAGGCCACCATTGTGACTAGTTTTACTGAGACCTTAAGAAGACCAGTGTGTGAGAAAAGGAAGAGGAGGGGCTTGAGGTTGAGAGTGGCACCACGGGAAGATTTGTTACCTGGCTGTAATGAAAAGGGTTATGAGATTTAAGCATGTATTTCTTTTACAAAGAGGCAAGTGTCCCAAATGTGCTGACCTTGGCTGGAAATCTGAATGGATGTGGGTGGTTTCTACATAGCAGGTACATAGTTTTTAAAAGATATATCTGGGAACACAGCTTAATGGTAGTGTGCTTGTATAGGACGCATGTGCAAGGCTCTAGGCTTGGTCCTTAGCACCAGAGGGGGGAAAAATAGGTATGTTTCCTCCTTCCAGGTAAGGGAGATGTCTTCAGAAGAGGGGGCAGCTGGCTTGCAAAGCCATCCTGTTGGGAAGAGAGTATGCCAAAAGGTATATTTAGAAATATGGATATTATGGTTGGATTTTCTATTCTAAATGGCATCTCTTGTTGGGGGGAACTCTCTCCTATTGAGAGGTAAAAATTTTTGAATTTTTTTCTTATAAGGAATTCTAGTAGGATGTGTTCTCGTCTATTAAAAATGCAATAAAGCTCAGTACTTTCAACGTCATAGCAAGAACAGAAGAGACAAAAGTACATGATAGTCAGCCATAGGCAGAAACCTTTGTATAAGTCGGTGCAGTGGCAGGTGCTTGGAATGGAGGAGGAAGTTTAAAACACAGAGGACGCTGCTTCTACTCAGGCCCACGCAGGACTGAGCAGCCTCTTCTGCTGTCTTAGCCTCTGAAGCCAGTGTCCAGTGCAGGAGACCTAGGAAGAAGGCTACGGTTAATCACAGTTGGCAAGCCCACAGACTCCAGAGTCACCTGGGAGACACACCTCTGGGCATGTCTATGAGGGAGCTTCTAGGCTGTGTTAATGGAAGAAGACCCGGCTAAGTGTGAGTAGCATCATGCCATGGGCCAGGGTCGCCAGCTGAGTAAAAAGAAAAAGGAGAGCTAAGACCCAGCACTTATCTCTCTGCTTCCCGAGGGTAGAGGCAGGGTAAGAGTGGCCTCTTTCCTCCTTCCTTCCCACCAGGATACACTGTAATCCTCATGAAGGAGGACAAAATAAACCCTTCATTCCTTAAGTGGCTTCTTGTCTGGTATTTGTTGAATAACAATGAGAAAAGAAACTAATACACAAGAAAATTGAAGTTTAATGCCGGCAGGTAGGTGGTGGCACTCACCTTTAATCCCAGCATTTGGGAGGCAAAGGCAGGCAGATCTCTGAATTCTAGGCTAGCCTGGTCTACAGAGTGAGTTCTAGGACAGTCAGAGCTACATAAGGAAACCGTGTCTTGAAAAACCAAGAAGAAGGAGGAGGAGGAAAAGAGGAAAAGGAAGAAGAAGAAGAAGAAGAAGAAGAAGAAGAAGAAGAAGAAGAAGAAGAAGAAGAAGAAGAAGGAGAAGAAGAAGAAGAAGGAGAAGAAGAAGGAGAAGGAGAAGAAGAAGGAGAAGGAGAAGGAGAAGAAGAAGAAAGTTAATGCCAGCCTGAGCTACACAAAGAGATTGCTTAAAGAAAAAGAAATTACAACAAATAAATTTTGAAAAATGAACGAACCATCCTGGACATAAAGCAAGCCTAGAATCAGGCTGTATTTTCACATGTTAATCCAGTGTTTACACAGCTTAATAATGGATTAATCAAAACACTCCATTGAAAATGTGATTTATAAGCTTAATATTCAAAAGCTTTCTGGTACAATAAATAAGACAAAAATTACTTAAAATATTTCACTCATCCCAAGTTTATTTAGTGTGCGTTGCACTCCCTAGTAATACAGTGACCTATATTTACATGTTATGCATAAATAAAAGCATAAGAACATTTTAGTGGTTATGTGTAAACATCTAACTGAGCTACTGCAGTAAATGAGGGTTTAGGCCAGTGGCTGAGTTTTCTGTGCTAGTAGAGGCCCCTAAAAGAGGGGAAGAATTATTAGATTGGGGATCGCACCAGGGGGTGACATCCAACATACTCCCCCTTTTTTTAGTGTCCTTTGATGATTTTTCTACCTCCTGTGGTTTTTCATACTTGGTAATTGTCAGTGCATGACAGGGGACAGCTTTCTTTCCTTGTTATTTTAAATTTGTGTCCAGAATTCACAAATTCAAGATGGCCTGTGGTGGCATGCACACACCTTTAATCCCAGCAGAGGCAGAGCTAGGTAGATCTCTGTGAGTTCGAGGCCAGCCTGGTATACAGAGAAACCCTGTCTCGAAAACCAAAAATAAAAAAGAATGTGCAAATTCTGAACTTACTCAAAGATATGTGTTTGAGGCAGGGTCTCTTGAAGCTCAGATTGCTCTTGAACTCACTATATGGGCAAGGATGACCTTGGGCTCCTGATCCGAGTACTGGCATTACACCTGAGCCTAACACCTGGCTTCAAAGGACTACACTTCTGACAGTCTGTCTCTTTCCTTTCTACCAACAGCTATTGTTTTATTTCTTCCTTCCTTTCTTCCTTCCTTCCTTCCTTCCTTCCTTCCTTCCTTCCTTTCTTTTTAGGACAGGGCAGGGTTTCTTGCTGTGGAGGCCTCTTTGGCCATACCTGCTGCTTGGAGTCTGAACTGATGAGCCATCTCTTCAGCTCCCTTAGGTCTTATGTCCCCAGCTCTGTGGCCTGGCATTTAACCATGTGCCTGAAGGATAAAAACCAGTATTTTCTCCTGTCTCAAGTTTTTCATTTACTATATCCATGTTGAAGAGAAAAATACCATGTGCTCCACACGTCCAAATGTCACAAAACAGGTGTCTAATTAACAATAGACAGTGTGCAGGAAGATTCCAATAACTTGAACGCAGTAGAAACATGATATGGATAACTCTAAATTTTAAACACAAGTTAAAAGACAAAAGACAACCTAAGAAAACTGCTAACCAGTTATCATGGCTAGGAAAAAACCCATGCACCCTATTCCCGATTGTCCTAGCAACAAGGAACAGACAGAAGCAGGGCTTGTTCCTACGAGGACATTCTCTCTCAGTAAGGAGACTGACTCTTTCCTGGCCATGCATTTCCAAAAGAATGTGTTCCCTAAACAAAGTACACTGAGCTAAACGTCTTTAATTAGTCCACGGGCTTTTTTTCAGATGGAAATTCATTAGCCCCTGGTTCCCAGGCCTGGGGAACAGAGGATACATTGTGGGTGGGTGTAGACAATGAAACTTCTGGTGGCCTGATGTGGTGGTTTGGATAGAAATGGTGCCCATGGGCTCATAGGTTTGAATGCTTGGTCATTAGGGAGTTGAGAGGGATTAGGGGGTGTGGCTTTGTTGAAGTAGGTGTGGCCTTGTTGAAGGAAGTGTGTCATTGGGGGTGGGATTTGGGGTTTCAAAAGCCCAAGCCTAACCCAGTATCTCTCTCTCTCTCTCTTCTCCTGCTGCCTATGGATCTGGATGCAGAACTCTCAGCTACCATGTCTGGCTGCGTGCCACCATGTTCCCTGCCATGATGACAGTGGACTAAACTTCTGAGGGTGTAAGCTAGTCCCAGTTAAATGCTTTCCTTCATAAAAGCTGCTGGGGTCATGGTGGCTCTTCACAGGACTAGAACACCAATGAGAGTGCCTGGGTTCACCTAGGATGTGACTAATAGGAGCTCTAGGAATAATCAGAGCTCTGGTCAGCACTCAAGAGCATTCATTTCCTCGGTGGATGGGTAGAAGACCCAGTGAAGATAGAATTGGGGTCCTTGGTGGATGCCCGAAGGCCAGAGAGGCTGTGTGAATGAGCAATTGCTCAGACACACATTGAATATCAAACACATGAAAGGAAAAGAGGTGTTAGATTTGGCTGTGATTCAAAGACCCTGTCGGGCAGTTCCTGTAGGAGAACCATTTTTCTACTCTCTCAGGAGCTGTGCTGCATGATGGCTCGGGAACTGGGGTGGAATTCTTTCAGAAGCACCACTTATGTGTGTGTTAGATGCTTCGGCAAGTTGAGACGGATGCCTCGGGCTTCTGGTCTGTAAACGGTGGCTGACTAACTTTAATGGGCATAGTTTCCAGTTTTCAGAGAATCAAATTCCCATAGGAGAAAGTTGTAAGTATTCTGAAACGGATCTGAGTTTGAACAGATTGTGTTCTGATGAGCTCTCCAAGATAAATTAGCTGAAAAATGAGACCCCAGATACTTAATTAGGAAAACTCTCGCTTCGTGTAATTGCTTAGAATTCTTGGTCTGGATGCTACATTGCATCTGTCAGAGTTGATGGAAGGGGCTGCAAGATTTCTAATATTTACCAATCTTTTCCAAAGAATAATTAATCAGCATTTATTCAACAAATATGTGTAGACGCTGTCTATATGCTTTCAGAGCAGGCTAAGCTTGAATAAGTCTCTTACCTGGTCACCCAGACTCTGGGCAGCAGAAATTGCAGCTTAGGAAAGGGACAGAAATGTCTCTCCATTCAAGAGCAAGGTGGGGATCAGGTTAAGCCCCGCCCCTTGCCCATCCACAGTCCTTCTGCTTTGGGGAGCACACCTGCGGGTTCCTAAGTCAAGTCCCCATCACTTACCTCACCCTCAGCGTTTTCTAATACAAGTTCACTCTTGAAGCTTACTGAGTATTGGAGAGACACAAGTGGAAACTTCCATTCCTGGCCCCTGATTGTTCGACATATACAAACCTTGCTTCACACACAGAGTTATTTGGAGTACTGTATAATATAATATATATATAGGGTAACTAGGAAACAAATGGATTTCTTTTGTATAGACGAAGGTTCTCATAAAAAGGTATTATTATATGAATATAAATATCTGAATTTTAAACATTTAAAATAATCTATGGTTTTATTTTTAAATTATAATTAATTAATTAATTTGTATATGTGTGTTCATGCACTTGCCCACTCACATGTGCCATAAATATGAGAGTACATTTTGCAGGAGTTAGGTCTCCTCTCTTTTACCTAGTAGGTCCTGGGGATGGCAGGTATCTTTACCCACTGATCCCTCTTACTGGTTCCCAAATTCAAAATCTAAACACTTCCGGTCCCATGCCTTTCAAATAAAAAACGTCAACAGCAACATATAATCTAAACCTCCCGGTAACTCACTCCATTTTTACCCTTTTCCTAGTGACTTTCCCCCTCCCCATGGGCGTGTCTACAGGTTGGCTGTCGCGCTGCTTGTATGGCTGCAGCTGCTTTATATACAGTGTGACGAGCCATCCCCTCTGGGGTCTCAAAGTGCCAGAGTGTGTCCTTTCCTGCATCCACCTGACACGTCTTCTCGTCTCAGCACCATTAGATTGCTACTTAGCAGAGAAGTCATCAACACTGTGCAAACGTCAACTTATTTCAGTATTTTCTTCCCTCTCTATTCTTAAGGCAGGTCTAACAACTTACTTTCACCCTGGGATAAACCTGAAGAAAATACATTATGATAGCATCAAACTTTACGAGAGGCTGGAGGAAGAAACTGGACAGGTAAGTGCATTCTTCTAAAGTTGTCTGTGAGGTCAGCCGCTCAAACACAGGATGCACGTGCAGGGCTTGCTGTGGTAGAGAGAGAGGGTAAGGTAAGAGCCAGGGTTGATTCTTAACACCACTTTAATCTCTTAAAGCGTATCATCTAGGTAATTAACTGTTGTTGTTGTTGTTGTTTTTAAGGAAGAGATGATAAATAGCAACTTTCCAAACTTTGTTTAGTCAGTTCCCGTACCTAGAAAATAAAAACTCAGAATTCCCAGCAGGTGGCTTGCACAGGGTCCAACAGTGTGCTGCCTGCCACATGGCTTGACACAGTGCACTAAGACTCCTCATCTTTATTTTTTTATCACTTCTCACATTGACTGTTTCCATGGTCTAAGATCAAAGGCCACTTCATGCTCTTATTCTTCCTGAGGGCCTCTAAAGCTCCCCGGAGTCCTTCAGGCTCAACACTAAAGGTTTAGCAAGGTCTACATCACCCACCCTTCCTTACCTAGGCCCTACCTGACTTTCTGACATTCTCTCTTGCTTCTGTTTCTTTTGTTCTTTTGTTCTATTGTTCTCAACAGCACATACATCTAGAACATTCTGGGAACTCTCTGCTTTCTCAGTTGCTCTTGTTTCTGTCCTTCCTGTTCTGACTGGAACCACCTTCCCCTCACCCTACACGTGTCCCACTGTCATTACTGCTTTGGCGGTTGGCCTTCTTTGCAGGGTGTGAGCAACTCGAAGGCCAGGACTGCCCTCTTGTTTGGTGACCCAGGGCTTCACCAAAACTGGTCAAATGGAGGGACATTAAGAGATGCCAAATGAGTGTTTTCTTAGAACCCCTCTCATCACAGCAGCACTTTGGTTCTCTGTAGTCTCACCTTAAAACCTCTGGCTTTTCTCCTCTTCATGTTCTGTTCCTTCAGGCTGCACTCGAACCCTCAGCCCAGGCAACTGCATGCTCCTAACTGCCCTACCTTTACCTGTAGACAGGAAGTCCTGTCAGGCAGGGGCTTGCCCTCTCTCATTCACCCAGCACTGGGGGGTGAGGGGGGGGCAGGGGAGGACTGTTACCGAATGAATATCTTTCCATAAGCTGCCAAACAACTTATGTAATTATTATGCTCACCGCATAGTAAATTTCTCTTTTGCTCACTTGATTTTTCCATTGTGCCAGGGAACAGTTTGAGTGCCCAGAGATAATTTAGACGCTTTCACTTGCATTGTTGTCACAGGCGGTGGGATTCCATCAGCCAGGCAGCATCAGACTTGCGACGACTCCTGTAAGGGTGGACGAATTTAAATATCAAATGACACGGACCAACTGGCATGCAACAGAACAGTACATGATCGGGCCCGAAAAAATCCACGAGATGTTCCCTTTACTCAACATGAACAAGGTATTTATTTGAAGGGCAATCTCACTTTGTCAGCTTGAACTAAATTCATCTAAAACAAAAAATTTTTAACGAGTTAATTAAAAGTAGAAATAATTCGCGCGTACATCTCGAATGGCGACACTAGATGATTGGTGCGAGGACGTGGGCAGATCACGTGGTGAGCTGTTGTTAAGTGATGTATCCAGGGGCAACAGAAATCCTTCTTAGTTTCTGCCTGTGACAACCAAGGAAACGTCTCAGTGCCTTCCTCTGACCCCAGTCATTTCTCAGACTGAAGTGTTTCTACATACCAGCTGTCTGCTGAGGAATTGACATGCTGCCATGATGATTCTAGAAAGAGGTTACTGGATTTTTTTTTTTTCAAAGTCAACAAGTCCTTTATCATATTCCTTTATACATCCCTTGCCTCCTAGCTGCACTTTCTGCTCAGATCATGCCAGACACAGATCTAGAATAACTTCGAATTTTCCTCCTGGGTGAGCCCCCCCCAACACCTCTCTCTCTCTCTCTCTCTCTCTTTTGAGACAGGGTTTCTCTGTGTAGTCTTGGCTGTTCTAAACTCACTTTGTAGACCAGGCTGGCCTCGAACTCACAGCGATCCACCTGCCTCTGCCTCCCAAGTGCTGGGATTAAAGGCGTGCGCCACCATGTCCGGCCTGTGATCATCTTTTTTTTTTTTTTAACAGAATGTTAGCAACATTAACAGTTACCACAGTAGAATTTATGCAACAGCAACCCTGATAAGCCCTTTCTGTGAAAACTCGGGCTGTAAACAGAACCTTAAACAGTTTATACAGTGGGATGAGTTTGTTCCGTCCAGAAGAGCTGAAGGAAAACCCTGAGCTGTAAGCCCTCCAACTCAGTGGTCATCCTGGGTGTGAATAGCCAGTGGGTTGCTTGGGGAAGCAGACAGCTCTGTTTCTCTGCTAGTGGCTGCGTCAGTGTAGTTCCTGTCTCTGAATGTTTGCGCAACTGCCATGGCCGCTGGGGCGTTGTGCTCTTCTGAGCTTTTACAGGCTGCAGGGTCTCCTTGTCTGTGGGTTTGTGTCACAGCAGTGTCTTCATTGAAATCTACCTCCATGACCCTACTGAGAACCCATTCGTGTCTCTTTACATGTCAACTCTGAAACACTTCCCCAGGAGCTCTCATCGTGACAGATTTCCTCAAAGATATAAGGCAGTGGAAGCACATGGACCAGGGCAGAGTGCCAAGCCAAAGAGACATGGCATCGCTACAGCCAGGACATGGCCATTGCCAGACGCCAGGGTGGCACCTGCAAGTCAGCAGGAGTGTGGTTTCCACTAACACCCAAAGTCTCTCACACCGGATCCATAAGTACAATGACTAAATTTTAGTAAAATCTCAGACAAAGGCCCAGACGGCATCTTCGATAGATTCTAATAGAGGCTTGAAGAGTTAATAGGAATCCTTCACAAAGTCTCCTAAAATTAGCACAACCCAGAGTGCCAGTCTGTCTCCGATATAAAAACCAGACAAAAACATCAGAAGAGAAGACAGACAATTGTCCTTTAGGTATATAGATGTGGAAGTCTTAAACAAAAACCCAGTATATCGAATTCACCAGAAGGATTCTACCATTTTGCCAAGTGGAGCACGCGCCAGGAATGAAAGGTTGGTTTAAAATCTAAACGTTAGTCCATGTAATGACGTCACACCAACAAAGGGCAACAAGCACAAAGCAATCCAAGCAGATGCAGAGAAAGATATCTGTCAAGACTCCTCATTCGTAGTTGATGGCAAACACTTGGCAAACAGGTGACATCTCACTATAGCATTTGCTGCGCTGGCTCTTGTCAACCCACTTTATCCCCCTTCCTTCTTTACAATGCCTAAGCTGAAGCCTTAGCATGAAGCAGCTGTGCAAGAAGCCATTGTTGAACTGTGCACAGAGTATACATTTTCATCAAGCGAATATGTGTGCACTTATATACTGAAATCTAGGGCTTCCACTCTAGTGCTGAACTATCGTCCCAGCTCACTATTTTTTTTATTTTGAGACAAGCTCTCCCAAAGCTGCCCAAGCTGTCCTTGAATGCATTCTGTTGCAGGCAGGTGCTGAACTTGGAATCCTGCCTTGGCATCCTTGGTGGCTAGGCTTACAGGCCTGCACTGCCAGACCCAGCTGATATCAGATATAACGCTAACATATACATTTATTTACGGCATTGAATAATTAAATGTTATAACGGATATGCCAACTAGAATTAAATTTGGCTTTAAACACGAAAATCCAAAATAGTAATGTTTCCGTGAGTCTATTCCTCATTCATTTAAGCATTTGTACTGGCTAGCTTTATGTCAACGTGATACAAGCTAAAGTCATCTGAAAGGAGGGAAACTCAGTTGAGAAAGTCGATAGGGCTTTGTTGTGGGGAGGACCCAGCCGACTGTGGGGGTGCCATCCCTGGGCTGGTGGACCCAGGTTCTATAAGAAAGCCGGCTGAACAAGCTACAAGAGGCAAGCCAGTAAGCAGCATCCCTCCACGGCCTCTGCATCAGCTCCTGCCTCCAGGTTCCTGCTCTGTTTGAGGTCCTGTCCTGATTTCCTTTGAAGACAAACCGTGATGTGGAACCCTAAGCTGAAAAAAACCTTGTCCTCCCCAAGTTGCTTTAAGTCATGGTGTTTCATCACAGCAGCGAAAGCCGCCTTATAACCTTTTCCTTTGCATTTCCGTTGCCTGGAACTTAATATTAGCTTTAGCCACTCAGATTAGAAACTATATACTCTTTGTTCTTAGCAGCAGGTGCCCTAATATTGGAGACCGTTGCAAGGCTTTCTCAAGTGGCTTGTCATTGTGACACATCACTCAACTCCCATTGTGAATCTTGCTCAAGTCTGGGTACAACTTAAAAAAAAAAAAAGCATGCCAACTGCCGTCAAGATGTCATCCCTCTGTGCTGGCAAGCACTCTGCCACTCAGCTATGCTTACCTCCAGTCACGGATGCGCTGTTAGAGTCTAGTTTTATTAAACATTTGTCAGCAGCATATTCTTGCATTGAGTAATAAGCATGCCCTTCTGTGAGCCCTGACTTTCTTACGGTTGATTTAGATTTTAGCCGGACTGTATAACCCAGGAGATGGTCACATTGATCCTTATTCTCTGACGATGGCCCTGGCTGCTGGGGCCAGGAAATACGGGGCCCTTCTAAAGTATCCTGCGCCAGTGACATCTCTGAAGCCCAGGTCAGATGGAGCATGGGATGTGGAGACTCCTCAAGGATCCGTGAGAGCAAACAGAATCGTGAATGCTGCCGGTAAGCCACAGCCTTGTGCCCAGCTTTACCCTCCATCCCCGCCCCGCCCCACCCACCGCCCCGCCCCACCCACCGCCCCGCCCCACCCACCGCCCCGCCCCACCCACCGCCCCGCCCCACCCACCGCCCCGCCCCACCCACCGCCCCGCCCCACCCACCGCCCCGCCCCACCCACCGC
Source organism: Acomys minous (assembly GCF_964271855.1). Classification (NCBI taxonomy): domain Eukaryota; kingdom Metazoa; phylum Chordata; class Mammalia; order Rodentia; family Muridae; genus Acomys; species Acomys minous. The sequence goes on along the minus strand of NC_140492.1, from coordinate 102,579,017 downwards.
CCCGCCCCACCCACCGCCCCGCCCCACCCACCGCCCCGCCCATCCACTGCCCGGTTTCCGGTCTCTTCTGCTCTAGATTGTGTTCTGACAATTCAGGCTGCTTTCTCCTTTCGGTTTTTAATCTTTATCCTTCACTGGTTATGCTCCTGATCAAATTCCAGGGATCAGGGATGGAACTCAATCAGCAGGTGTTTGCCTGGAACACTGGAAACCTCCCTTCCCTTCCTCTGCCAGCACTTGGGAAGTGGGGCGGCGCAGTAGGATCAGAAGTTCAAGGTTTAGCGTAGGATATTCGAGACCCTGCCTCAAAACAAGCAAGCAAGCAAGCAAACTTAAATTCCTCGGTTTCAATTTCTTACTGTATGACTATTCTTAATTGACTTTTCCAGGTAGATCTAATTGTTTCTGTTCTTTCATTCTCTCCCTTATCCATCTGGATTACTTTGACTAGTCAAAACACATTTTTTTTTCTTTTCTGGAGACAAGATTTCTCTGTGTAGCCTTTGCTGCCCTGGACTTGTTTTGTAGACCAGGCTGGCCTCGAACCCACAGTGAGCAATCTGCCTCTGCCTCCCTGAGTACTGGGATCAAAGGCCTCTGTGCTACCCCAACGGGCTGTCAAAAAGCTTTTAACCCTTTTCCTCTTAGAACATTATTAAACACATTTCGGTCTTGTCTTAGAGTTCACAGAGAGCCCACAGGGATATGTGAGATAATCTAATGGCCAAACCACTTTTTATTTGTGGGGACAAGGCCCAGTAGAGTCAAAGCCGTTGACTGAGCCACATGACTAGATCTGTGAGGTCCAGGATTGGAACTTGGTCTTTAGACTTTTGTGCTGAGACACTTTCAGACCTGTTGGTTGCACATGATATCATTCTCAATCCCGTATCTCCAGAAGGAGATTCTATGAAATTGCTGTGCAGCGGGAACTGGACTTATCCTTTATATTTTATTTTCTTTTAAAAAAAAATTCATTCATTTTTATTTTCTATGTATGAGTGTTTGCCTGAATGCATCCATGTACACATTGTGCGTGACTGGTGCCCTTGGAAGCCAGAAGAACCCATCAGATCCCCTGGGACTGGGGACAGTTGTAAGCTGCCATGTGGGTGCTGGGAATAGAACCCTAGTCCTCTGGAAGAGCAGCCAGTGTCCTTAACCACTGAGCCGTCTCTCCAGCTCCAGTTCATATTTTCTTACAGTTCATGATAACTCATTTAAACCCTGAAATTGTCATGGGGAAGCAAATGAATTTTTGAGCCATTGTTTAAATTATGAAATGAAATATTCTTTATTTACTATTACTGTTATCAGAACAATTATTAACTATGAAGATACACTAAAATCACATATCCTTACTATTCTTTCCCAAACCACAAATCTGATTAATGTTAGTTTTAAAGCAAAAAAAAAAAAAGTAAAAATTACATTTTTGTTAATTTATTTTAGGGGATTGAGGCTTGTGCCATACAGTGTATGTAGAGGTTGGAGTACAACTTGCAGGAGTTGGTTCTTTTTTTTCCACAATCCTAGGGCTCAAACTCATGTTGTCAGGCTTGGTGGCAAACACCTTTTCCTGCTGAGCTATCTCATCAACCTCTTAAATTTTTTTTAATGGACCTAGAAAAAGTCATGTCTTCAATATTTAACAGTCTATCTACATCAGTATTTCAGATTATTTTGAACTCACATCTCCCATTTGAAGAGCATAAAATGTAATTCCTTTAAATAATGGGCTGGGTGATGTTAACGGTGGGGCGCATCTTTAATACGAGTGCTTGGGAGGCAGAATCAAGCAGATCTCTGAGTTCAAGGCCAGCCTGGTCTACAGAGTGACACAGAGAAACCCTGTCTCAAAGAACCAAAGCAAAAAACAAAAACCACAAAAACAAACACCAACACCCAACCAACCAAACCAAAGAAAACAAAACAAAAATGCTAGAAAAGAAAAATATTATAAAACTTGCCTAAAAATAGAAACAATTGAATAAAAATTATGCCTTCGACTTCACTTTTCCCTTGACTATCCTTTGTTGCTCCTTGGTCCCACTGCCCTTGGGAACCTCTAGTCCAAGTTATCTTAGAAGACTGGACTTGGAAATCATACATTCATTTCCCCCCACCAAATAACAAGGGTTCTTTGTAAGTTTCCAACCTTTTATGGTCTCCTGAATTCACTCCTAAAATCATTTGGCTGCTTTCATCGTGATAACAGAGACCAAGACCTCCATATCTGGTTCCTGTGGCAGACATTAATAATCAATTATTGTGCTCATTTTAGGCAAGCTTGCACAGAGGCTAACTGTGTTTTGTTTCAAAATATTGCTTCAGCCATGCGGTGGTGGCGCACGCCTTTAATCCCAGCACTCGGGAGGGCAGAGGCAGGCGGATCTCTGTGAGCTCGAGGCCAGCCTGGTCTACAAAGCGAGTCTAGGACAGCCAAGGCTACACGAGAAACGCTGTCTTGAAAAACCAAAGAAAAAAATTGGTTCAGGAACTCATACAGCCATAATATACAGTTCAAGAAATATATAAGCCCAATTTAACACATATACTCATTGCTTTTCTAAAATGGAGAAAATTGCTTACGTAATAAGGTGCTGTTGCAATATACACATATACATATATAATAAATCACACACTATGACATCTAAGGCATTTGTGAAGAGCAAAGTGAGAGGCACTCCAAAGAGATCTGAGCTAATCCCAGGATCTGGCTATCGGGTGGAGGTTTCTATGTAGCTGTGAAATTCTGAGGGATAGGCTTGGCAAAGCAGTGGCAGACAGTCCCCTGCCCACGTACCTGAAAAACACCTTCTAAGGACCTAACTCTAATGATGGCCCTGAATGGAGTGTGTATCCTCCCTTCATGCTTTGCTCCTCAAAGCTACTCACCTACCCACCTTTACTCTTTCTCAAAGGTATTCTAGGGAGCTCCTTGCTGAAAGCCGTGTGACCTGTCCTGTCTCCGTTCTTAATTCTTTGTCCTATTCATACCAAACCTTCAACCTGTAATCTATCCTTTAGAGGGATGTTAATTCGGAACATGGCTGCTCTGGCAAGAGATCACATCCAAGGGCCTTCTAGGTCTGAGTCATCTGGCTGAGTTCAAGGCCAGCCTGGTGTACAGCAAGTATCAGGTAAAGAAAAGCTTAGGTCCAGGTGTGGTGGTATACATCTTTAATTCCAAACAATGAAGGTAAAGTTAATTTGTAGAAGGAAGCACCCGTGTTTGAAAGTGATGTTTAACTGAGTGGCAGAAAAGGTGATGAATCAGTGAAAGGTTTGACAGAATGGGGTACGCCCAGCTCTCACAAGGAGAGAGAGGAAAGAGAAGCTACTTAAAGGGGCCAATACAGGAAGAGGGGAGGCGGAGGAGACAATTTTACCAGGATAGTAATACATAGACAGGTTGCAGAGCGAGAACTCAGGTGAAGACCGAACAAGCCAGAGAATGAGAATGAGCCAGGAGATTGCTGGAGTTAGTTTGAGGCCAAACAAAGCAATTTAGAGGCCAAGAGAAAAATCAGACTGAATAAGTCAGCTGGGAGCAGAGTCTGAGCCATAACAGCTGAGTTGAACCAGCCAGCCCAGAGCTCAGTAAGAAAGAGAAAAGGTGAGCTTATTCAGCAGTAAGTCTCAGAGGCTGAAAACATTCTAGGCCTAGGTTAGATTGTCAGGAGGCTAGAAGCTTCCAGAACTTGGACTAGGTTAGCAGACAGAGGTAATAAGCTTCCCAAACAACAATTACTCAGGAGAATAAAAGTTCCTTTTACATTCTCCTTCTCATTTTCTCTTCCTTTTCTTTTTTTCCACTGGGCAGAAGTTACTGATTACATAATAGTGTCCCCTGGGAAGAACAGAGGGGGGAGAGAGAGAGAGAGAAAGAGAGAGAGAGAGAGAGAGAGAGAGAGAGAGAGGGAGGGAGGGAGGGGGAGGGAGGGAGAGAGAGAGAGAGAGAGAGAGAGAGAGAGAGAGAGAGAGAGAGAGAGAGAGAGAGAGTTTCTATGGGTGTTTTCTAAAGGCTAGAGGCTGCCTGTAAGGTAAGCACAGGTAGTTGAGGGCAGTGATCTGGAACACCCTTCCTGTAGCGCTGAGCTGCTTTAATGAGATCAATTTTATGAATAAAAGCAAGCATCACGCTAATGGTTGCAGAATGTGGCAGCTGGAACATTTCCCAGAGTTACTCAGGGAGACCAAGATGCCGCACACCTTCGGGCAAGGTCCTCAGGGTAGCTCCGGAATCCAATTAAAGAAACCAGGATGCAAAGTGAGAAACAAACACAGCCGCTGGGAGAGATGTAAAGGCTGCTGAGTCGTTGGGATTTCAGTAAGAAGGAGTGGGTGACAACAGAGATGTGTGAGCTTTGCTGATGATGTGTTTCTAGTCTCATTCAGAGCATTGGAGCACTCTGGTCCAGAGACCCATGTATTGCCAAGCTTGTGCCCGAGGCAAGTTACCGATTTATAAAATGCAGATAATGATACTGTCTCAAACTATGTGGACACTAAATAGCTAATAATGTAAAACACTCAGGCCAGGGTCTATGTGAAAAACAGTAAAAACATTAGATATAATGATAATAATTAAGATTATGACACCCCCCCCCCAATAGCTCATCCCTGAGGAAGTCAGAGCAGAAACCCAGAGGCGGGAACTAAAACAGACGCCATGGAAGAGTGCTGTTTGCCTTCAGGGCTTGCTCAGTTTCTTATACACCCCAGGACCAGCCCAGCCCAGAGACAGCAGCATCCACATGGGATAGTGTAAAACAAATTAATTATCCTGTATATATTAATTAATACAGGAAATTATTATGGCGGTAGTTCTTCCTTAACTAGCTATTTTCCAAGTGACAGATACAGAGACCTGATAGATTTATAATAAGCCTTAAAGCGCTACAGCTGGGCAAACATCAACCCTCTAAGCAGTCTTGTCTGCTTCCCAGCCAAAGTCCCCATAAATACTTTCACGTGTTTCATTTGGGCTGCTTCTGCTCCATCAGACCAGTCCTCAGAGCAAGCTGCTCTTGGCCACATGCTCCTGGTCCATGTCACATCCTGTTTTCCTCTCAGTCTCCATCATCCTCCTCCTCATGGTCACCCTCATCCTAATGAGACACCAAACCTGGGAACCTTTGCCCCGCCTACTTTTCTTCTGCCCAGCCTAGGCTGTTGGCAACTTTATTAGCCAATCAGGGATAATTGGGGAGGATTCTTTATATCACACAGATTGGGAAGATGGTTCAACATGCATAACAATGCCAGTGGCAGGGTGGTAACCAGATCTCAGGGCACTGAGATCAGCTTCTGAAAACACAGTGCACAAGACCCTCCTCCAACAGCTCCCCTCTTCAGTCTAATAAAAGGTTATTTTTCTTTTTTTCTTTTTATATTTTTGGTTGTGAGCCTAGCCTTTAAGGGCTGAGCCATCTTTCTAGCCCTCTTTTTCTTTTTCTTTTTATAAAAATAAACTACATACAGTAAGAACAATTATGAAACAATCAGAAAAACCACATATAAGAATTATATTTACAGCTGGGGTACACCTGTAATCCCAGCACTCAGGGAGGCAGGCAAGCAGGCAGATCTCTGTGAGTTCAAGACCATCCTGGTCTATAAAGCAAGTCCAGGCCAGCCAAGACTACACAGAGAAACCATGTCTTGAAAAAAAAATTACATTCACAGTGTCCAGTCCATTTGTATTTGGAAATCTGTGGAGAAAGAACTCTACTATCTATCTTATCTTGGTGAGTTCAGAGTTTTGTATCTAACTCAATTTCTATTCTAACTTGCATTACCAACCTTAAACAGTTTTTAGACCTAAAACATTTTCCTAAATCCTAAACAACTTAAACTTAATTGTAAGACTTTAACTATGTAGTCTTCAGCCCCATCAGAGACTTGAGGAGGCATAACATTGTCTGGGTCTGTAGCAGCTTCCAAAATAGAATTTACAGACAGCCGGCTACCTGGACATCCGCTCAAATTCCTCTGTCATGTTGAGGCATCAATCTTCAGCCTTCTGGCTCAGTATAACTGGCAGACATATTTGTGAAGCAGGAAGTGTGAAGGGTTTGTTTACCCTGGCTTGGCAGAGCTTGTCAGTCAACTTCCCCACAATTATGTTGTGCCCATTTGCACAGCATTCTATCCACAGTAAAGAAAAAGAGGGCATTTTCTTTTTGCCCAGTGGCTAGCTTGCCACATTTGAAGCCATCTCCTGATAGAAATCCTTCTATGTTCATCATCTTCCTTCAAGTCCAATTGGGGTGCTGCTGGGAGCTGACAGGTCTCATTGCCAGAAAAGCCTTAAAACAACAAAAACATCTTTAAACGCCATATTTTGTAGGCCTCTGAGGTTTTTGAAGACCATCTCTATCTAGATACATTTACATGGTGTTTAACCATTATCTACCTATAGTGACTCTGAATATGGGAACATTTGTTTCTGGCTATTTACTGTCTGTCTAACCTAGGATGTATATTTCTGTGATAATCTAGACTAGTAACTGACATGACTGTGAGTTTGCTTGACTAACTACCTTGCATTAAAAAAAAAAAAACAAACTATCCTAAACAATTTGTAACAGCAGCTTTTAAAAGGACTGGAAGTAAACATTGCATTTTAAAATTAGTTGCAAAGGTCCAATACCTTATACAAGAGTTGAAACATATATACATGTATACCAAATTAACCTTAAATTGTATCAGTTTACAGTAGTCTATACCAACATGTCAAAAATAACCTTAATTCCTTATCAATATATAAAAAATATATAGCCAAGCAAGCAAAATAACTTTTTTTCTGTATCAGTATATAATACTCCATACCAATGTATCAAAATATTTGAGAATAACAATAGTTCTGTAGTTGAAGAGCAGATTCAATAATCTACCCTTTTATCTCTGTAATTCTTAATTGTTCCTCTATGATATTCCTATATTCCCCATTGTTTCTTCTCGACCTCTTTTCCTTTACCTATGAAGGAAAGATAAACAAGATAAGGTAAGATAGAAATCCCTGAGCCTAAGTTTCTATACATTGTTTTCTCTCTGATTAAGACTGTTAATAACTTGCAACCAACCCCTTTAAACAAAAAGCATCCATCACCCGATAGAACAACCACCTACCCACCTCAGCCTAAGGGAATGGTACCGTCATTCTTCTTGAGGTTGCTTCCTGCTGATTTGGGGTGTAGTATTACTTTTGAGGGGCCCAAGAAAATTGGGAAAATGGCTAAGTCTTTTTGTTTGTTTTTGTTTGGTTTTTGTTTGTTTTTTTGTTTTGTTTTGTTTTTTGCGGCAGGGTTTCTCTGTGTAGCCTTGGCTGTCCTGGAACTCACTCTGTAGACCAGGCTGGGCTTGAACCCACAGAGATTCACCTGCTTCTGCCTACCTGAGTACTGATGGTTAAGTCTTAAGAAAGCCAGCTGTAACATTTGTTGTCCAGTCTCTAAATGCTGTGAAAATACAGGCTTAAATGAAGTCCTGATTGGAGCAGTCTGAAAGGCTGGATCAAATGAGCTCGCTGCTTTGAAGTTGTCATGGCAGCAAGTTTTGATGAAACAGCAACTGAAGCAATCTAAGGTCGGATCACGCAGGATGCTTGGAATACATTTGTTTCAGTGTCTCAGCATCCTTGCCAAGGCTGTCTCCACTCTACTTGTGTTTGGTTCTTTTATTCTGTAAATATATAAGCTCTCACAAGTAACATATAGTTCTGCAATTATAATGTGCATGGGATGTTCAAGGTGCACGGATCGACTAAAGATGGTTTTCTACTCCTTGTATGAGCGGATGAAAGACAGGGATTGCTTTAAGCCAAGCTGAATTGTATACCAAGTTAAAACATCAGTTTTTATCTTTGCCATTTAAACAACAACAAAAAAAATTGGCATGATAAGTTCTGAGGATTTTTTGGCAACAAGATTTATTGGCTGATGCATATATATTTATGTCTTAGCCACTTAGACTCGTTCCCATAGAGGGACGAGGATATACATTCCCTGCTTTGGTCTTGATTTGTTTCTTCTTGTGTGTGGCCAAGATCTTCAGGGCCTCCCTCTGTCAAATCTGACCTTTATTACTTCGGATGGAATCCAAAGCCTTTTCTTTTCTGTTGACATAAGCATAAAGCCTCTCTCCCAACAGGATGCCCCCTCCCACTAATTATAAAAAAATGTTCCGCAGGCTTGCCTACAGGCCAGTCTTATGGAGCCATTTTCTCAGTTACGGTTCCCTCTTTTAAATGTCTCTGGCTTGTGGCAAGTTGACATAAAACTAGCTAGGACACTGGTATTCTACCACCAAGCCACATCCCAGATCTAGAAGCTATATTTAAAAGTATACTAGATGATTTTTTTTTCAAGACCTTTTCTCTGGCTGCAGTGGGAGTGGATGTGGGGGTTTTTGCTGAGGACTGGCCCCAGGGCCTTTGTTCACCCTGAGTACTGTGGCTCTGAGCTACACCCTGTTTGTTCCTTCATTTATTTATACACATTTACAGTGAGCTAAGGTCTTGTTAAATCACCCAAGTGGCCTCAAACTGTATATAGTGGAAATTGGCTTCACACTTGAAATAGTTCTTCTGCTTTCACTCCCTGAGTATCTGAGATTACAGCATTGTGCACAAACATCTCCTGAGAAACCCTTCCAGCCTGGCACGCCAAGGGTGTTGACCTTTCTCCTTCTCTCTCCTTTCCTCTTCCCTCCTCGTCTCACTTCTCTTCCCCCTTACTATTCCTTCCCTTCTCTTGACCTCCACTTCCCTCTCCTGCCCGCCACTTCCCTTTCCTCCTTTCCTGTTTTCTTTTGTGTGTATCCCTAGTTGTGAGCAAGCAGGGCTGAGGAGGGGTTCTCAGTGCAGCAGGTTAACTGACTTTTACTACCCAAAGCTTTATATATGAGCCGTATTCTACTGTTATTCCGCCACTTGCTTGAGCACAGGGATGCAGCATAGGGACACAGCATAGCATACGGACACAGTACAGTATAGGGACATAGCATGGGGTCACAGCACAAGGACACAGTACAGGGACACAGCACAGGCACACAGCACAGAGACACAGCACAGGGACACAGCACAACAAAGGCACACAGCACAGGTAGACAGCACAGCACAGACACATCACAGAGATATAGCACAGCACAGGCACACAGCATAACACAGGGCACATCACAGGCACACAGCACAGGTATACAGCATAGCACAGAGACACAGCACAGGGACACAGCACAGGGACACATCACAGGCACACAGCACAGGGACACATCACAGGCACACAGCACAGGTATACAGCACAGCACAGAGACGCATCACAGGCACACAGCACAGGTATACAGCACAGCACAGAGACGCATCACAGGGACACAGCACAGCACAGGCACACAGCATAGCACAGGGCATATCACAGGCACACAGCACAGGGACACATCACAGGCACACAGCACAGGTATACAGCACAGTACAGAGACGCATCACAGGGACACAGCACAGCACAGGCACACAGCACAGGGACACAGCACAGCACACCTAGACGCCATTTACTAAGAAGGAAAGGTTTCTTGTACATGGTAAGGAAAGCACCTCTTGACTTGTTTCCAGCTGTTTTCATTAAACCCAAGAGAACTTTGTAAATTTTACTTAAGAATTTTCCTAATATGACGAATCAGGAAGTGGCTGAGTGATGCTAACATGGAGCCCAGTGTTTACCCAGAAAGAGTTGCTCCATTTGCTTGTTGCCCTCTATCATCACGGTATGCAAGCCATCTAGAAGAAGTAAACTGAGTCATGAGCCAACCTCCCTTTATTCTAATCTCATTTCTACCACTCATTGTATTTCTACTTAATTACCATGCATGTGTGTGTCGGGGTCGGGGGAGTCTGGGCATCAAACACAGGGCCTCATGCATGCTGGGTAAAATGCTCTACCACTGAGGTGCATGCCCATCCAGCTCTCTCTTTAAACAGAGGCCATTTCCAGTCCTCATTTTTTTAATTGGCTTTTCAGTTGCTTTGCAGGCAGAGAGGATTTTTTTTTCTTTTTGGATGATTTTGTTTTTCTGTGCTTGACTCTCCCCTTTGACCCTGGTTGCTAGGTGCTTTAGCTGGAGTTAAAGTATAATCTTGGCGAGACTTAGACTAATTCAATAAACAGAGCAGGAGGCTTCTCAGATACCAGCACCAAAGGGTTGACAGGATTCAAAGCAATGCAGTTAGGCAGGATGTGGGCAAACATGTATAATTTGTTTTAATGATAAAATGCATTAATAAGCAAGGCATTGGACTCAGAAATTTGTAATTATGTTTGAATAGGACAAAATTTATTTTCTTCAATTTGTGTTTTTAATGGAAACTCGGTCGGGGATACTGCAGTAGTTTGAGTTACTTGGCTAAATAATTTGACTTTAGATTTAAAAACTGTTCCAGTGTGTACAGTGACAATATATGGCTTTGCTATATTTTCCTACAAAGAAAGTCCAGACACTGGTAATTCGTACCTTTCTACAGGCAACAATAAATTAAGTCTCTAAATTATTAAAGACCAGAAAATGTCTCCAATGCCCACAGGTTGGATTTCAAGTTTACAAATGGGCAGCCAGTGGGGGGTGATTACTCAACCATGACTAGGCTGACAAGCCAAAGCAAAACAACGGAGCACATAGGTGGTGTTTGCTTAAGCGTGAACAAATTCCAGCTGCTCAGGGAACCTGGTCTGGGTTCCCAGGCTGTCTCACAGGTGCCTAGTCTTGGACTATGAGTGATGGGGTCTCAGAATCCCTTGCCGGATTTCAGGGATCTCAGAAGCCTTTGCCAGATTTTTTTTTTAAGCAGAAACAAAAACAGTAGAAAATTTAGACTACAACCTAAGAGAACAGTAATTGAGAGGGTTCGCTAGTCCTTTAATAATTCCTCAATGCGCCTAAGAAACAAGCTGGTAAACCGGAAGTCCCTCCTTATGAATAATTGATGGGCGAAGCACACCACACCATTGTCAAAAAAAAATTTACAGTGATCATTTTAGATCCTAAAATACATTTGTTTTGTAAGCATGTGGTTTTGGTTTAAAATAAGGTCTTGCTAGCTGGGTGTGGTTGCTCATGTCTGCAGTCCTTCCCTGGGGGGAGGCGGGGGACAGAGGCCAGAAGTTCAGTGCCATCCTGGGCTACATTAAGTGTTTGAGGCCAGCTCTGGCTACATGTAGCCCCATGCAAAACATACACACACACACAGAGGGAGACAGAGAGAGAGAGAGAGAGAGACAGACAGACAGACAGACAGACAGAGACAGACAGACAGACAGACAGAGACAGAGAGAGACAGAGAGAAAGAGACAGAGACACAGAGACAGAGACAGAGGCTAGCAGTTGCAGCAGCAGCAAAAACATTGAGATTTGATAGTCAGACTCCAGGGCCTTTCAGACATACATATACAGGTCTAAACCTCTGGAAATGGTGTGAAGAGGAAAACCTCTGTTTTGGGAACTGATGTGCCCACTCTCCATTTTTGCCCTTTCCTCTTCCTTTCTGCAGTGCCTCCTACATGCCTGAAGTCTCACCACTGAGCTTGCCTACCAGCTTCTCTTGCCTTTTGACAACAGTGGTTTACGGGAAGGAACCCCAACAGCCCGCTGTTAGTCTTAAAGTAGCAGAACTTAATGTGTTCTCGACTCCAAAGTACATAATAGACTCCAAAGTACATAGACTCTAAATTTTAAGTCAACAGAACAGCCTTGAGTCTGTGGAATCTGAGGAGAGCAAGGTTACCAGGGAGTATAAGCTGGCTCAGGGGCTGCATCAGGCAATGATGCTGTTCTGAACTCTGCTGATCATATCCGTTTGTTTCTGTCTATGAGCAGGGCTAGTCTGTTATTTCCTTTCTTATAAGCATTTGTAATTTTTTTTTATGTTTGGGTTTCTCTTTCTTTCTTTTTTGTTGTTTGTTTTTTCTTTCTATTCCCCTCCCCCTCACCTTTGCCTGTGGATAAAAGTTTTTCATGGAAGACACTCCTTTGAGCTGCAGATTCTATCAAAGGCCTGGACAATGCCATTTGTTGTCTTGTCTTCTTTCCCATCCAATTTTGCAATGCTCAGAAGCAATTAGGAGGTCAGAGATGTGGCTCAGTGGTAGAGCCCCACCCAGGAAGCGCCTAAAAGGCCTTTGTTTGGGGCTCCGGCACTGGAACCAAATAAAAGATGAAATTTCCAAATACAAATTGCCATATCAATGCCATAGGTATATGTATACACACGAAGGCACGTTTTGAATTATTTTCTCACTTAAGGATTTTGGGCTCGTGAAGTGGGTAAAATGATTGGACTAGAACATCCCCTCATCCCTGTGCAACATCAATATGTCGTCACATCAACAATACCGGAAGTGAAGGCTTTGAAGAGAGAGCTCCCGGTGCTCCGTGACCTGGAGGGATCCTACTACCTCCGACAGGAAAGGGATGGGCTCTTGTTCGGTCCCTATGAGAGTCAGGAGAAGATGAAACTTCAAGCCTCCTGGGTCGATCACGGAGTCCCCCCAGGTGGGTTCAGCAAATGAAAGATGCGCAGAGAAGATAGATTGGCTCCCCAAGGCTGGGAGCCAGGTGGAGAACGAGACAAAAATCCCGGTGCTGACCTTCAGGTGTCCGGGATGGCATGAGGGAGGGGCTGGAGGTGACCCTGTCCTTGTACCCTTGTGGAAATCACACAGGGCCTGACTAAAGGGGAGAGATGCTGACGTTGGCACTGGGGCTTCTGGGAAAGGCTCCATGTACAGTTTTCTCTGCCCATGCCAACCTTCTGCCATCGCTCTTTCCCTCGATCTGCCTGCTTGGTTTAGTTTTAAGATCTGAGTACAGATGCTTGTGCCCTGACAGTTGTCCACACTGCAGGTACCCAAGGCAGGGTACCCAACCTACAAAGAATGCAGGCCAGCACTGGCAGCAAAGGTGCAACTGCAGGCAAGAGGCCTTTCTGCAAGTGCGCCTCAGCGACAGGGGTCATGCTTTCTAGTTCTGTTGGAGAGAAGAGCCACGGCTTTTGTTTTGCTTTTTTTTTCTCCTTGAAACCAAATCAAGAATTGGGCTGTGTAGACAGACACTTCTAGTTTTAAACGTGTGTGTGTGTGTGTGTGTGTGTGTGTGTGTGTGTGTGTGTGTGTGTGTAGATGTGTGTACATGTACCTGTGAAGGCCAGAGGCATCCTTAGGTGTCATTCCCCAGACACTGTCTACATTCTATTTTATTTTTTGAGATAAATCTCTTGCTGGCCAGGAACTCAGCAGATGCTAGGCTGGCTGCCCAGTGAGCTCCAGAAATCTGCTTGGCCTCCACCTCACTAGTGCTGGGGTTATACATGCATGCGGCCACACCTGGCTATATTATTTTTTAAAGATTTATTTATTTATATATTTATTATGTATACAATGCTCTGTTTGCATGTACACCTGCAGGCCAGAAGGGCATCATATCACATTATAGATGGTTGTGAGCCACCATGTGGTTGCTGGGACTTGAACTCAGGACCTCTGGAAGAGCAGACAGTGTTCTTAACCTCTGAGCCATCTCTCCAGCCCCCTTATTTATTTGCCTATTTATTTACAACATGGGCTCTGGGATTGAACTGAAGTCTTTGTGCTTGGGAGGCCAGTTCTTTTCTAGCTAAGGCTACCCTCTCAAGCCATCTAGTTTTAGTCTATAAAAGGAAGTAACTTTGGTTTGGGGCAGTGAAATATTGCAGGGAATGTGATGAAACATAACTGCATTTTCTAGAATCACTTGTTGATAAGCAGTTTGGGGCAGGGAACACACCCTCCCCTTCCATCTCACAGGAAAGGACTTCCGGCCCACCTCGCCTCCTGCAGAGGCTGGTCCAGCAGCCAGCCGGGCTTTGGTTTTGCTGAGTGGGCCCTGCACATCTTGGCCTGCACAGAATTGCTCCTGACTTCAGAGTGAGGGCTGAGCCGCTAGGGCAGGCTGGTGTGGGGGAAGGCACTCTCTCCACTCTGCCCATGTCGTGGCTTTTCTTCCAAATAAATGCTGAATAAATATTTAAAGAATCCTAGCTGGAGGGAAAGCCAGACTGAGTTGTTCCTGGCATGGGTGTCACATATCCTAATGTAACCTGGGAAGCCTGGAAGCTCCATGCCACTCCCCTGGCCTGTAGTCCTCAAGAAGAGCTGGGAGAGCTGGGTGGATACTATGTGGATAGATGCCATGAAATTTATCTGTTGGCCCTGTTTTTTTTTTTTTTCCTGTGGTGACTTCCAGGACAAGAAAAAGATAGTTGCAGCTGGGCAGGGTGGCACACACCTTTAATCCCAGAACTCAGGAGGCAGAGGCAGGAGGATCTCTATGAGTTCAACGCCAGCCTGGTCTACAAAGTGAGTCCAGGACAGCCAGGGCTACACCGAGAAACCCTGTGTCAAAAAATCAAAAAGTAAAAGAAAGAAAGAAAGAAGGAAAAGGAAGAAAGAGACAATTGCTGTGCAAGCTCACCTCCATGCGCAGAACCCTAGCCTGTGGGTGCTGGAGAAAGGAGAGTTCAAATGTTTAGATTTAACATTTTTTGCACTGATTGACTGGTGTGTTTATGCGGGCATTCAAATGCCATGACACAAGGCTTGCAGGAGTCAGTTTCTTCCCTTCCACTATGCTGGTGGCTCCTAGGGCCCCGAGCTCAGGTTGTCAAGCATGGTGAGAGGGGCCTCGACCCTCTGAGTCATCTCACTGGCCCCCAGTTTAGCATCTAAAGAAAAAAGAAAGTGTCAAGGGCTGGAGAGATGGCTCAGTCAATTCCGGGCAACCACATGGTGGTTCACAGCCATCTATAATGTGATCTGATGCGTGCAGGTAGAGCACTGTATACATAATAGTAAATAAGTAAATCTTTTTTAAAAAAAGAAAAAGGAAGTGTCTTCCTCATAGGCACCTGTTCCATTGCCTTGCTGTGAGACTGGCCTGCACACAGGGACATTCTGATCACAAAGACCTTTCTTTCTAGGCTTTGGAAAGGAACTTTTTGAGTCTGACCTGGACCGAATCACAGACCACCTGGAGGCAGCCATGGAAATGATTCCTGTTCTGAAGAAGGCGGACATCATCAATATCGTCAACGGTCCTATCACCTACTCTCCCGACATTCTGCCTCTGGTGGGGCCCCACCAGGGGGTCCGAAACTACTGGGTGGCCATCGGCTTCGGGTGAGTGGCACCCTGAGACTTGAAATTCCTTGTAGAAGCTCCTACTTTAGCTAAAAACCCAGTCTCAAAATAGCAGCCACCCCCCAAACATGGAAGAGGTGGTAGAGGGCGGGAATGCAGCGGAGTCCAAAGTAAGGTAAGGGTGGGGTTGTCTCCTTCTGCTGACCAAGGAATGAAAGAGGGAACCAATCTTATAAAGGCTAGCTAGTACATGGAGGGCCATCATTTTCTGTGACCATCTTCATGCCACTCCCAGGCTTTGTGTCTCTTTTCGTGCTGCTACTTCCGAATGTGTCAATTTGCCCCAACTGGACAGGAATATTTTCATTACAGAATGTGACATATCCCAAATATCAAATGGGTAGCATGTCGTATGTATTTTCATCATAATTCCTGTTTGTCTAACGTGATTTACTTCTGTGTAACTCCCTCGGCGGCTTCCTGTTTAATATTCTGCTCCTTGCCCCTGTTTCATTTCTGATATTTGTCCCATTAATATGCTGAATATTGATGTCAAACTCACTTCACCATCGCATCACAGTTCCTAATATTATAGTTTTCTTCTCTATTCTGTTTGGATGTTTGCTCAAATAATTGTTAATGATTGCCAGCTCTGTGCCGGGCCTCGCGCTGCAAGTACAAAGCGACGCCTTTTTTTTTGTTCTCCTTGAGAGCTAACTTGGTAACAGTCAAGGCACATTCATTTTTCTAAAGGAGTGCAGTTATGGAGAAAGCATTTTGCTTTCTGCCAAATTCCTCCCATGCTTCTTAGAACCAAGGTGCTGGTCGTTAAGTCACTATATTTTGGAGGTGCTGGAGTTCTTGTGTAAGGATGTTTTTTAATATGTGGGAGTAGAGCTCAATCCTGGGCCGGGGTGGGGGGTGGGGAATGGGGTTTTCACAACCAGTATTAACTTTCTTTGGTTCTCTCTCTGACTCTCACCCCATTGAGTCCCTCAAAAGCTTCTTTATTAAAATTTTTTTTATTTTTTATTTTATTTAATTTTAATGTGCCTTAGTATGAGAGTGTCAAATCTTGGAGTTACCGACAGTTATGAGCTGCCATGTGGTTGCTGGGAATTGAACCCGGGTCCTTTGGAAGAGCAGGCAGTGCTCTTAACCACTGAGCCATCTCTCCAGGACAAAAGCTCCTTTTTTAACATAGTCACAGATAAACCCAGACTGAAAGCCTTTGTCAGGTAAGAACGGCCAGGTAGACCAGCGTAAAGCCTACTGGAACTGGTGACTCTGATATCACAATTGTATGTTTAGTTTAAAGCATCTTTTGTGGGCGGGGTGAACCCCAGTTTCCTATAAGCCAGGCATGGTGGTGGTGTATCCCTGCCATACCAGAGCCAGGGAGGTGGAGGCACAGGAAGGTGAGAAGTTCAAGGCTACCCTCAGTCATCAGTCTTAGGCCAGCCTGGGTTACACGGGATCCCAAAGCGTCTTCCTGTGAAAATAGGAGGCAAACAGACCTTCCCCTCCGAGTGACGTATTAGTTGCAAATTACAGAAGTCGCGCTCCTTTCTGCCCTCCCCCACAAGTGCCCACTGAGTGCCACCTCTGTGCGAGCACTTCTAAGTGAAAGGTTCCTTGCATAGAGGCTGTCGCCTATGAGAAGCAGCACTACACTGAGTTGAGAAGTGGTGGGGTGTGGGGCGCCTCCCACAGGGTTTCTTACAATTCGGGATAATCATAGCTCAAGAAGGCAGGTAGGTGAGCGCCAACCACATCTCCCCTAACGTTGGTACCGTTACTAGCTGGCAGCCTTAGGCTGGTTGTAGGTATGGGGTCCCTTGTGAAACTGTGAAAACAGCTGGGCAGTGGTGGCAGCGGCGCATGCCTTTAATCCTGGCACTTGTGAGGCAGAGGCAGGTGGATCTGAGAATTCAAGGCCAGCCTGGTCTACAGAGAGATTCCAAGTCACAGTGATCCCTGACCCTGTCAAGTCAGGCGCATTTCATTTGCACGCCAGAAGATATATTGATTTGTTTTTTTTTTCCATGAAAAAAATATGCATAGCATAAACATGACACTAATTGCGAGAACACAGCCGACCCCAACTTTGGTACCCTGTGAGGTATTTGGGCACGCTTCGACACTTGAATGTGCCACATCTGTAATATCTGAAATATCTCTGTATCCGAAAGCTACGGCATAATCCACGCTGGTGGCGTAGGGAAGTACCTCAGTGACTGGATCCTGCACGGAGAGCCGCCTTTTGACCTGATAGAACTGGATCCCAATCGTTACGGCAAATGGACGACGGCTCAGTACACCGAAGCCAAAGCCAGAGAATCGTACGGCTTCAACAACATCGGTGAAGTACTAGCTTGCTGTCATGTAGCGAGACCTGCAGCACCTCTCACTTTAGACACTCTGCTCTGTCCCCTGGGGGTGGCGAGGAACCATAACCGTGCCTTGAGACATATCGAGGAATGCTATGTGAGTGTGTGTGGTTGAAGTGTGTTGGGTGCATCTCTGGCTTTAGGCGTTTTAGTGTATTCTTATTTTATCCTTTAAGGATCAGTGTCACTAGCATCTTTTTTTTAAAAAGATATATTTATTTATTATTATATATACAATATTCTGCCTGCATGTACCCGTGCAGGCCAGAAGAGGGCATCAGATCACATTATAGATGGGTGTGAGCCCCCATGTGGTTGCTAGGAATTGAACTCAGGACCTCTGGAAGAACAGTGAGTGCTCTTAACCACTGAGCCATCTCCCCGGCTCATAACTAGCATCTTAAGTATCTACAGTCATAAACTATTAGAGCACTCGTGTCTCCTTTGCAGTTGGTTATCCCAAGGAGGAACGGTTTGCTGGGAGGCCAACGCAGAGAGTCAGCGGGCTCTACAAAATCCTGGAGTCTAAGTGTTCCATGGGTTTCCACGCTGGCTGGGAACAGCCACACTGGTTCTACAGACCTGGCCAGGACACTCAGTATAGGTAAGTGCGTGTCGTAGCTTCTGTGTGCGGTTCTGTCCCAGGGCTGCCACTGCAGGGTAGAGCAGGAGGGACAGCAGGGCACAATTCCTCTCCCATCACAGTTTCACCACTCTCAGAGGAGCGTCAAGTCTGCTCGTGGCGAGCCATTCCTTAGGCCAGCCCAGGGGGACACTGGCCAGTCTCAGTGACGCCTTTCCTACTTGGAAGTTACCAGAATCTCAGAGGAACCTTCCTCATCCTCATCCAAGAGCATACGGTGGCTTTAATTGGCCACTGAAGGTTTGTCGTGGCTTAGGATCCTGATGAAATCCCATGGCATTCAAACACTACATAGAAAGGATGCCGAGCTCTGGGTCATGACACAGACGAGAGAGTACCTGCCCTTGGGATTAAACTAAAATGCCACGTACGCCACTGAAACAGGCCTCTGAGCTCCTGAGTGCTGCATGCCGTTGGTGGACTTGGGGCTAATGGTCATTTTTTTTTCCCCTACGAGAACCTGTAAATTAAGGAAAAATGAATAGCTAGTCTAGAAGCTAGTGTATTGTTACTGTCAAGCTGTCGTTTTGCTATTTTGAGCAGGGTTTGGGGCTGGAAAGATCAGGTGGTAAAGCACTTGCCTTGCCAGCATTAGGACTTGAGTTCGATCCCCGGTACCCATGTATAAAAGTTGGAGATGAGGACACAGGCTTATAATGCCCGGGCTGGGGAGGTGAAGACAGGTGGACCCCTGGGTCTTGCTGACCAATCAGCCTAGCCTATTGGCAAACTCTAAGCCAGTGAGAAACCCTGTCTTGGAAATAAACCAAGATGGATGGCTCTTGAGGTTATCC
The DNA here is from genome assembly GCF_964271855.1 of Acomys minous. Taxonomy (NCBI): domain Eukaryota; kingdom Metazoa; phylum Chordata; class Mammalia; order Rodentia; family Muridae; genus Acomys; species Acomys minous. Next base: position 102,560,029 of record NC_140492.1, on the reverse strand, counting down.
TGTGGCCTCAACATGCACATGTATGTACATGCAACCACATATGAACATCCATGCTCATGAAACAACAGGTTTTGAGGTCTACTTTAAATTCAGATATGTGGTGTAAAATACAGAAGTGGGACAGCTATGAATTAGTGTGTTTTTGCTCTAGAGGCAGCTGGTCTAGAATGTTCGGGGCCGAATGCTGGCTTGGTTTTTTTCAGGAACAGCTCAGACAAATACTTTGTAATGTTTAGATCTGGCTTAAGTTTAAAAAAAAATTAATAGTTAAATTACTGGAAAACCCCGCAGACTTAGCACCTTGTTCTGAAGCTAAGCACACCATGTTATAAGTCCACTTGCTTAGGGGGAAAGGACCTTTTGAAATGAGTCAAGAGACCTTTGTTCTAGACCTAGTTCTGTCATTAGCTACTCCAAGGACCTAGAAGCCACTCTGTGTCTTTTCTCTGCAGAGTGAAGGTGCTGGGTGCAATCACTGTTTATCTCGAGCATGGGTACTCCCTGCAACCTGCCGAGGTGCCCGATCCCCTCTTAACAAGTGAAAATGATTTGTATTCACAGTGCGGTGAGGTGCTGGCTAGATGCATGTGCTTCTGAGTGTGTGTGTGTGTGTGTGTGTGTGTGTGTGTGTGTGTGTATGCACACAGCCATGTGCACAGGCACATACACAGAGATGTACACATATGCACCAACACGAGTGCACAACACACACACACACACACACACACACACACACACACACACACTTCTGATTTAATAAAGCTTTACTATGGGTATTTGAAAAATGCTCCCCAGATGACTCTAACATGCAACCAGGGTTCAAACCCCCCCTCCCTTCCCCCAGACTGTTCCCTTCTACTCTGCCCTTCAGACCAGAGTACCCATGAGTTCTGTCTTATTTTTCTTGCTAATTAACACTTCGTTCACTTTAAAATGGGCCAAATGGATAGATAAGTAACCTAGAAGGAGCTCAAATTCCAAAATGTGTGTATGATTTACAGAACATATTTGAGAATGCCCCTCCCCTAGCTCCAGTAGGTTTTTCTACATAAGGGAAGTTGATTAAAATATTCTTATTCTGGGCTAGAGAGATGGCTCAATGGTTAAGAACACTGTCTGCTCTTCCGGAGATCCTGAGTTCAATTCCCAGCACCCACATTGTGGCTCACACCCATCTATATTGGAACCTGATGCCCTCTTTTGGCCTGCAAGGTCCAGGTGGATAAAGCACTCATACACAAAATAGATAAATAAATCTTTTAAAAATATATTCTTATTCTATATATATTTTTGGATAACAGATGGCAGTTGTCTTGAACAGGAAATACTGTGTTTCAGGCCAAGTTTCCGCCGCACAAACTGGTTTGAGCCGGTGGGCTCTGAGTACAAACAGGTTATGCAAAGGGTTGGTGTGATTGACCTGTCTCCATTTGGCAAGTTCAACATCAAAGGCCAAGATTCCACCCGACTTCTGGACCATCTCTTTGCAAATGTCATCCCCAAGGTAAATAGACAAGGTCCAGGATTCTGACCTGGTCCTTTCAAAAAAACCCCAACGCAGCCTTCTTCTACTCCACATATTCCAAGTGGATGCTGGACCACTTCAAGTGACCAAGGGTGTGCAAGCTAATTCTCAGCTGAAACTTATGATTAGTAAATTGTCACCTACGAAATTAATGACTTCATGTAATGTGCCAATGAGATCTTAAAACTTGATTGTAGTTAAATGTGTGTGGTGGGTTTTTAGAAAAATCATTACACTTATTTATCTGTGTGTGTCATGCACGGAAAGGTCAGAGGACAGCTTGCAAAAATCTCTCTTTTCAACCTGAGGGTTCCAGGGGTTGAATTTAGGTGTCAGCTTTGACCAAAAGTGCCCTTAGTTCCGTGCCACCCCCTCAACCCTGAAGTGCATTTTTTTAAGGACAATTTTGTATGATTGTTTAAATGGAAAACTTAAATCTTTGGTTTAGTTCATATACTTGATACAAGTGGTAAGAGGTGAGGTTTTTCATGCTCCACACATTTTACATGTATGTGAAAATGCTTAATTCCTCCACACATGACTTTAAATTCTTCTGTGCAGGTGGGTTTTACAAACATAAGTCACATGTTGACGCCCAGAGGTCGGGTGTATGCCGAGCTGACTGTTTCCCACCAGTCTCCTGGGGAGTTCCTGTTGATCACTGGCTCTGGATCGGAACTTCACGACCTTAGGTAAAGAGAAAACCAGCAAAATAATTCTGTATGGGTGACAGTTTCCCCTGTGCTAATATTTTAGCTTCATTTCTGCCACTGTGATAAAATACTACGAAAAAAAAACCATCAAGGGAGGAAAGGCATTGATTTCAGTTTGCAATTTGAGGCTACAGTCTGTCTTTGGGGGAAGTCAAGGCAGGAATAGGAACTTCAGGCAGCTGCTCATATTACGTCTACAGTCAAGCACAGAGAGAGTAGTGAATGTGCAAGCATAATCACTTGCTTGCACTCAGCTTTTTCCTATGCTCCTACAGTTTAGGACCCCTTGCCTGGAGAGTGGCGCAGCCACCATGGCATGAGTCTTCTTACATCATTTAATTTAATTAACGCAATGCCCCACAGGCGCGCCCACAGGCATGCCCACAGGCACGCCCACAAGCCACCATTCCCCACTGAGACTCTTTTCCCCAGATGATTCTGTGCTGCATCAAGTTGACAAAGGTCCATCACGGAGGGGGGGGGGGGTTGGCAGCTGAGGAGATGGCTTAGCTGTTAGCAGTACTGGCAGCTCTTTCAGCCGACCTGGGTTTCGTTCCCAGCATGCACGTGGTGGCTTAGAACCATTTTAACTCTAGTTCCAGAGGATGTGACATCTTCTTCTAGACTTCAGGAGTAGCAAGCACATACGTGGTACACAAACATACATGTAGGCAAAACACATCCATACATATATAAAATAAAACTGGAAAAAGACGATTATCGCTTAAGTACTTAAAGAACAACTTTAATTCTTTTTTAAAGAGTATGTGTATCTGTGTGTTGTCTGTGTGGTATATGTATGTGTGTGAGTGTGTGTGTGGTATGTATGTGTGTGCGTCTGGTGTGTGTATGTGTGTGTATATGTATGTGTGTGTGTGTGTGTGTGTGTGTGTGTGTGTGTGTGTGTGTGTGCAGGTGCCTCAAGAGGCCAGAATAGGGCATCAGATTCCCTGGAGCTGGAGTTACAGGTGGCTGTGACTCAGACCTGGGTACTGAGAACCGTACTCTCGTTCCCTGAAAAGAGCTTTAACTCTCTTAGTCCCTGAGCCATCTCTCCAGCCCCAGCTTTAATTCTTAACCCTTATCAGTGTGATTAAACCTCCTATATTTTACAGGAATAGAGAAGCAAAAGCCTCTGCCCCCCCTTCCATGAGGTGACCCATCCTGTTGCTTTACTGGGTCTGATAATGCTAGCTCTTATTTATTAAACATCACCAATAGCCAGAGCTCCTTTTGGACATGACCTCAATTCTCTTAAGAGTTTTGCAGGGGTTGGGGAGATGGCTCTGTGGGTAGAACGCATCCTTCACACATGTGAGAGGTAGAGTTTAGACTCCCCAACAACCAAATAATTCCAGATAGGCACAGTGGCTTGCAGGCAACCCCAGCACTTAGAGGCAGAGACAGGACACTTCCAGGGCAATCTGGCAAGCTGGACTATCTGAGTAGGAAAGCTTTGGATTCCGATGAGAGCCCCTGCCTCATCAAGGAAGATGCTCAATGTCAACCTCTGTCTCTACATATGCATGTGCACACACACACACACACAACATGTGTCATATAGATATACACATATATGTATATATATCACATGCACATACATGTGATAAATTAAAAGATTTCTTTAAAAGATCTACTTATTTATTATTATGTATACAGTATTCTGTCTGCATGTACACATGCACGCCAGAAGAGGGCATCAGATTACATTATAGATGCTTGTGATCCACCATGTGGTTGCTGGGAATTGAACTCAGGACCTCTGGAAGAGCAGGTGGCACTCTTAACCACTGAGCCATCTCTCCAGCCCCAAATTAAAAGATTTTGCCAAGTATGTGTTATGCTCGTTTTCAGGTGAGGACACAGGTGTGGGTTAAAGCCACTCACTCAAGTCAGCATTACTAATTGGGTTCGCTTTATCCAGCCACGTCCCTTAGTTATGCTCCCTCTGTGGTACCCTGTGCACACTGGCTCACAGCCAAGTTGCTGACCTGCCTTTGCCTGGACCTCCAGTCCACTGTAAAATGTCCATCTTTAGTCTGGTATTCTGAAAGTAGGTAGGGCTGTCAGTATTAAATCAAGGCCTCACTCAGATTCTTACCTAAGTTGTAGAATTGCGGAAATGTGACAATCAATTGCAGGGGTGTGGAGGTCACCTTAGCCACTGAGCCTTCTCCTCATCTAGATGAACGCTTTGATAGACTGGCAGAGCTCCAGGGACAGCTCAATAAATTATAGCCTGGGCCGAGAGTTGCCTTCCAAAACCTCATCAAGACTTAGAAATTGAGACTGGAGGTTTTCTCTTCTCCTTGTGATTGTCAGAGCAATTACGTGTCTGGTGGCAGGCACATTATTAATGGCTACCAGCCCAAGTATGCATCTTGTGTACAGGTATTGAAGCAAATTCGGGTTTAAATGAATTTTTGAAGATGGGCCATTAGTTTAAACGCAACAGAACCATCACTATTTATAACAGTGGCAAAGCTCATTAAAACTGGAAGATTCTTGTTACCTGGAAAAATTCCCTCCCGAGTCTTAAGTGGGCAATTTACATCCCAGGGTCTCAGTTTCTTTAGCCTTCAAAGCGAGATGGCTGTGTGCCATGACCCTCTCGGGATTTCCTGACCGTTCTAAACTTGAAGCGAGTCTTCAGAGACAACGGGTGCTAGAAACATGCATTATTCAAACAACGTTTACACCGTGCTTATGGCCCCATGCAGATGGATTGAAGAAGCAGCCGTCAGGGGTGGATATGATGTTGAAATTCAAAACGTAACCGATGAGCTTGGGGTCCTGGGAGTTGCAGGGCCGTACGCAAGGAGAGTCCTTCAGAAGCTGACCTCAGAAGATCTCAGCGATGATGTTTTCAAGTTTCTTCAAACCAAGTCTTTAAAGATGTCCGGCATCCCTGTCACTGCTATCCGGATCTCTTACACTGGTGAGAGCTGGAAAACAACCCGAAAGTAAAGAAAGGCTGCCGGAAATGGGACACACACACACACACTCACACATGCACAGTCACACACATAGTCACACCCTTACAGTGCACACTCACACTCACTCACCTGCGCGCGCACACACACACAGACAGACACACACACACACACATTCAAGTGCTCAATCATGTACAAACTCATATTCACACAGGTACACCTTGGCACACTCACATACACACACAGCCGGACACACACACTTAATTGTCTCTTATTTTGAAGAAACGTTTTTTTCTGCTCAACTCTAAGACAAGAAGTCTGCCTGGCCACTCCTGCTCTGTAAAGTGTTTCCACCCGTGTTTAGTTGCCTCCTTTTGGATGTGTAGATAAGGGAGCGACGGATGGCCACTGGGATGAGTGAAGGACTCCAGTCAGCAGTCTGCATGGGAGCCCTCACAGATAGTGTGGCTTCCAGAGTGTTGTGACCATCCCAAGCTTTTCACAGTGGTTCTCAACCTTCCTAAGGCTGCTCCCCCCACCCCCAATACAGTTCCTCATGTTGTGCTGACCCCAACCGTAAAATTATCTATCCCATTGCTACATCATAACTGTAATGTTGCTACTGTTATGAATTGTAACGTAAAAACCTGTGCTTTCCAATGACCCCATGTGAAAGGGTGGTTTGACCGCCCCCCCCCAAAGGGGTCACGACCCATAGGTTGAGAACCGCTGCCCTAGAGCATGGCTTCCCTTCTAGTGTGTGCTCACTGAGAGACCTCTGCCCAGCCTCATGCAGAGCATGCACACGGTGCAGGAAGCTCTTCATTACGCAGAGATGCTCCAGCTTACTTCCGAGTTCCTCCGACTTCCTTGTCCCCTTTACCGAAGGAGCACTTGTGCCCAACATGCTCTTAGCTCCTGCTCTGCTGGCATCCTGGCAGAGCCCATCACTATCCACCCATGATTGGGTGGGGGCGCGGAGCAAGGAGGATGCTCACTGTTAAAGCCACAGCATCCCTGGCTTCCATTCTTTTTCCAACCTCAGGAAAAAAAAGTGGCTGGCTTTTTTTTTTTTTTTTTTTTAGCATTTAATTTTAACAGTGAATGAAAGCATCCCATGGGGGAACATGAAAAGTAAAAGTTAAAGACAACAGGTGGCAATTCATGAGGGAGAAATATGAGTCACATTTTTAATCCACATTTTTAATCTGTTTAAGGCTTGTGATTCTTGGGTTGGAAGATGGAGTGTCTAAACCTTGGGCCTCATTACCTTTTATTTTTGTGTACATGCACATATGCTTGTGCATGTTTGTGAGGGGTTTCCAAGTCTACACGTGAGGCCTGGCAATCCACCGTGGGGGTTACCTTATTTTCTGAGACAGCGAGCTCCTCACTGGCCTGGGGAGTCACACGCTGGGAGATTAGGCAAGGCTGGAGAGATATAGCGCCATTTCCCTAGGACACGGGTCAGTGCGCAGGAGCCAGCTCTTTCCTTTCACGGCATGGGTCCCAAGGATCAAACTCAGATCACCAGGCTTGGCAGCAGACCCCTTTACCCACTGAGCCGTTGTGTGACCCCTTCCCCTCCCCCCTGCCCGTGGTTTTTAAAGCTGTGGGTTCCGGGCAAACTCAGATCTTCATACTTTGCTGTCTAGAATGACTTCTCACCTTCTTTAAAGTTGTTATTTTGTTTCATTTTTAGACAGTGTCCTCGGTAGCTGAGGCTAGCCCTGCATCCACAATCCTCCTTTCTCAGCTCTCTGAGTGTAGGGCTCATGAATGTCCTCCCCATATTCAGGTGAACGCCTTGAAAATACCTGTTAGTTGTTTACCTACTATTGTCATGTTCAGTGTGACGCCGGGAGTCCAGGGTGGGAAGTAAGTCCTAGCTGCCATCTGTCTGTCTCTGGAGACTGAGTCATCCAGCATAGCCCTCCATGTAGGAGTCAGAATTACACACAAATGACCAGTGAGATGACCAGGTCCGTGTGAGCTGTTCTTTTTTTTGGGGGGGGGGGCAGGGTGGGGAAGGAAGACAAGGTTTCTCCGTGTAGCCCTTGCTGTTCTGGAACTCACTCTGTAGACCAGGCTGGCCTTGAACTCACAGAGCTCTGCCTGCCTCTGCCTCCTGAGCGCTGAGACTAAAGAAGGCTAAAAGGCTGCCTTGTGTAAGTGGGATTTCTCCAGCGTGTGTTAGCTAATGTTTGTGAGCGCTCACCCTGCGAGCTCTGCTCTCATGACTGTGTGGGCTCTGCCCGTGTGTTTCAGGTGAGCTGGGATGGGAGCTGTACCACAGACGAGAAGATTCCGCAGCGCTTTATGAATGTATCATGAACGCGGGCCAGCAGGAGGGGATCGACAATTTTGGAACATACGCCCTGAATGCCTTGAGACTGGAGAAGGCTTTCCGAGCCTGGGGGTCAGAGGTTCGAATGCCAGCGTCCTCACTAAAACCTTTTGCTTGCTGTATCTAATTTTTGCTGAGGGCTAGCTTTAACTGTCAATTCTGGCTGTTAGAGGAATCAGTCATGCGCTATCAGACGTAGGGAAAGAGGCCTCCCTCTCTATTTCCTAGTTGAGCCCTAACTGGGTTCTGGGATAAGCTTACTCTGCCTTAATTCCCCCTGCTTGGTGGTGAATCCCAGACATTTTCTGACAGGCACACCCCAGAGGATTTGAGTTTCACCTTTTAAATCTTTGCCTTCTGCTCTGGTATACTGTGTGTCATTTTTCTCCCTCAATACACCCTTGGGTGAACTCATTTGTTGTTTGTTTGTTTGTTTGTTTGTTTGTTTCTGGGGGACAGGGACAGTGGTTCCATATGTGCTGGTCTAGTCTTCCCCACCAGTTAACCAAGTGTTTCTCTTTGAATGATGCTTAACCATTTATACAACAATTTTCTTCTTTCTTTGTTTCTTTGTTTTTTATTTTTCGAGACAGGGTTGTTTTGTTGTTGTTGTTGATTTTGTTTTGTGTGTGTGTATGTATGTGTGTGTGTGTAGCCTTGGCTGTCCTGGAACTCTTTCTATAGACCAGGCTGGCCTCGAACTCAGACAATGCCACTACCGCCCTGCCAATTATATACATCAATTCCACTTTGCTTCTGTCTTAGTGTCCTTCCTGTAGCTGTGATTAAACTACCTCGACAAAAGCAACTTCAGGGAAGAGGGGTTTTTTTTTTTTTTTAGTTTTTTTTTCGGTTCTCAGTCTCAGGATTACTGTCCTTCACAGTGGGGAAACCGCAGTGGCCGTAGCAAGGGGGGCCTGGTCACATCACATCCACAATCTGAAGGGATTGTGTGCCCAGGTACAGCTGCTAGGCTGGCTTCCCGCACTCTAACCAGCCCAGGATCCCCTGCCCAGGGAATGTGACCTTCCTCCCCACACCAATTGTGTGTCATAGAGATGGTTTATAATGAGCCGAAGAAACACACCATACAATTAATTTCCAATTTAACTTGAAAGCTCAGGTAAGGAACTCTTGGGCCTTACTATCATAGAAGCCTGCTGCAGCGAACTCCGGCAACAGCCAGGACTTAGGTGAGGCCAGCTGTCCCCAGAAAACAGGATAGTTTGTTCCCGTGCTCCCAAGCAAAAGGAAAGAAAAGCCCCCCGTCCCCCTCAACCGCGCCCCTGAGAGTTAAACATTGCTGTATTCTATTGTCGATGTTTCTGATGTTTTCTTTTTCGTCCCTGCTTCCTCCTGCGGAGCTCCATCTTTAGAGTCCTGTTTCCGAATAGTGCTAGAGCGCCCTCTAGTGCTGAAATAGCGACGAAGCCGCTTTGTTTTCCTGAAAAGGGGGGAAAAAAATCCTCAAATTTTGAGCAGACTGAAAAATAATTTCCAACTGATTTAAGAAATATAAGAACAATTTTATGTGGTGTAAAGTAGTCTTGCGTCCATGAGGTTTATGTAAGTCCTGTGTTGACTCCTGGCGAGGCTAGAGCAGGCAGCCCCCATTGCCGTAAAGGGAACAACAAAAAGCTTGACTTCTAGAAAGGTCCGCTTCTCATTATCAACGTTAACCTATATGCCATGGTATTCTGTTCCCACTTCTATATGTTTAATGGTTTCCCCTGAATTTATCCATTTTATCTTTCCTTAGCTTTCATCATAGAAATTAGAAATTAAGAACAAAACAGGTGCATACATTCAATCCCAGCATTCGGAAGGCGGATCTCTGTGAGTTCGAGGCCAGCCTGGTCTACAAAGAGAGTCTCAGGACAGCCATTGCTATTACACAGAGAAACCCTGTCTTGAAAACCAACCAACCAAACAAACAAACAAAAAACCCCAAACAACAATAGAACAGAGACAAAACCCTATAATTTCATTCCGGTTTAGTACTAAATATTGGCTTTTCCCTGAATCAATGGATTCTATCAGGATTCAATCATTTTTGAGATCGAATCCTCCTTTCCTTTTTTCTTTTCTGAACTCTGTGGAAGCCAGTGTTCTGCCATCTGCTTTTTCTCTCTTTATTTCTATTCATGGGTAATTGCAAGATAAGCAAAGTTACTTGAGAACTTTAAAAAACATAATTATGTAAAATTATTACATAATACACACCAGAGTCTTGTTTGTGGAACATCATGTGTGCTAGCCTTCAAATATTTATTAAGATAAAAGAGTGGAAGCCAGAGAGCGATGGCTTCTGTGGTGAAGAGCGTCACAGCATGCGCATGCGCTGTTCTTGCAGAGGACTGGAGGTCAGTTCCCAGCATCCTCCTTGGGCAGCGCATCGCCTCCTGTTTCTCTAGTTCTGGGGTTGGGAACCTGATGTCTCTGTTCTCCAAGGACACCTGCACACACCCACACACAGATGTAGACACAGGTGCCCGGGGGGAAAAAACCCTAATAATGAATTAATTAATTAACGTCTTTAAAAGAGCAGTGGAAACAAACCCCAACTTTCAGTTTCTGTGTTTGCTATTATTTAAACGACAACATTTGCCAAAAAGGCTTCATTTGAATTTTGAGTTGAAAATACTGGTTAGGAGGCTAGTCCATAGTTAGTCTTTTTTAAGACTCTTTACTCAGCCAGTGATGGTGGCGCACGCCTTTAATCCCAGTACTCTGGGAGGCAGAGGTAGGAGGATCGCTGTGAGTTCGAGGTCAGCCTGGTCTACAATGTGAGTCCAGGACAGTCAGGGCTACACAGAGAAACCCTGTTTCAAAAAAACAAACAAGCAAGCAAAAAAAAAAAACCAAACAAACAAACAAACAAAATCTTTACTCAACAATCTAAGAAAGTGATATTACTGTTTGAATCACTGTTACAGATCAATTCATGTTTGCCAGTTTTTGCTGAAGGAAAGTTATGAGTTTGTTTCTCTTACTGTTCTCTTTCTAGAGGGGAGTTTTTTTACCCCTCGGTTTGCCCAAAATTCACTAAGACTCGCTGGGAGCGGTGGCACACTCCTTCAATTCCCAGAGGCAGGCTGCTCTCTCTGAAGCATTAAGCCTTTTAAGGACAACACAGTTGTTATGCGAACCAAATTAACATGCTCATCTGAGATTTGAAATGTGTTTTCCCTCCAGATGAACTGTGATACAAACCCCTTGGAAGCGGGACTGGAATATTTTATCAAGCTGAATAAGGTATGTTTACATCCTCAGGTGTGTGAGAAATAGACATGAAGGTAATGTCAGTGTTCTGCGCTGGAGCCGGGCTTTAAAACTCAACCAAGTGTGATTGTAGAAGAAACGAGTTGAACATAAATTCTAAGCATTGTTTGATTGCTCTGTATGAATTAATTACCTGTCATAATTTGGTTTGGTTTGGCATGGTTTTGGCTTTTCAAGACAGGGTTTCTCTGTATAGCCTTGGCTGTCCTGGACTCACTTTGTAGACCAGGCTGGCCTCGAACTCACAGCGATCCGCCTGCCTCTGCCTCCGAGTACTGAGATTAAAGGTGTGCGCCACCACTGCCCAGCACCTGTCATGATTTGATCAGTTCAATCTGTGGGGGTATGCTTAGAGATTTAAGATAGAAGAATCTGGATTCCTTAAGGGTTAAGACTCAAACTCAAGATGAAAGTTAGTTAAAAAAAACAAAAACAAAACACCACACACACACACACACACATACACACACACACACACACACACACACACACACACACACACGCAAGATGATTATCAGCTGAATTTCAACAGACATTTTTATAGAAATTGTGCTATGCTGTGTATGTATCAGCCATTCCCATTGGCTGGTGAGGTTACATGTCTGCTAACCAAGAGGATTGGACATTGGCTTTCCCTGGATGCTTAAAGGATAGACCAGCCTTGCCACATTGAATTAAGCAGGTACTTACAAATCAGTTCTGCATCTAACTTGAGAGCATCTAAATATACAGAAAGGATGTGTTCCCAATGTGCCCAGTACAAAGAGGATATCTACGGAGGAGCCAGCATGGGCCAGAGACTCATTATTGACACCAACGTGCCCAAGGGGATGCTCTGCACCAGTGGGCCTCAGACTACCAGCCTCAGCATCATCTGGGAACTTGTTAGAGATGCTGATTCCCAGGTCCAATCCTGGACTTACTAAAAGCGGAATTTCTGGGAGCCAGGCCAGCAAAGCCTGGCTTTTAATAAGCCCTACAGGGGCTCCTAGGAGTTGAGAAACACCGTGCTACATAATTACATGGCAACTCGTATCATAGGAGGCCGGTTTATTATGCCCCCCCCCCCATGCTTACAGATCCTACACATGCAAATGAGGCTGAGCCATTGAGCGGTGTTTGAGAGGCATACGGAAGAATTTAGAAGGACACACCTAAGTAGTTGACAGTGTTCAAGGTTAGAACAGCAGCTGCTGTCGGGCTGTCAGGGTCCCCAAATACACTATCATGTTTAGAAGCTCTAGGCTGGTTTCCCCCTCCTGTGCGAATATGTCAACGTGTGTGTGTGTGTGTGTGTGTGTGTGTGTGTGTGTGTGTGTGTGTAAATCAGGCTGTGGAAACTTTTTTTATGCTTGGCATCAGTTCCCAAATCCTCAACTAAAGTATTATTAACAGAAAGCGTGTGTCTTTGCTGCACTAGACTTTAGGAGCAAGGACCCCCCTGCCCCAATAAAGAATTCTTAAAGGAATCCATCTTTTCTGTACATTTTCCTCCTGGCTTGTATTTTTATGGTGTACCATCTGTCTCTAGACTAGAGAGAGCAGGTGCTTGGAATCTGAGCAGCTCCTCGCAGCAGATTGCTCCTTGTGGTGACAGAAGTCTGAGTTTGGCTGTTTAAAATAAAAATAAAAATGCCTGACTCCTCAAAGTACCCGGCTCTCTGCCGCATGGCCCCTGGTAGGTGGAGGAAGACTCGATTCTCCTGCTCCCGTGCTTTGGATGCTGTTATGGGAAGAAAGTCTAGATGAAGGACATCTTCATTCGGAATGTGGATGTTTTCAGATGTTCTTTATGACGATCAGCAGGTGCACACTGGATTTATTAGCTCCTCTTAATGACAGAATCAAAGAACGAAAGCTGAGCTCCAAAGCAAATTGTTTAATAGATGCTAATTTTGATGGATGACATGGTTTTTTTCTTGAAGCTGAGTTGTTGGATCTTACTCAGGTGTCAAAGTGTTAGTTCTTAATGACTGTGTTGGGTGAACACTCACGGAGCCTGGGCCCTCGGTGCGACCTGAACTGGCTCTCTCCTGGCGTGACACGGATTCAGGTGATTGGTTGCTGTCCACCTCGTGGGCCAGAAGCTACATGCTAGTTTCTCAGGCGAGTGGCTAGATCTGATTTGCTATCCCAAGACCCTGGTGCTGTCAAAGCTTCGCAGCAGTCCCAGTGAGAGACAGCCTCCTGGAAGTCAAACATTGTAACCTAAGCTATGGAACTTGATCCGTCCTGTGCCAAGTGGCAAACCATTACTCAGGCACACACATGCAAACACACTCTCTCTCACACAGTTACACTCATATACAAACACACACACAGAGGCACACAGTCGTAGTGTTCACTGTGATGGTCGGTTAGCTGTAATGCTCACTAGTGGACACTGAGGTGGCCAGTTATACTGTTTACTGTGATCATCATTCAGAGTGGTCAATGTGGTGATCACTGATGTGGTCACTGTGAAGTGCACAGATGCATTCACACACACATGTGCATGTCCAAACACACATATGTGTACACATACATGAAGACATACTCAGGCACACACATACACACATACTCAATGCACACTCACACACACGTGTGTGCAAATACACATAAACATACATCACACAATTATACACATGCAAAGACAGGTGTACATACTCACATATACATGCACACACATATACACATCACACATATCACACACATGAACACAGTAACCCACACACATATTCACAAATAGACATGCACATACAGACATATATGCTCACTCAGAACATTCATAGTCACACACATGTACACACACATGTGTACATAATACATTCATAAACACTCACACATGCACACATTCATATATACTCACCACTCACACGCACTCTCAGATACATGTGACCAGTCAAACATGCATACTCTTACTCACTCACATGCACACACACATTATATATATGTACACACACACACTCATACACATGCACACTCAAGGACACATGCACATATTCACACACACATTCCTACACACACGTACATGCACACTCAGATTCCCTCAGACACTGGCACATTCATTAACACATTCAAACACATACACACACATTCAAAAACACATGCACACACAAACATTTATACATGATACATGTACACTTTCACATATTCACACACTCACACATGCACACACATTCACTCACATACATCATACATCCGCACATGCACATTCCCATGCACATAGTCACACACACACACACACACACACTTGACACACATTCACATACAAATTCACACGTGCATATGCATGCATGCACACATATACACATTCACATTTGTGCACACAGGCATGCACACACACATGTATACATGCATAGACACACTCATACAAACGCATACTCATGCAATGCACATGCACACACACACAAGCATACACACTTGTACACAAGCACACATATGCACCCACTTAGCAAACATTTATTAAATAACATTTCTGCGTCTTGCTAGGCCCCAGGCTGAAGATGCTCTTCTGATGCCTTTCAGAACTCAAGCTCGAATCTTTCAGGAAGTAAGGCTGTAGCGTGATTTCTAAGCCTGTATTCTGCATGAGGAGGGGCCTGCAGCGGCGCGCAGCACCGCCACCTCGTGGAAGTGAGCAGTAGCACCCCCAAAATTAAGAATTCCAAACCAACGAAACAGGTCAACACAATCAAAAATTTGCTTTTTAGAATCTAGCTGAATCTCCTCTAGCAAAATAAGGCTTACCCTTGTTATTCGGGGCATTTTCATTCGTTCCAAAGGGAGTTTGTGTGGGGAGTAACCAGCATGCATTTGGTTATCGCGGGAAACGGAGCAATGCGTTATTCTAATCACGAGCAGAAAGAAAGCAGCTGCTTCAGGCCGCCATGGGCACTGGTGGAACTTTCCTCTAAACGACCGAACCTTTGTTCATTTTTAGAGCCAGAGAGAGTTAAGCACTAGGAGGAAACTGCTTAGGCAGAACAGGTGTGTCGTGCCCGCCCCCCAACCCCCCCACTCCTCCCCCACCCCGCCCCCGCCACTCCCACCCTCCCCTCTCCTCAGCCCCCCCCCCACCCCTCTCAATCCCTCCCTCAATGCCCCCCAACCCCCGCTTACACATTTATTCCTCTTCCTCTTGTCTTGATTTTTCTACCAGGTAGAAACAGACTAAAACTTGACATATATTGACAAGTTAGAAGGCAGTGCTGATTCCAGAGGCCAGCAGGGGAGAAATACAAGCCACTTACAGGAGCCCTGCATTCAGTAAGAGTTAGCTACATCTGTCCTTTGAGATGGACCTTGCATATCCCTAGCTGGCCGCACACGGATAGAGAGCTGGGCATGGCCTGGAGCCCCAGTCCCACTGCCTCTGCCTTCTAGTGTGGCGATTACAGGCATATGCCATCACTGCCTGGTTATGTGGTGCTGGCACCAAACCCAGGCCTCAATGCATAGCAGGCAAGCACTCTACAGCGGAGGAGCTCCACCCCAGCCTGGCATTAGCTGTTAATTAAAATAACATGGATCCTGGGCAGCAAGTTAGAAAGGAATTCCTAACAGGTGACAGTGGTGACTGTACCCACTACAAGGAGATTTGAGGTAGCAGGAGTCCAGCAGGAAGCACTTTTCATTGATCAGCCAGCCTTGGCTGGACATGGTCGTCACGCGGCTTGACTGTGATTAAAAAAACAAAACCCCAAGGCCCACTCTCCACCCTACAGGGATCAATATGAATCTGAGCCAGGCCTGGTGGTGCAGACTTGTATTCCCAGCTACTTCCAAGTTTGAGCCTGGAGGGTCTCAAGTTTTAAGCCCCTGCCTGGGCTGCAGAGGGACTGCAATGCCCAATGTAGTGAGACCCTTACTCAAGATTTAAATTTAAAAAAAAATGAAAAGAGAGCTGAGGCAGGAGGATTGCTGTGAGTTGAAGACCGCTCTGGGCTTCATAAGAGCAGGCCAAAAGTACTTGCAGAGCTAGTAAAAGGAGCCAGGCATGGCAGTGTGCACCTGTGACCCAGGCTGTGGGCAGAAAGCGGGGAGACAGGAGGACGCAGGTTCACTGAGAGCCCTTGTCCCAAAAATAAGATAGGGGTGTCTTAGAGTTACTATTGCTGTGCTGAAACACCACAACCAAAGCAACCTGCAGAGGAAAGAGTGTTTTTATTGTTGTTGGGGTTTTTTGTTTTGTTTTGTTTTGTTTGGTTTTTTTTTGTTTTGTTTTGTTTTTTGTTTTTTGTTTTTGTTTTTGTTTTTTGCTTGCTCCACCTGCTTTCTTTTAGAACCCAGGACCACCAGCTCAGGGTTAGCACCGCCCATAGTAGGCTAGCCCTGCCCCCATCAATCACTAAGAAAATGCCTTACAGCTGGATCTTTTGGGGGGGGGGCATTGAGACAGGGTTTCTCTGTGTAGCCCTGGCTGTCCTAGACTCTCTCTGTAGACCAGGCTGGCTTCAAACTCATAGAGATCTTCCTGCCTCTGCCTCCCGAGTGCTGGGATTAAAGGCATGCGCCACCACGCCCGGCTGTAGCTGGATCTTACGGAGGCATTTTCTTAAGTTGAGGCTCCTTCCTGTTTGGATAACTCATAGCTTGGGTCCAGTTGCCAGAAACCCAGCCAGCACAGACTGATAGAAGAAGATGGCAGCCCATCACCCTACGGCCTCTGTGTGCACACATGTTCACGTGGACCTGAACACACACCAACTATATATGGATCTACCACACACAATAAGAAAGAGTAAAGGAAGAGAGGAGTGGGAGAGAGAGAGAGTAGGGAAGAGGCCTGGAGATGTAATGAATTGTAGAATACTTGTCCAGCGTTCACAAGAGTCTTGCTATGTAGCCCAGGCTGGCCTCGAACTTGTGGCAACCCTGCTTCTTCTCCTTCTGCAAGTGTGTGCGGCCACAGTTGACGTTCAACAATTTGTTTGAGTGCAGCTATTCTGACGTAGTTGATTTGAAAACACCTGACCCGCCCACGCTAGCGTTCTTCTTTTAAGGTACTCTTTCGCATGCATTTATTTTGTGGCGGCGGCGTGCCCTTGCCACATCATGGGCAATGGTCAGAGGACAATTTGTGGAAATTGCTTTTCTTCTCCCATCACATGGCTTCTAGAGACCCAAGTCAAGTGATCAGGCTTGGCGCCAAATGTCTTCACCTGCTGAGCCATCTTGTCAGCTCCCCCCTCAACCCGATGTTCTAAAAGTAGGCTCCAGGTTGCTTCACGGAGGCCCACTGGTGAGTTGTTCCATGCAGCCCCGTTTTCTTCTTTTTAATGCGTGAAGATGAGGACCTTGTCTTGGTTCTTTTATGTACAGCCCAAGTGTGGTCTTAGGGACAGAGAGTAGAGTGGTGGGACCGACGGGGGGGGGGGGGGGGGCGTGTGGAGTCTGCAGTGGCAGAAGAAAGCTATGTGGCCTGTCCTGGTGAGTCCCCAATATTGTGCCCGACATCTCTGTTTTGTTCTTTTAGAAGTGGGCAATGTGAGTGGCTATCCCGCCCCTCACCCCCCAACAAGGTAGGGACTGAGGCAAGGGGCTCACACTACAAGACAAGCATTCTACCACGGAGTCACAGCATAATCCCTGAATTTTTTTTTCTTTAATGTGTGTGTGGAGGGGGCAGCGTTCACCCATGCGTGGCACTTGTGTGGAAGTTAGAGAGCAATTTGGGGTGTTGCTCCTCACCTCCACATTGTTTGTACTAGGGTCTCGTATTTTCTATCACTGTGTATACCAGGTTAGCTGGCCAGGAAGCGTCCTGGGGTTCTCCTGTGTAGGCGTACTGGGGTTATGAGTGCATATCACCACATCTGACGTCACATGAGTTCAGAATATCCGAACTCAGGATATCCTCATGCAAATGCCTTATCCTCCCAAACCATGAGCTCCAGCCCCTGGATTTATTTATTTTATATGTACAAGTAGCATTCACATATATACATGTGCACCACATGTACACTGGTACCTATGGAGTTGAGAGGGCATCAGAGCTTCTGGACCCGGAGTGACAGATGGTGACGAGCTGCCACTTAGGTGCTGAAAACGGAACAAGGGATTCTCTGCAAGAGAAGCAAGTGCTTTTAACTGTGCAGCCCCCAAAGTCATCCAGCCCTATCTGTGTGTCCTGAACAATTTAATTTTATTTTGAACCTTAGATTTCTCATCTGTAAAGTGAGGCCTCCTGCTGCAAGTCTCAAATTCAGTGAAATGCCACTTGACCTAGAGGCGGAAGCCATTAGGTTATCTTTATGAGGCATATAATTGTGCCATTTTTAATTACAGCACCCTTACCCTTTTACCCACTTTCATTGCTAAGTGATAAAGGAAAGGAAGAACAGGAGAAAGCTGAAGCCTGGGCTGAAGTTAGTTTATCATTCCCTAAGCACCTGTCAGAATATATTAGACTAACAGCTATGGAATTATCACCCTCATATATATCCAATTTCAGTTAGGAAACAATATTTCTACCCTAAATGCCTAAGTGTGATCTCTACTAACTGCTTTAAAACTTTTACATATACAGAAACTCTGGTCTCAGAATACATTTTAAGTAATTTTAGACTGTTTTTTTTTTCCGTGTATAGCATTTTTATTTGAACAGCATACTGAACACAAAATCATTGACATTTTGAAGTAAACAGTTTGAAAGGCTTGATATGCATACCAAAAATGAAATTATAACTGCAATGACGCCAGCATGCCCCTTACCCTAAAGGCATAAGGAATAATTACAACCTTTGGTAACCCTTCCCACAGCCCCACCCAATCCCACACCCTCATTTATCTGTCTTCTGTCTCTGCCATTTATTTATTTTTTTTTCATCTTTTAGAATAAATGGACCATCTGTATAAATGGAATTAAACAGGGCTCTAACTTCACTTATGCTTCTGTGATAAAGTACCCAGACAAGAAGCAATTTGGGGAAGATGGGATTAATTTGGTTCACAGTTCCATGTTATAGTCCATTGTGCGGTGAAGCCATGGCAACAAGAGCTGGAGGGAGCAGGGTCACATCTACCATGACGAGCAGAGGGAGAATGGATGCACCAGGCTCGCTTGCTTGCTTGTGCTCGGCTTCCATTTCTCCACTCTTATTATAGTTCAGAAACCCCTGCCCAGGGAATGGTGCCGCCCACAGTGGGCCTGGCTTTCCCTCATCTATTAACTTAATTACAACAACCCCCTCTCCCTAGACACACCCGGAGACCAGCTCAATGCAGATGATCTCCCATCAAGACTTTCCCCAGCTGATCCTCAGTTGTGTCAAGTTGACAACTAAAGACAGCTATCACATATGGCGTATACTTGGGGGGGGGGAGGGTATGGATCTACTCTGCATAATTCAAGAGTCATGTTGTTACATGTTAGCTGGGAGATGAGGTAGGCATCTTCAGTGGCAAACTCCCACATTCCTGCAACTTCAAAATGTCCTTTCCTTTATTTTCAGCCCAAACTTGAAAACTAAGCGTGCTCTGAGGCACCCTTGTCCACCATTTTAACCTTTAAATATACCACCCATATCCTTGAGCTAAGCACATCCAGAAAATGTGTCTACTATCTTTCTTAAATTATGACCTGCAACTGAGCATGCTCGGCAATGGGCCAACCCCTACAGGAGTGTGTATATGCGTCCCTGTTTGATAAGTGTGCTGCTTTGGAAATAACTCAGTGGTGTTCTTGCCTGATGTAGGTAGCAAGGCTCTCTTCACCCCTTCATGCTTTGGCTTTGCCAACACCGAGATGCAAACACATCGCCTCCATGGCTCACGTGGCAACAGTTCACTCCTTTTGATCGTAAGAATGATTCCATCTGCTATATTGCAATTGGTTTAAATGTTGGTTTGTTGCTGAACATTTGGCTTGCTTCAGTTTAAGGCTGTTACAAACAACACTGGTATAAACATTTTTTTAATAGTTTATTTTGAAACAGTGTTTCATATTGCCCAGGCTGGCTCTTGATACCTTCAGATGACTTTGACTTCACTACCATGCTGCTTCTTCCATCTAAGTACTGGGATTACAGGCATGTGTCACAGGGCCTGGCGGCATTTCTGTACACCTATTTCTATAAATACAGGCTTTCTTTTCTCTTGGATAAATACCTAGGGGTGGAATTATTGAGTAGAATGCCAAGGGTATGTTATAATTTTCATTTTACTTTATTTTTAAAAAGATTTATTTTTATATGTATGATTGTCTGTCTGTCTGTATGTGTACTATGTGCATGCAATACCCATGGTGGCCAGAAAAGGGTGTCAGATTCCCTATAACCATGTGGGTACTAGGAATTGAACCCAGGTCCTCTGGAAGAGCAACCAGTGCTCTTAACCACTGTGCTGTCTCTCCAATCCCTATGTTAATGTTTTAAGATGCTGATTTTTCACATGTATCATTTTTATTTTATACTTCTTTAAACAGCATGTAGAAAATCCACTTTCTCTACAACCTTGTCTATCCTGGTCAGTCTCTTTCACTGGGGCTATTCTGTGAGCTGTAGACTGGTTGTAATTTGTTTTCTTTATGGCTAATGATGCTGAACGCCATTTTAGGCGCCTGTCTGCTATTTCTGTCTCTTCTTTAGTAAGTATCTAGTCAGATTTTTAGTGGGGTTTGCTTTCTTATTGTTGAGTTTTCAAGTTCCTCATATATTCTACATGCAAGTTTTTTTTAAAATCAGGTATATGCTTTGTAAATATCTTTGCAATCTGTATCTTACTATTTCACTTGTTGAATTGTGTCTTTCAAAGAGTTTTTCAAGCTGGGCGTGGTGGCGCATGCCTGTAATCCCAGCACTTGGGAGGCAGAGGCAGGCAGATCTCTGTGAGTTCAAGGCCAGCCTGGTCTATAAAGCGAGTCCAGGACAGGCAAGGCTACACAGAGAAACCTTGTCTCAAAAAACAAATAAACAAACAATCAAAGAGTTTTTCATTTATAAAATGTAGAGTCCTTATCAATTGATCTTTTAAATGGTTCATATTGATGGATTGATTGACTGATTGGAGGGGAAGGTGTACTGATGCATTGGAGGCAAGAGGACAGCTTGCTGGAGTTGGTCCCCTCCTTCCTCCCTGTGGAGCCTAAGGACTCATCTCAGGTCTCAGGCCTGGCAGCTAGCACCTTTTCACACTGAGCCACCTCACTGGCCCTCAGTTGGTCTTTTATGGATGATGTTTTTAGTTCATATCTAAGAAACTGTTGCTGAACCCTAAGTGATAGCCATCTCTGTTTTCTTCTGGAAATTGTAAACATTTAAACATACTTTCTTATTTTAAACAACCCCTTCTTATATTTCGGTTTATGGCCTACTTCTGGTTGATTTTGAGAACAGTTGTGAGGTGTGGGTTAAGTTTATTTGCATGTGGCTCTCCGGCTCCCAGCGGCATTTGATGGAGAGGCTGCAGCTTCTGCACTCAACTGCCTTTATATATCAGGAGGTCTCAGCTCTGCCATGTTTGTAGGCCCTGTCTCTGGGTTCGGCCAAGTTCCATTGAATGACTAGTATTTCCTGGTACTAATATGACACGGCCTTGGTTACTATAGTTTAAGTGAGATTAATTTTGGCTAGCCTAGGTCCTTTGGGTTTTCCATAAATTGTAGAACCAGCTTGTCAATTGATTTTTTTAAAGCATTATTGTTATTTTTGACTGGAAATACACTGCATTTACAGATTAATTCAAGTCTTTCAACATTTGAACAATGTATATCTCTATGTCCATTTCTCTCAGAAATATTTTGTAGATCCCAGTATGCAAGTGTTATCTCCTTATACATATTCATACCTAAATATTTCATATTTTAATACTATTGTAAATTGTATTTTAAGTTCAAATTTCAGTCATTTATAGACATGCAGCTGGGAGTGTGGGAGATAGCTCAGTTGGTGAAGTGCTTGCTGCCCATGTTTTGAGGACCTGAGTTTCAGTTCCCAGCTCCTACATAAAAAACCAGGCGTGGGGCTGCAGAGATGGCTCAGTGGTAAAGAGCACTGTCTGCTCTTCCAAAGGACCAGGGTTCAATTCACAGCACCCACATGGCAGCTCACAACTGTCTGTAACTCCAGTTCCAAGGGATCTGACACCTTCACACTAATGCACATAAAATTAAATTAAATAAAAAGTTTTTAAAAATCCAGGCATGACTGTAATATCAGTACTGGGTTAGCAAAAACAAGGGACTGGCCGGCCAGATGTTCTATTCTATTTAGTGGGCTCCAGGATCGGTGAAAAACCTTGTCTCCAAAAACAAGATGGAGAGAAACAGCACTTGGGATTATTTTACTTGTTCAGAAAGTACATGTATTCTATTTATTTCTTCTATTCTTTTTGGCTGTGAGCCTACCCTTTAACTGCTAAGCCATCTCCCTAGCCCTATTTATTTCTTTTGAATAGAATGGCACACTTCAATTCAGGTGCCAGCAATAGAAAATGTGCTCTGTCGTTTTATCTGCTGCGCCTAACTTGCGGCTGGCACATGAAGAATTTCAGTAAATGTATTTTGTTGGAGGCGGCGTTCAGAAATGCTATTAGGAAAGCAGTGGTGCCCGACAGAAAGGGGCTTTCTCGGCTGCCAGGCTAAGGAGTGATTTAAGGCTTTTGAGCAAGAAATGACACTCTGGTGATGGAAAACCGATTAAAAGAAAGCTGTTCGGGTGACAGAAAGATCTTCCCCGCCCCACCCCCGCCCCGCAATTACTCAAGGAGTCTAGCAAAGTAAGGGCAGAGGCTTTGCCTGAGCACAGGGTGGAGGAGGAAATAATGTGAGCAGTAGTAGGAGGCAGCATGGCAGACACCCGAGGGGCTGCCTGGGAAAAGGTGAAGAGAAAGACAAGGGATGATGTCAGGCATCTGGAAACACAGGACAGATGTGGCTGGCAAACTGGGAGGGTGTGTGGATGTGAAATAACCAAGAGGAAAGGTCCAGAAGGCAGCTAAGCCAGTGGGTATGGAGTTCTGTTCTGGAAGTGGGGACTTGGGTTCTTCAGGTATGCGCGGACATTAAAGGCAGGGGTGTCAGGAACTCCTGTGAGACTGCCCAACAGTAGCATTCACTGTGTTCCAGGGTACTGGCTGTCTCCCCCTGACTCTAAGAGGCAGCTAAGCAGGGTTGCCGAAGGATTTCAATGGTTTCTGTTCTGCTTGCTAGTCCAAGATTAGCTTAGTCCACAGATATCTCTGAGCACATAAGGAAGAAAAGATAAACCTCGCAAGCTGGCTATCCCTCCGATGAGGTAAAGAGCATCTGTTAACTTCACTAAACACAAGCCCCTTTGCATCTGATTGAAGCGCATAGGAGAATGCAGCCGTTCAGGAAACCCCGTACAGTTTTGCTAAGAGCTGGGCAAGGAAGGCTTTGGCTCGCTGCCAAGGCTTAGTTCTTCGTGCTTGCTTCCTAGATAGTTGTTTGCTTTGTGTTTTTTCTCTCTACCCGACTCCAGCCATCCCTGTGATGGGTGGCTAGTGGAGACCCTGCCCCGCCAGCATACAGGACCTCTCCATGTGCTCCAACACGCCTAAGAAACAGCATAGGATTTGCCTCTCAGCCCTCCACGTCCTCCTTTGTACCCCACGTCACACAACATGTGAGACAACACAATGCTGTGCAGACGGGGTCATAGTGTAATTTGATGTTTAGGGACCGATAAGGAAAATATTTACCTAGGTTTAACATAAACACAGGTTTTTTGTTTTGTTTTCCTAAACACGTTTTTTTTGGTCTGTGGTTGATTGAACTTACAGAATTTGCACAACTATGTTGTGAGAACGCTAAAGCTTAGAGTTGCTGGGGATATGTGTAAAAGTATACCCGATAAAGCCACAGGTCCATGCCTCAGTTTTCTTTTAAGTAGTAAGCTTCAAAGCCTAACTAATATTTTCTTTAAAACTGGATTGAACGAAAGTCATAGGCTATTTTAGCTTTCAGAAATTCTGGCTTGGTTTAAATGGTAATCATTCTCATGATTGGTCTGCCTTAGGCGTGTTTTAAGTGTTTTTTGCTCAGCCCCCAGATTATCTTGTTGGGATCTGAGACAGGGTTTTGCTACTTAGTCCAAACTCGCCCCATATTTGTGATCCTCCTGCCTCTGCCTCCCTCCCAAGTGCTAGGATTCCAAGTGTGTGCCACTATCCTTGCTCCTTGGGTTTCTGTTTTATCCCTTCCTTCATTGTACCCAACCAGCCAAGTCCCTTTTCTTGCTCCATAAAGACTTCTTGAGGGGAAGGAATTCTTGCCTGGCTAGTAATTTTGGCTAGGAAAATGCTAGTCGAGCCATTTCTCAGCCATCTGTGCTTAAGGGCCAAGAATGAAAACTTTATGTATGTGAGAGACTTCGTTTTCTAGCCAACAGTAACAGCTAAATTCATTCTTCAACATTTCGCTATAAAGGATCTATTGAAGATGTGCTCGCGGTACAGCAGAAAAAGCACCCCAGGGCTGAAGTCCAGAGCTGAGCTTCATTGCTCAATCTCTCTGTTATTGCAGGAAGACCTCCAGCCTTCGCTGGCCTTGCGGTCCTTGTAATCCGGCGAGGCTGTCCCAAGTCATATGATGCTGGAAGGCTTCTGCGGTTCTAATTCTGAATAGGAAACAAATAAGGCTGTGGTTTGTCTTGATGGGTGAAAGCGAAGTCAAACCTTTCCCCAATGAGTGGCGCCAGGACACAGCTTTCTCAGTGTCAAAGTCCTGCCCAGATGCACAGAGCCTCTCAGAACAGCTAGCCAAAAGGATGTTACAGTTGACACAGTCTCAGGCCAGCAATAACCTCGTGCTTCACAAAGGGGACCCTCCTCCGTGCTGTCCTCACTCATGCTCTGAGCCCATTTTGAACAAGAGGCCTTTCAGGTGTGCATGAGGGACGGTGGCAGGAGACTGCCACCTGTCCATTCTGCCCCTTGGAGTGGGCAGTAACCAGCAGGGCTCTCCACCGCTGTCTATGAACCTGAAAAATGCAGAATAGGACTGGGGCGCCCGTGCCTGGTTCCTGGCGATTCTGGGTTGTGGGATGTGAGATTTCTCTCTATCTTTAAAACTTTTAACATTTGGTTTTAAAGAATTTGAGCCGAAAACTTAAGTCAAACCGATGACCCCTCTAGGCGCTAGTTTTTAACTCTTATTTTATGTGGGGTTCCTTAATGCCTCTACCTCCTTTCCATCAATCCCCCAACACTAGGTAGGAAAGGAAGGTTAGAGGGGAAAGGAGGCATAGATCTCTTCTTTCTCGGAGTCTCTATGCTCCCTCCCTTCTTCCACCACCGCAGCCTCCTACTCAACAGCCGCTCTTGCCCGCCTCTTGGAAGCATCCTTGATGCACCCTTCTCCCGCCCCACCCAGGAATTAAACTAACTGCATCCAGCAAAGACCACGCCCCTCTCCAGCCTGGTATCAGCTGTGGATAAACCAAGGCAGTCCCATATCCTACACTTGGGATTAAAACAAAAACCTGTATATGTAACATAACTGAGTTTTAAAAGAAACCGAAACTTCCCACTACAGACACACTTGAATTTTCTGATGGCATTTTCACTCCATATAAACGGAAAAAAGAGGTGCAAGGTTTCCCCCTTGTTCTCTCCTCTGGTCTGTGGCAGGCCCCTCTCCCAACTCTGTACCCAAGCCTTCCTCCACAGCAGCTGTCAGACTGAGTTGCCCTGAAACTCACTTCCCAAATACACTGGTTTAATTTATTTCATTCGCATTAGCATCAGGGTAGCATGCATACCATTAATAGGGCTAATAGAGGATGGGTAAGTACCTTACACTTAATACCTATTATATATATATATGTGTGTGTGTGTGTGTGTGTGTGTGTGTGTGTGTATGTTATATTTAGTGTGCATTACATGTGGCTGCCTTAATGACTTTTATTGATATTTAAAGGTAATACTTTTTTTTTAATGCCAAGACTGTTTTTAAGCTGAAGTCTTGGTGTCCCAGAAATGCGTACATTTCTCAAAGACATCAACTGATGTTTATCTTATTCATCAATGACTCATTAAACAGATGCATTTCTGCTCGTGGGTCCCTCTGAAAACACCACCTCTAATTACAACATAACCTTCAGACACATTTCTTCCCCTTTATAATTAATTAGTAGGTTGTAGAGCCTAATCTACTATCTTGGGAAGCAAGCCAAGTAAAACAGGAATGAAATATCATGGCCACACTTTAAGTCTTCCCAAATTGGGAAACCAGCTAGATTGGAAAGGGTGTGTAAGGTGGGCAGAGTCTGGCTTCTCTCTGTGCCCCAGGTTTGTATATTAGTTACTTAATTCATTGCTGTGACAAAATGCCAGATAGAAACAAGCTAAAAGAAGAACAATTTATTTTGGCTCCGGGTTCCAGAGGGCTCAGTTCATGCATTTGAGTATAACGTCATGGTGAAAACACATGAGTGAGGAACTTCACTTTATGGCCAACAGGAGGCAGAGCAGAGCTGGATTATAAAGAGGCACCAAGACAAGCTATGCTCCCCAGAACATTCCCCAACAACTTCCTACAACCAGGACCAGCAACTCCCATAAGTCTATGCAAATTCTGAATTCAGCAGTGGACTAAACCATTAAGTCAGAGCCCTTCCCCCGCTTTCTAACCTCTCCAAGTGCCCTGGCCAGCATAGCAAGGTGTAAGCAACCTTGGCATTTCTCCATTCAGCCACGCTGACTAGATGGACCATCACAGGATGTGTGACCGTTGAGGGTTTGGTTATTACAAAATTGTTTTCACAGAACTGTGTCTGAGGATGGCGTTGCTCACAAGATAATGTCCCCATTTAGGACAGAGCTGTCAGATTTCAGTAGTACCAGCCTGTAGAGTGTTTTCAAACAGTCTACACTACAAAGCTACCAACTAATGAACTAATGAATGCCAACCACATAAAAGAAACATCTAAAAAAGCATTTTCTTTTAGAGAACTTGTCTGTTTGTTTATTGACCTTATTTTGAGATAAGATCTCTCTAAGTAGCCTAGGTTGGCCTTAAACTCAAAATCCTCTGGCCTTGACCTCCCAAGGGCTAGAACTACAGGCATGGACCACCATCTATAACCAGCCTTTTGAGTATTTCTATCAGCCATGCCTTCCAGGATCCAGATACAGATATTTAAAAAAAATATCTACAGATGGTGGTTTGTGTTGCCATGTCCCTGAAGTAATTCTTCTGTGAAACGGATACACACCTGGTACTGGGATGGCCAAACTTACAACACCAGCTGTGTTGGACACATAGCCAGTGCCTAGCAAACCATGAATGTTACTTATCAAGAATTACTCTTTACTGAATTATTATTCTTAGTTTGTTACTGGAAGTTTTGGGGAACCCCACCAGGAGTGCCACCTGTTACCAGGGAAATTGGGGCCCCCTTTAGGCTTCTTATTCTTGTTAATAACAGAATTCGAGAACAGACTCAGAAGCAATCTCAAGTACTGTTTTATTAGAGTTTAAAAGAAATGCCGGAAGGGTAGGCAACTGTAAATCTTAGCAGGGGATTAGAGAGAGGAAGAGAGACAGCTGTGCTGGTTGTAAGCAGCCATGTTGAGGAAGCAGGGGACGGGTCTGAGGTGAGCAGGTAACAATATACAAAGAACGGGAGACAGTCCAGAGTGCCCAGGAAAGCAAGCCTAAGCTTTGTCAAGTGTTTGGGAAAAGGACAAAGACAAAAGGGAGAAAAAGGAAAAGTTATACTTCCATGAATAATTAAGACTTGTGGACAGATGGAACCCAGACCCATAGCTGCAGCTCCAAAGCCAACTTCGCCAGTGACAGACTTTCTAGGAATGACAGTTGACATTACTGTAACATTGCTCATCTGAAGAGGAAACCATAAAGGTCATTTAGGAGTGGCTGGAGAGAAGGCCCAGGATCTAAGAGCATGTAGCAATCTTGCAGAGGACCAGTTCTGTACCCACCACCCACTTCTGGTGGCTCACCTTTTATCACCTGTAACTCTAGCTCCAGGGGATCTGGACCCCTTGGGTTCCCAAAGTCACATGTGTATATGCCCCCCCCTCCCTGGCAACACATACATATACACATACTAAAATAGAAAATAAACCTCTAAAAGATAAAAATCACTTAGGAGATACACTGAAATTGGGGAACAGATATAACTTTAAAAAGATTTATTTATTTATTTATGATGTATACAGTGCTTTACCTGCATGTGCGCCTGCATGCCAGAAGAGGGCAGCAGACCTCATTATGAACAGCCATGTGGTTGCTAGGAACTGAACTCAGGACCTCTAAAAGAGAAGCCAGTGCTCTTAACCTCTGAGCTATGCCTCCAGGCCCTTCACCACTCCACCTAGCTTTTTTTTTTTTTAAACCATGAAAATCTAGAGACCCAATTTTAAAGTGGCTCATCAGAAGGGGTGAAAACTGCAGTTCTGGTCCCATTGTCACCTACAGTCTTCAGACATGGGTGAGCGGAGACAGACGCCAGAGATTGCTTCTTGCATCCTTAGGTGAGGACCAGGGTCTTTCCTGGAACGGCTTTCAGGGTTATTGCCTCTAAAATATCTAGTAATCTCTATATCCCATTCTTAACAGTTTTGTTTGTTTTGTTTCAAAGACAGCGTCCACCCAAGCTTTTCTGCTCGTTTCAGGTTTCCCTGGCACACCCTTGCTCCTTCTTACCCTTTGGTACAATCATGAATTTGGCAAAGGCAGAGTTAGGCTGCTTTCCAGCTTATACCCATCCCAGTAGTGCTCAACTCCATAGTTTTCATCCACCGGTCTTTGTTTCTAAAATGTGTGGTCACCTTCAACTCCTATGACCTTTGCAGTGGTGGGGCAGTCATTGGCTTCAGTGACTCAGTGAAGGTGGCCAAAAGCAGTACAGGCCCATTGGTGTTGGTGTTGCTCTTCTTCTTTTCTTCTTCTTCTTCTTCCTCTAATGATTTTTTCACATCGTCCCCAAATGCCCCCTAATTCTGTCTTTCCCAGTGCTCTTTCCCTCAACCACTCGCAACTGAACCCTCCTTTCCCATCCCCGCCCACCCTAGTCCACCCACAGAATCTATTCTATTTCTCCTTCCCAGGGAGATTTATATGTCCCCCTTCCCTCCACCTTGAGCCCTTCTTGTTCCTTAACCTCTCTGGGTCTGTACATCGTAGCATGATTACTCTTTATTTAACAGCTAATGTCCACTTATAAGTGAGTACGTATCACATTTGTCTTTCTGGGTCTGGGTTACCTCACTCGGGATGATTTTTCTTTTCTCTAATTCCATCCATTTGCCTGCAAATTCCATGATGTCATTGCTTTTAACAGCCGAGGGCATATGCCAGAAGGATGCTCCATCCTGCCTTAAGGGCACTTGCTCAGCTGTGTTCCGAGCAGCTTTATTCATAACAGAAAATGGAAACCACCTAGAAGTCCCTCAACTGAGGAATGGAGAAAGAAAGCTTGGTTCTTAAACAGTTTTCAGATAGTTTGTAGTTGGTTGAGCTGACTCATATCTTTTAGACCCCATCCTGTCATCTGTGTTGTTGAGAAGGTCAAATCATAATTAGATCCAAGCACCTTTGGTGAGGTCTGCATGGGTCATAGTTATGATAGAACCTTGTAAAGTTATGGGATAATTTGAGGCCCTTTTCTAGTCACCTTCTCTAGCTCTCAAATAATAAGGCAGAGACCTATTAGATGTATTACTCAACAAGCTTTAAAGCAGTAGAGCTGGGCAGATCTACTCTAACCCTCTATGTTTGTCTGGCTACTATCCAGCTCCGCACCCCAAAATTGCCTGCCATATTGGTCCTGCCTAGCCTGCTTCTGCTCCATCTGGTCAGTCCTCAAGACCAAGTCCTTTCTCTCCCCTTTGTTCCTTCTCCTCTCTCCTTTTGGGATCCCTGCCTAAGACCGCCTAACTGGATCGGAAGTCCCGCCTCCCTGCCTCTTCTGCCCAGTCATTGGCTCTCAGCTTCTTTATTATCCAATCAGAGGTAACCGAGGAGCAACGTTTACACAGCCTTGATTTCTTAGAAAGGACAATACCCACATCCAAACTGGATTGCAGGAGACATAGAAATCAGCACATGAATACACAGTGCAACCAGACCAACCCCCCAATGCCCCCCGAAACAGAACCTGCTTAACTCAAATCTCAACTCCAGCAATTCCCGCTGCCAAGTGCTTTCCTGGCAGAATGCTGCCTGTGCTCAGCCCCGATCAATAGATCAATTGATAGCTCGCCCTTCCCTGAATGCCCGCCAAGCACACTTCCATTCTAGTCTTTTGCATTCTGCCTTCACACATTAGATGGCATCTGTGATATTTACGCTCTGGTAGAATTCAAGTCTCAGATTGGCCTTGCTGCCTGTGTGCATCCATGCATGGTGCTCCTGTGTTTGCAGGCATGTCCAGTTTATCTACTTTCTCCCTGCCATGTTAGAGCAGGTCTGGGTTCAAGACTAAATGTGTTGTTCTACTTACAGAAGGAGTCCGCATTTCTTTCCTGAGGCCACAGGATTGCGTTCTATGTAATAAGCGTCTGACACCCAGCAGGGACTTAGCAGATGAATACATAGTTGCTAGAAAAATCTTTTTTGTTTGTTTGGGTATTTGGGGGCGGGGGGGGGGGCGGGAGAAGGGGAGGCAGTAGGAGTGTGTAAGATACTATATAACTCTGGCTGTTCTGGAACTTTCTACGTAGACCAGGCTGGCCTCCAACTCACAGAGATCTGCTTGCCTCTGCCTCCTGAATACTGGGATTAAAGGCGTGCGCCACCACACCCAGGTCTGCTAGAACATTCTTCAGTAGCAGACTGCCAATAGCTTTTGAGATTGGAATCATGGAGATTCAGGTTCCATGACAGGAGACAAGGAACGATTAAAGAGCCGCCAGCATTCTGCAAATCACACCGTGTAAGGCGCTAGCCACTTCTCGGTTCTCACTGCTTTCCACCCAATCCGTCACAGGCCTTTTAATTTTTTTTTTCCCCACAGATGTCGTCTCCTATGAAGACAAAGATTATGACTAACCTCCGTCTTCATCTCTTGTAGCAAGTTTTCTTTTTAAAAAGGAGCAAAAGTTTTTGCCATTATATAAAGTTTTTTTTTTTTTTTTGGACATAGTTAACTGTAGTGAACATTAATTTACTGTGACTTTGGTTTTATAACCTATTAGATGGTCCATTAAGCGATGGAAGATAATGAACATTTGAAAGAGCTTGAAATTTTTTTGTATCATTTATATATCTAATGTTTTTGTTAAAGGCAAATGTATATAAATGTCTATAACACTCTTATCTTTAAAAATACAAACTACAGCAGTGTAATTTGCTGTAATAAAATAGCCTGGCAAAGTGTCCTAAGGAAGAAGGGGTTTGCTTAGGTTCACAGATTGCGGGAACAGACTACTGGAGTGGGACGGCATGGCGGTGGTAGAGTGAGGCAGCTGGTCGTGTTGAATTCAAATAAGGAAGCAGAGGAAGGGCCAGCAAGATGGCTCACTGCGTAAAGGTGCTTGCCGCCAAAGTGGAGACCCCGCCCTTAATCCCTGAGAACTCACGTCGTAGAAGGAAAACACTAACTCCATCAACTTGTTCTCTGACTTCTTCAGTATATTGTGTGTGGCTCACACAGCCGCCCACTCCTCCCCAACACACAAATAGATTAATAAATCTTTTTAAAAACTTTATTCAAAAAAGGAGAGAGAGAGAGAGAGAGAGAGAGAGAGAGAGAGGGAGGGAGTTCCAGGACAGCCATGGCTACATAGAGAAACCCTGTCTTGAAAAATGGGGGGAAAAAAAAAAGGGAAGAAGCTATTAAAGAAATGTACCAAAATGCTTACAGGGTTCTGTGTAGCTATTACCACCAAGGACACCTCACTTGCTTTGTATTGTTTATATTCTCTAGTCAGCATTGATCATACAGTATGTATATATATATATATATATATATATATATATATATATATATTTCATTTATTATGTGTGTGAGTATACACACATACACAGAGGCTTTGCCATATCTATGGAGGTCCGAGGACAACTTGAGGGAGTCAGTTTTCTGTACCATGTGGGTTCAAGGGATCAAACTCAGGGCATGAGGCTTGGAGGTAATACCTTTGTCCTCTGAGCCATCTCACCAGCCCCTAATCAGAAGACTTTTAAGCCTATATACTTAATTATAAAACCTTTTTTTTTTTAAAGTAAAAATCTTATCTAGGAATCTGAATGAGTCACCTTCTATGGTCTCCCCTCCTCAGCTCCTCCGGCAGCACCTTACCTCACATATTGGCGTTCTTTATGGTGTCATGCTCTGGGTGTACCCTAAAGCTGGTTTTACCATCTGGGTCACACAGGGAAAGGAGAGAGAATTGGACTTTGATTTTGTACAGTATTTAAACCTTGGCTAATGGAAATCACAATATAAACCTTAAATTCTGGCCATGGAGGGCATCCTTGGCATGAACCATTGTTTTCTTTTGGGCTAGTGAAAAAGGTAAGGTTGCTTCTCCGGGTCGTGGGTTTCTTTGTTTCGGGGTGTGTGTGTGTGTGTGTGTGTGTGTGTGTGTGTGTGTGTGTGTGTTTGTGTGTGTGTGTGTGTGTAGTTAATCTGTATGAGATAACTGATTTTGTGACTTTCGCTTTTGTTGCATCTCTGATGTCTTTCTGCAGAGGTATGCTTTGCGTATCAAATTCCCTCTTCACCCCATAAGACATGCTTGTGGAGGCTTATGATCTTCTCACAGGGGGTACCCCTATCCCCTGGGCACTGTCCTTGAGCTTAACCTCTGACATGTGGCTTTGTCTCACGTCATCCATGGTCCCCTGGCATCCTGGCTGGGTCAACTGTATCGTCCTCTCCTTATTATTTGGTGTCCCCACTGGCCAGTTATTGCTCTCCCATGTGCCCTGCTCAGCTGTGGGGCATATGACTAGTTCATAAGGGGGAAATCTTGAAACTGGAAGAGGAGTGTCATCTGTCATGTGTTTCCTGAAGAAGGAAAAAAAAAAAAAAGAAGGGCAAAGAACAGGCTTCAAGAACAAGGTCTTTGTCACAGACACACGCATCTGACTCACTCTGTAACCCACAGCCTAGCATGACGCCTTCCTCGGAGTCAAGTTCAGTGTCCGGCTCGAATGTCTCCTGAATGAACTAATGAGGGAACCCCAATAGTTAACACATCGCGGGGAATGTTTACTCTGAAGGAAATGTAGCAATTTGGGAGATTCTTTTGGTATTGCATGTTATAAAAAAGTTTGTTTCTTATAAAGTGCTTCCAATGGCTAGAAATTGAGACATACCTTGTTCAGATACCTGATACCACTGTCCAAACTCATTAGATATGGGGGGACACTTTTGTACCCTACCATCATGGTGCAGTGCGTTACGCTTTTCTGCTGAGGCAGTTCTGGTAAAATTGTCAGCCCAAGTCATCACATTAAGCCAAATGTATTCCCAAGGAATGGGTGGCTGGTACTGTCGTTTGGGCACTAAGAAATATTTGTCTAGACGTTTGATTCAATCTGTATTTTTATTTAATGTGTAATTGGTGAGAAAATAGCAAAGGCAAATTTAAATGCTCGCATCCCTAACCTTGTCACGGTTTCTGAGCCCTCATTCATCATCATTATCTTGGATTCCTGCAGCCAGCTGACTTCATAGGGAAGCAGGCACTGAAGCAGATTAAAGCCAAGGGGCTGACTCGGAGGCTGGTCTGCCTCACCTTGGCAACGGAGGACGTGGATCCAGAGGGAAATGAAAGCATTTGGTACAAGGGCAAGGTGAGTGCCAGGGCCACTGCATCACCCACGACCAAACTTCTCCATGCACTGCCAGGGTGGCTTTTGTTTTTTCTTCTAATTTACTCACTTATTGAAAGGATGGCACAGCTTTGATTTCTGAGGTGACAAAAAAAAAAAAAAAAAAAAGAAAGAAAGACTTAACGGACAAGAAACTGAAATACTGCTCTTTTTTTTTTTTTTTTGCAAGCAGAAGAGTCTATGTGTATTAAAATATATATAACCAAAGATTATTTTAAATATCAGGAAACAATATATATATTTATATATGTGAATAGAAAAGATGGGTTTCATAAGGATTTGCTATCCTGATTTAGTTTCTCAGGAATCTCTTTAAAAGACACAATTAATGTACCAACCACAAACCCAAGTGAACACATCATGAGAGTGAGGCCCGAAGCTTAGAGGATGATTTGAGAAGTAGCCACTACTTCCTTCTTCAGGAAGACTACAGTTAACCATCTTTTAACTTCGAATTGTTCATGTCATTTTTGAAGTTCAGTATTACCAGGGTTAGTGGGACTCCATTCCCTTCACCTTTTCTATTTGTAAAGTCTAGCATGGCCCAGCGTTTGGATGTGATTTGGCTGATGTGGGATGCTCAGTGAGATGACGGGGAGAGAGAGCACTGGCTTCTCGGGGCTTTCCTAAGAGCTGTTATATCCTATGTGGAGTAGGATCAGCTTTGTTATTACACAAAGCCCAGGGATCCTGGACCAGGGTTTTTCCTCATCTACTGCAGTGTCTCTGACATCTGTTTTCATTTTCTCCATCCCTTTAGTGGCAGTGGCTGGAGGCAGGGACCCTGTAACATCAAATCATAACCTCAATGAACAGACACACAAATCAAGGCACAAGCCTTGTGCCATAGAACTGATGTGGTTGGCATGCCCCCACACAGCCAGGGGTTTTTTTTTCACATTCACTCATTTAGTTTTGTAGCATCCCTACTAGGTATGCATGATCATTTCTGTTGTAAAAAAAATGAGGCTTTGGGGTTCAGAGATATTGGGGAAATCCTTTGAGGTTCCACAGCTAGTGACTGGTTGATGGAGCTGAGTTCAGTCCACCTATATTTGGGCTTTGGTTCTTGACCTTTGCTCTAAAGAATGCTCACTATTCCAGTTTGTCCTTCTTGGGTCCTTGCTGGTGTACCTCCGAAGTCACTTTACAACTTAACTATATGCCACAGTTCTGCATGTGGGCATGTTGTCACACATGGTGAAGCTCACAGGCTTACTTCAGATTTCCAGTTCCTTTCTGCCATCCCGGGCTGGCCTCCACTTCCCACCTCAGCAGGGGGTTGAGGTCACTCTTCCGCTTGAGCTGTTCCTTCCTCACGGCATTTCCTTCCCCTTTCCTTTCTCTACCCTTGTTTCAGCCTTCCTCCCTTTGCCTTTTAAAGAGAGATTTATTTATATTATTTTATGACTATGAGTGTCTTGCCTGCCTGTATGTATGTGCCTTACATGTGCCCGATGCCTGCAGAAGTCAGAAGAGAGCTGTGGACCCCCTAGAAATGGAGTTACAGATGGTTGTGAGCCACCGTTTGGGCTCTGAGAATCAAACCCAGGACTTCTGCAAGAGCAGCAAGTACTCTTAGCCGCGGAGCCATCTCTCTAGCTCTAGACGTCCCTCCTTTCTTTCTTGTGGGTTTTATTTTATTTAGAAGTTAGTAAAAATCAAGTGCAATGCACTGAGATGACTGCCGGCCAGAGGGCAGGCACTTTATGGCGTCAGAGATTGCTGTCTGAGAATGTTCTTGTTCGTTCAGGTGGTCTGGCGAGTGGAGGGCTTTAAAACAGAAATGAATCCTTGGAGACTGAGAGACAAAGGTAGAAAACACAACATCCCAGCTGCTAAGATCACTTGGAGGCAGAGGCAGGAGGAAGAGGCTTGATTTAGTGCAGTCTTGGGTCACGAAAGGATTCGTTGAGGAAAAGGAAGCTGGGGTCCTTTTACATCTTTGCACAGGTTTGCTAAACACAACTGGGAGTCACACCATCTGTCCCAGCTAAGGGTTGGAAACTGGCATTCCCATTGACTGTTTTAAGAGTGTAAGTCTATTTTTACACGATTAACAGCACGATTCAGGCTGCACAGGTAGGTCCTATTCCCCCTCTCATCCCTTTGTCCTGACAAAGGAGGCTTGGTTGCTTCTTTAGTTCTTCAATTTCTTTTTCTTGTTCTATTATTTTATTTATTTATTTATTTATTTATTTATTTATTGAGACAGGGTTTCTCTGTGTAGCCTTGGCTGTCCTGGACTAACTTTGTAGACCAGGCTGGCCTCAAACTCACAGCTGTCCACCTGCCTCTGCCTCCCGAGTGCTGGGATTTCTTGTTCTATTATTTTCATCTGCAATGTGAGGTTAACATTCCCACGTGTCTGAATCAAAGTCCCCTCTGCAGCAGCTGCAGATCAGACAGCCTCCGCGATGCATTCCTCCCAGTTAGGAACTGGATATACTTGGCTAGCCCTAGACACTGTTGACTGAGGGATTCGGGTATCCGACCAGTCCTTATGCCTGTTAAGATGGCCGCTCGCTCCACTTTTGTCCCTGATGGCTGAAGGAGCGCAAGCAGAACCAAACCCAAGCTGTACATATCTGAGTTGGCGTCATACTCGGATCCTTCTAACTGCTCAGGTGACGCATTGATAAGTCCCCACTCTGGATGTATGTATCAGCGTTTCTTTTCCATTTCTGTTGGTCCAATCTGTGCTCTTCTGTGTGGTGTCTGCACAGGCCAGACCAAAATCTCCTATTTTTACTTTCTGAAGAATAATATTCCCAGGCTTCAGATCTCGGTGGCCAATGGCCATGTTGTGTATGCTAAAGGACACCTTCCACCAATTCTTGAAAAATTTTTGTTGCGACACTGGCCATAACATAGGGACAGGCGGTTTCATCCAAGTATTCCTGGTTTGGCTTGTTCCTCTCAGCTATCCAGTCCTACACGGAGAGCTCACATGGCTGCATCTGGATGATGCAACATCAGGTGGTACCGAACCTCTGTCTGCCCCAGCAGGTTCAAGTTGTCTTCAGAAGACTCATCCCTGGACGTAAAAGTCCCTTCCGAGTCTGAGCTATGCATGCCCCAGCGGCAGCTGGTTTTGACAACCGGTCAGACAGAGCCAAATCAGTCAAGCCATTTTCTCAGAGCTCAATGGATGATTCAAACTCACAGCTGCTCTGATCGCTAAATTGGCCATGTAGCTCACCAAGTTGTTATTCTCATTTTTAATGTCAGATTCGCCCAAAGGTTTTTCTTTTTCAGGGGGTGAGTTCAGCAAAGATAATGGATGAACTGCTCTCATTATCTTTAATATCTACCTTGATCTCTGTCCCCTTCCTTCTCCGACAGCACTTCCAGAGAGGGCAGCTGACTGGGATCTCTGTCTTGTGGCTGAACCACAGGAACATGTTCTATCCATGTAGTGTGATAACCAACAGTATTGGGATGTTGGAGACCTGCCAGAACTTTTACTTCCCGTAGCACGTTCATACAGTCTGTTTTAGTTTAATTCCTAATCAGGCTTTTCTTAATTGCATAAGGCTGACCATCTAGTTTGTTCCGGACCTTGTATACTCTTCCATATCCTCCTTTTCCTGAGAGAGCAAGCTCTTCAAACTCGTTTAAGTAGCGTGGCCTTTGGGCTTCCAAAGCTATCTTCCTGGATCTGCTTTTCTGTAAGGCTCTTCCTCACAATGACCCCCGCGAGCCCGGTCTCTGGCAGAGCAAGTGGTGGCTCTGTGCTGGTGCAGCCTCAACGAACTGAACTCATCGCTGCAGGTAAATTAAGGCAGCAGCCCCCGTCTTGAGAAAAGTCTGGCGGAGTAATTTAGACACCTGCTTCGAATGATGCAGCTTCGGCTCAGGGTACGTGGCTCCAGGAGACACGCAGCAGCTGGGTTGCCGCTACAAAAGGGAATGTGGGCTGCTGCAGGGGTTCTCTTAACACTTGGAGTTCTGCTGGGACATCGGACTTTGGGGTGTGAGACCTCTGTGGGAAGTCGATGGCAGGGGGCCGCGGCCACCATGCACCCACTGACCCCCACTCCCACCCGCGCGGCATCATCCTCCATGTTGCTTTCCCCATCCCCGGAGCCGCCCGCCCCCCCTCGCCCCCCCCCCACTTGCTGCTGTGAGTGCTGACAACAGGCGCTCTCTTCGTGTCCCTTGACACCGTTGGCCTCAATATTCTTCCCTTGACTTCATTTATTTCTTTCTTTCTTTCTTCCTTCCTTCCTTTCTTTCTTTCTTTCTTTCTTTCTTTCTTTCTTTCTTTCTTTCTTTCTGTCCTGGACTTGCTTTGTAGACCAGGCTGGCTTCGAACTCACAGAGATCTGCCTGCCTCTGCCTCCTGAATGCTGGGATTAGACTTCATTTCTTTTTTTTTTTTTTTTTTTTTTTTTTTTTTTTTTTGGTTTTTTGAGACAGGGTTTCTCTGTGTAGCCTTGGCTGTCCTGGACTCGCTTTGTAGACCAGGCTGGCCTCGAACTCACAGCGATCCCCCTGCCTCTGCCTCCCGAGTGCTGGGATTAAAGGCGTGCGCCACCACGCCCGGCTTTCATTTCTTAATATACCTTCTCAGCTAGGAATTCTTGGTAATCCCAGTACTCAGTGAGTTGAAGCAGGAGGATTATCAGTTTAAGGCCAGCCTGAGATACACAGTGAATTTTAGGCCAGCCTTGGGGTTACATAGCAACCCCTGTTCTTCCTCAGACTTCAAATTTGCCTACAGTTGCCATGATTTCTGCCACTCACTGGCTGTGCTATTAAATAGCACCTTGGCCTAATGCTAACTTCAGTTTCATATATAAAAAATAAAGCCCCCGGATAGGATAATGTCTATGGCTGTCTTAGTTAGGGTTACTATTGCTATGACAAAACACCATGGCCAAAAAGCATGTTGGGAGGAAGGAGTTTTATTTGGCTTACACTTCCGCATCACTAAAGGAAGTCAGGACAGGAACTCAAATGGGACAGGAACCCAGAGATAGCAACTGATGCAGGGGCCATGGCGGGATGCTGCTTACTGGCTTGTTTACCATTGCTTGCTCATCCTGCTTTCTTATAGAACCCAGGACCACCAGTCCAGGGCTTTTCACTTTCATGGTCGACAGGCAGAAAATGGGGGTAAGAACAATAACAGAAAGAAGCCCAAGTAAGATGTAAAGGCCATAGACACAGTCCTGGTGACTCACTTCCTCCATTAGGCTCTCCCTCCTACCTTCACCACCTCCCAGTAAGGCCATCATATTAGGGATCCATCAGGGGACCACACTGACTAGATTCAGCACCCCCATAATCTGTTTGTAACCGGAAATACCCTCATAGACGTATGCAGAGCTGGGCTTTGCTAACCTCACAGGTGTTTCATAACTTAAATAAGCTGTCAATCAAAATTAACCACTGCAGTGGTCTGCAGTTTCCAACATTCTGCTTTGCTCAGCCATGAAGTCGTGCCAACATGGCCTCTATGCATCTCCGTGCCAATTACAACCAACTGACAGACTTCTGGCCATAGTAAATATGATCGCACCCAAACTGAAGTTAGCAAACCCAAAAATCCAAGCTCTACTTTTAAATGGCTATCTCCTCTGACAAATGTACATACAGGGTTTATATCTTTTTTTTTTATTTTCCTGTGATTTAAAGACAGGGTCTTATGTTGCGCAGGCTGGCCTTGAGTCCACTCTGTAGCTGAGGGTGGCCTTGAACTTCTAATACTTCTTCTTCCTTCCAAGTGCTGGCTGGTATTTCAGGAACATGCCACCATATCCATCTTTATTCTGAGCTAGGATTGGAGCCCAGGGCTTTGTGCATGCTAGGCAGGTGCTCTCCTAATTGGACCACATCCCCAACCCAATTTATGTTTCATCTTTCTTACCACATGCCAGCGGCTAATAGAGTTCTAGCGGGTTACAGGCCCCTCCCTCTTGAATTCCCTAATGTAAGCCTGTCTGCTCTAAATGCCCTCCTCTTTTTATCCTTATTTCCAAAGATCATTTTTTTAAAATGTTTTTAAATGTTTGAATCGCCACACTAATTGTGTGTGTTTTGGAGGGACAGTGTGACACTTTAATGCATGACACGATGTGTGGTGATTCAATCAGGGTGATTGGCATCTCCATTGTCACGGACATTACCATTTCTTTGTGTTGAGAGCATTTATTTTTGGTTGTTGTTGTTGTTGAGAGAGACAGACAGAGAGAGAGACAGAGAGACAGAGAGAGAGAGAAAGAGACACAGAGAGAGACAGAGACAGAGACACACAGAGAGGCAGAGACAGAGAGAGACAGAGTCAGAAACAGAGACAGAGAGACTCTATGTAGTCCTGGCTATCCTGGAATTTACTATATAGACCAGGCTGGCCACACCTGCCTCTACTCCTGAGCGCAGGGATTAAAGTTATATACCAAATATCAGAAGCTATCCTTCTCAGTCATATACTCTTCATATTTTGGGGCGATATATATTTTTTACTTTCTGTTTCCCCACTGTGCTTTAGTTCCCCTTGCTTTTGGTATTTGATACTCTATTCCTATAAATATTCCCAGTGTTGGAGCTAGAGAATAAGGTTTATGTGTTTATTCAACACATATGCGCCGGCCATGTTATCAGCCCACAACAAATTAAGCAGAAGAGAACCATTGTCTTGTGGTGAAGGGGGTGAAAAACAAGGAAAGCCCATGAAACACACGCACATCAAATGGTAACAAGAAGCCTTTGGGAAAGCAGAGCCCAAGTGGGGGCTGGGCAATGCCTGTACTTAAATATGGTTTAAGTTTTCAAAAAATCAAGACATAAGGGCACTTTAGTTCTGAAAGACTTTTAGCAACAAAGGAAGTTTTTAGGAAGAAGCTTACAGGAACCTCTAGAGATTTCAGGAGGTAGTAGTACTGCTCGTTGTTGGTATTGCTCTCCTCCTCCTCCTCCTCCTCCTCCTCCTCCCCTTTCTCCTCCCCCTCCTCTTCTCCCTCCTCCTCTCCCCCTCCTCCTCCCTCTCTCCCATCCTCCCCTCCTTCCTACTCCCCTCCCCTCCTCTTCTTCCCTTTCTCCTCCTCCTCCCCTCCCCTCCTCTTCCTCTCCCTCCTCCTCTCCCTCCTCCGCCCCTCCCCTCCCCTCCTCCTTCTCCCCTCCTCCCCCTACCCTTCCTCCTCTTCTGTGTACAGATTGTAATGCGTAAGGACAGTGAAAGGTACCACGCAATTTTAAAGGGCGCCACTTCTTTAAGAGGTCATTTCCCATGCTGTCCTACATTGGTTAGAGACTTAATTTAAGAGAGAAATGAGGAAAGGCTAAAAATAAACTCACACTGGCAAAGACAAAAACAAATGGGGAAAAAAACAACCAAGGTCAATGTTCCAGCAAACAAAACATGAGGCTCTACCAACAGAAGGTAGGATCAGGGTCCCTACGTGGCCTGAGTGAGAAGGAGGGGTGGAGCTAATGAGCCCAGAAGAATTGAGGTAGAACTATTTAGAGTTTACACTAGAAGAAAAGAAAACCCCTCTTTCTGCAGATTTTATAAGATAAAAAGACTTTGAAACTATCCCTGGCTGCGAACCCCTGGGTCAGAAAATAGAAACAGAAGTCAGTGGCAGCACAGGACAAAGCTTGTTTGAAAATTAGCCCTCAAAAGGAACAGTTTCCTTAGGTGACCAAATGCCTGAAGGGCAGTTACCATGGGGACATTAGGAGCGACAGGATGGCTGAGGAATTGCTTGTGACCAGTGAGTCAGGGGACCGCCAGGGTCTCTCAGAGCTCTTCCTGATTCTTAGGACACTAAGGCAATCAGCACAGTTATCCCACCTCCCACACAAGTCTGGTTTGCAGACTTTGAAAACTAGAGTCACAGAGACAGCTTTTAATCCCTCATCCTCTTGGACCCTAAGCCTTGCCTTCTGTTACTAAACTCTAGCCCAAGGTAACTTCAAAGCATATGCTGTCGGTCATACACTAGTGAACATATTCAAGTCCTTTAACTAACCAGCCCTCATCACAAGTTTAGTCTCATGGAGAGCGTCTCCTTTGGGGTTTCAAAGAGATAATTAAAAACCCAGACCTCGGGGCTGGAGAGATGGCTCAGAGGTTAAGAGCACTGGCTGTTCTTCCAGAGGTCCTGAGTTCAATTCCCGGCAACCACATGGTGGCTATAATGTGATCTGATGCCTTCTTTGGGTGTGCAGGTGTACATGTAGTCAGAACACTATATACATAATAAATAAATAAATAGATAAATAATAACTACTCAGACCTCAGAGATAAGAGTTAAGTTCATGAGTGTGTCAACATCTAAAAAACTAGACGTGATGTGAGCAATTGAGCTATGTGTGAGTGACCAAGCCGACTCATGCTGTGAGTGTTGACACTAGCCATGTGCAGTCCACAATGCTGAATGTAGAGCCAGAAGGAACAGCAGGATTTTTTGAGACTCTGTGTGTGTGTGTGTGTGTGTATACTTTTTTTTATATATTATATTTTGCTTTAGTTGTCTTCTTGTCTTCCAAGAAGTGTTTTGAATTAACAATGTGTTTGAATTCTGATTTCTTCAAAAAGAGACCTTTGCTTTAAGGGTCTGCATGTTTTGCATGCATGTATGTGTACATGTGTGTGCAGTGCTTCAAGGAGCTGGAGGTACAGTAGTTGTGGGTCACGGGGCATGGGTGCTGCAACTGAAATGCAGATGCTCTTAAGTGCTGAGCCATGATCTCCAGCCAGCATTCTGTTTTTATCCCAATGCCATCCTTTCCTTTAGATCTGGCTTGTGCTAGCCCTTATCTTCCAATCAGACTTACTGCATAGGCTTTGCTGTTGCATAAGTCCCCTGTTTTCATCTCGTGGCTTTTGATTGCTTGTTTGGTATTGCTACACCCCAGTTGCCTTGAAGCCTCCTCTGGTTTTTGATGGTTCATCTCTTTGCCCATTGCTAGCTGAGATAGGGTGCAATTTCACCCAACACATTTGTATTGATCTATCTATCATGTCCTGGTCATCGCTTTCTCTCCTTCTGGAAGCTTTCCTCTTCCGTTTCTGCCAACCTAATTCCACATGTTTTAGAATTATAAAGTAAGTCTTTATGTTTTCTGCCATGGCTGTTTGGTTCTATTTTCTTGTAGCTCTGTTAACTTCCCCCAACTAAGCTGGAAGCTTTGGAGGGTAGGTACCAGGACTCCCACTGATTTCTCCAGAGTCTAGGAAATAGGGTAGAGCTACTATTAACACCACACCTAACCTGGGTGCCTTATAACTGGCAAGGTTGAAGATGCTCTCTCTCAGACAGTACTTCTTTAAGCAATAGCAACACTGGTGAGTACACGAGAGGCAAAGACACCCTCCTATACTGTTGGTTGGGAAGGTTAAATAGTCCAGCCACTATGTACATCAGTGCTGAGGTTCCTTTAAAATTAAAATCAGAAATACACATGACTCCAGGGAACATACGAAAGAGTCTGAATGAGCAACCGTAGAGCTACCACACCCACGACCAACAGTATCCACAGTAGCAAACACATGGCATCAGCTTAGGTGTCCATCAGAAAAACAGACAAGGAAGACACAGCACAAATATCCAGTGGAATTTTACTCAGCCATAAAGAAGAAGGTGTGGAACTGGAGGCCACTACGGTAAATGACAGAAACCAGACACAGAAAGACAATGTTATATGGGGTTTTTTTTTCCATCTGTGGAATATAGATTTTTAAATATCTGTAGGTAAGACATAAAAGTAGAAAGGGGACAATTTGGGAAGGAAGGGACCGGCAGGGATGGGAAGAAAAGATGCGGTGCAGGACATGGTGTGCGCGTGCGACTACCTCAGGATGAAACCCACCATTCTGTACAATGAATATATGCTAACGGCCCTCCCCGTGAAGCAACTCTGTAGCCTGGGAAACATCTGGAGACGAGGAACACTGGGCTGTGACCGTTATCCTGATAGGCTGAGGACAACTGTTCTTTTTCAGGTGGTCGGCAACACAACATCCGGAAGCTATAGCTACAGCATCCAGAAGAGCCTGGCTTTCGCTTATGTCCCAGTGGAGCTCAGCGACGTGGGACAGCAGGTGGAGGTTGAATTACTGGGTAAAAACTACCCAGCCACCATCATACAAGAGCCCCTGGTGCTCACAGAACCTGCCAGAACCAGGCTTCAGAGAGACGGTAGAAAGACAAAGACTTGAGAAGGATCCGCTCCGGCGGCAGCTGAGCTGGAGCTGACAGGACTGCTCTCCAGCCTTCTCCTGCCAGGATGGAGGCAGCCAAGGCTTCAAAGTCATCAAGATCTAGACCTTTATCTTAGTTTAAAAAAAAAAAACAACTTTTAATTGTTTTCTAAACATGGTGGTTTGATGAATTAGCAATCTGTGTTGTTCCTTCAAATGAAGACTTGAAGATGAACATGGTTTTATTACCCCAAGCTGATGTTTGTGAGACCCAATCAGAGAGGCGGTAGGTGTTTGCCAGTACGAAATCATGATTCTAATGGAATTAAAGGACTGCGATTTTAGATCGTAGGAAAACAGAATGTGGCTGACAGCTGAAATCAAGTGAATAAAT
Organism: Acomys minous; assembly: GCF_964271855.1. NCBI lineage: Eukaryota > Metazoa > Chordata > Mammalia > Rodentia > Muridae > Acomys > Acomys minous. The sequence continues at coordinate 102,515,932 of NC_140492.1, read as the reverse complement.
TATCTTTTACATAAAAGAGATGCAGTGTCCTGGATTGATTTGCTTTATTGAGAACTTTTTCCTTAGGTAGATAAGTGATGATTTTACCTTTTCACAATATGTCTACGATGGGAAACAGCAGTCTTTGTTATTAGTTTGTCACGTACACTGCCCTGCAGTCCTCTGAAATGTTTAACAGTTTCTTAATGGCTCCTTTGGCAAGCGGCTTTAAGGACATCACACTTGTCCTTCCCAGGCACCCTCTTAACACAGGGCTTGCAGAAAGAAGAGCCTTCCCAAGGAAACAGTACTTGTAAATCGTCAGAATCGAAGCTGAGGACTAAATAGATTATGCCAGCACAGACACAGTTTGAATACTGAGCGGCTCTTCTTGAGAAAGAACTAATGCAAGCTGACATCACATGGTACCCTTCTGAGCGGCTTTTCACAAAGCATTTGACAACACAGGTCAAACAACAGCTTTCGAGCTGGCAGGATTACCCTCAACCTTGTGGGTGACAAGGGGGGGAAAAAAAAAGAAGTTGAGAAATAATCCTTTGATATACTTCTTAAAATCATTAGAGTTTAGTTGATCGAATAAATCCAAAGGGGCTTAAAGGCGGTTTATCATTTATGATTAATTTACACATCTATGCATTTAATGCATGGTTTTGAACTTTCCCTAGGCATTAAAGGAAGCTGGACTTGAAGCTTTTAAAGATGCTGTAATGAAAATAGACTCTAAAATTAGTTCTTACCTTGTACGTTTTGAAACGACATCAAATTTACATCTTAAACATTTCATCAGAGTAATCGTATATTAAGATTCTCGCCTACCATTTGTTTCCTTTGGTATGTCCTCTTACATAAAGAGGCAACCTTTGGTTGCAAATACTTCCCGATTATCAGGAGCATTGTCAGGCTTGAGCCTGGTTCCCCATTTCTGCTGATAGAAGCCCATGCTTCTATAGGAAGGCTGACTTCCTGTCCTCGCCTGTGTTACCGATGGCGCAGGAAGCAATGTGGATGGCATGGTATTGATAGCTAGGCACAGTGGCTCATTCCTGTCATCCTAGCCCTCGGAAGGCAGAAGCAGGAGGATTTCCTCAAGTTCTAGGGCAGCCTAGGCTACAGAATAAGACATAAAAAAAAAAATTCCCCAAACCAAGCCAAGCAAAAACCCAGTACAACAGTGAAATGCACAGGACGTTGAGACTGGAAAAGAAATCTACTCTGTAGTATTGACGTGGAATGTGCTTAGACCCAGCACAACTCAGACACCAGGTTAATGTAGATGACAAAATTTTACTGTAGTGGCTGCTACTGATCGGGGCCACAGAGGAGACTGGGGAGCTGAACTGTGACCCTGAGCCCCGATATTATAGGTAGAAGAAGCCTGAAAACCACAAACATCCGTGCCAAGTTATAGTTGCATTTTCCCACCAGTCGGGAATTGGGGATCAGAGCTTTCCTTAGGTGGTTGGTCTGTGTCAACTGACCCAGAATGTAGGTTTTACAGCCCAACCAATCAGACCCATTTGTTCTTTTGTAGTTGGGAACAATCCTGTTTTAAGGAACAAAGGATGAATAAGGGGAGCTGTGGTTAGGAACAGTCATTGTGTCCCGGAACAGAAGATAACAGAAGCTGTTCCACTATTGGGAAGTCCCCCAGCTCCCTAGGGCCTGGGACCTTGAGCTTAGCTTCCCCCTATGATTAAATGGAGTCTGAAAACAAAATAACAGCACTTAGGACAAGTTTCTTTGCTTGTTCCCATCAGTATAAGCCTGCGTCTTCACTTCCTAGGAACTTGCCCGGGTTCCCTTTTTTTTTTTTTTTGCTCATGTTGTGCTGTTAGAAGTTAGGTCACTCTTGCCCTTCTACCCCCACAGCCAGCGTTCTGACCGTGCTCCAAGCAATCCATTGCTAATCAATCACACACAGCCCAGCTTAGCCTTAGAACGGTGAGTCAAGCAGATTTCTCCCCGTGGGAATATGAGCTTCAGCTGCTGCGGCTCACAGACAAGCTGGTGAACACGCAGACTTGCAGCTGAAGAGAGAACGCAGAAAAGGAAGCCATGAAGCCAGCAGGGGGGTGAGAGCTCCTGAGAAAGGAGCCCCGAGAGAGAAGAGAAGGAATTCCCCGTTACCAAGCACTCAGCTCCCGATGGCTCCTCAGTCAGCTTTTGGATGGGTTCCGTGACCCATAAGAGCCCAGGTAAAGTCAGGCCTGGCAGCTCAGGCCTATAATCTCAATTACCTGGAAGCCTGAGGCAGGATACTTCCAAGTTCAAGGCCAGCCTCGGCAACTTAGTGAGCTCTTGTCTCAAAATCAAAAGTATAATGGGCCAGGGCTGTGAGGTAGCAGTAGCGTACTTTCCACCCACCTACGAGACCCTCGGTTTGATGCTCAGCTTTAGGGGTAGGGGTGAGGGTAGAAGGGAGAGCCCAAGTGTAACCACTTCCGGAAAGTGGATCATGTGCTGGGGGATCCCAGAGAACCGGGCCTAGGATCAGGGTGAGCTCTTGAGTAGCAGACGGTCAGCATTCTTGAAAATAGCGGAATGGGCGGGCAAGATGGTTCAGCAGACAGAGGTGCTTGCAGCCAAGCCGGACAACCTGATTTCGTTCCCTTGGAGCTACACAGCCTGCAGAGGAGCCAACTCTCACCTGTTATCCCCTGACCTCTCTGCAGGCACCATGGCACAACGTGACCCACCCTCCCAAATACATAAACGAACAAATAAATACAGTAAAGGTACCAGCGAGGTGTGTAGAAGAATTATATGGGAGATTCAATCTGAAAAGAACTTATGATGGCTGCAACTAGTGGCACACACCTGCCATCCCAGAACTTGGGGCTGAGGCAAAGAGGATGGATGGGGAGTTCAAGGTCATCCTGGGCTACAAGAGACTCAGGTACAGGGATGATGTTTATGGATGTTACTGTGTTGCGGATGGTCACATCCTACGGAATCCGTTCTCTCTCTCCTTTCCTATGGATAAAGGAGAATGGGCAGGAGGAAAGGGGATCGCAAAAATTTGGAAGTATGCTGTGTGGAGGATGTTGAGTAGAAGGCAGGCTAGAATCTGGGCTTTTGTGGCCCTGCCCTTTGTGTGTATTTAAACTGAACCAAAAGAAAGCAGAGAAGGGGTAGGAAAGAGCAGCTGTGAAAGCAAAGACGTTTCAGAACACCAGGTTCTGGGGAAGAGAATGGAGTTAATTCTGTCCTTTTGAGGCATCAGTGCACAGAATGACCTCCTGTTCCTAATGCCTATTGTAACTGAACAGAAGCTCATTGCCGTATATAGACTTCCAGTCTGGTTAACTTTACTGTGTGGTGTTTTTAATCAACTTGAAAGATTAAATAATAATAATAATAATAATAATAATAATAATAATAATAATAATAATAATAAAAATAAAGTTTGTAAAGTTCAGAAACACGGGGAAGCGAGAGCTGGCTGCTCTTGCAGGAGAGGATCCTGGTTCAATTCCCAGCACCCACACGGCAGCTGACAACCATCCATAACTTCAGTTCCTGGAGATCTAACGCCCTCTCTGTCACACATGTGACGCATATATGTACATGCAGACAAAAGACGTAACATATAAAGTTAACTAAATGGATCTTAATTTTTTTTAATGTACAAGTTACCATCCCAGTTTTATCTGTCTGCCAGTAATGAGTCATAAAATTAGCTCATGTTTTTATGGAAAACGGTAAAGTAAGGTCTGAGAAGTGGCAAGGGGACTGACTGTGTACTAATTCGCATTTTCTGCGTGGAGAGACTTTGGGAGTGTTTTGGAGGCTATGGAGCGTGGAGGTAGTGGATAGTACGGAGGCTTCTGGGCTGAGATACTCCAGACCTGCTTCCCAAGGTGTGCCACCAACGGAGAAGCACAGCTCCCGTTCCATGCACCAGCCATGCCTATATTCCAAATGTGTAACTGGCAGCTTAGTGAACGGTTTGTTGTTCTATACAGACGGGCCTGGGAAAGCAGTGATTACCAGGCAAGCCCCACCCCTGCCCCACCCCCACCCCATCCCACCCCACCCCTGCCCCACCCCTGCCCCATCCCGCCCCACCCCCATTACACGTTGGAGGCCATTGGGATAGACCCCTCTCTCCAGGTGGGCTTCGGATTCCCACCTTTAGCTTCTTGTTAACATTAGAAACGGAGCTCCCTCCTTAGGATCTAAATTACAGTGCAAAGAGGTGACTCCTTGTTGTGGCCCTTCAAAGCAAAGCTACTTCCTCTGGTCAGAAGAACAGGACTCAAGGTCTGCCTGTGCCCTGAGTGGAGACTTCACAGTAAGATACCCAAACCATTACATACTAGTCTTTCCTCTTAAGGATTGCGGCTGGACCTGTCAATCAGCTGAGTAGGGAAGCTAGTTCACTTGAAGACGTGCTAAGGACTGGAGAGGACTAAATGTCCCCTTAATGTGGTTGGGTACTTAGCCCTCCAGAAGCCTGCCCATCACCTGTGCTTGAAGTACTCCCAGGAAGCTGCACGGCAGAGCCTGGCGCTTTCCCAAATCCTGACTTTGCCTTTTCTTCCCTTCAGATATTGGCCAAAAGCCTACACATGCATTTCCTGGAACTCCGGGCTTTCTCTTCCTCCCAAGGCCTCTCCTTTCCACTCTGTAAGTACTTGCTGACATCAATTGCAAATGGCATGGCTTTGCCTTCTCTCTCTTCTCTCTCTCTCTCTCTCTCTCTCTCTCTCTCTCTCTCTCTCTCTCTCTCTGTCTCTCTCTCCTCTCTCCTCTCTCCTCTCTCCTCTCTCCTCTCTCCCCTCTCTCTCCTCTCTCTCTTTCCCCTCCTGGAAGCTGCCAAGGGAAGTTTGCCTGCTCTGATGACTTTCTCTCAGACACTAATAAAATCATACTTAAGCTTCCTTCAGAGACTGTTTTTGGTTTTGTTTGTTTGTTTGTTTTGTTTTGTTTTTTTAACTTTCTTTCTTAGGGAAAATAAGAGGTTTCCCTGGTAACACCATTTTCCTGGCCTGTCCAGGTTACAGAAGCCTTAGGCAAGCATTTAGGAAAAGAACAGATAACTCTTCAGTTAAAAAACAACTATCACCAGGTGTGGTGGCGCATGCCTTTAATCACAGCACTTGGGAGGCAGAGGCAGGTGGATCTCTGTAAGTTCAAGATCAGCCTGGTCTACAAAGAGAGTTCCAGGACAGCCAAGGCTACGTAGAGAAACCCTGTCTCAAAAAAAAATCAAAAACAACAAAAACAAAACAAAACAAAACCTGATGGCGTCACAAATGTCGAAGGGACAAAACATTCTGAGAATGAGGGGACAGGAAAGGGGGGCAGAACATAAGGAAATGCCAAGTAAGAATAAAAGCTGAAAAGTGCCCCTTAGAATCAGCTCATTGTCTTTGGTGCTGTGAGCACTAGTAGTTAGTTATAGGGGACCAGTAAGGAGAAAAGCCAGACCACACCATAAATTGAACAAGACAAGGTGTTAGAGAGGTGGAGCATACTTTTTTTTTCTCCAGGGAAAATAATCTTCGAATAAGATGAATATAAAGAGGGTCAGCAGCAAACACTTGGCTGC